>NC_063214.1:31766164-32069194 GCF_020740725.1 Corvus hawaiiensis
TGGAGCAAAATAGAGAAGACAAATTGGAGATGATGTTTAACATCCAGCACAGAAGTTACAACACAATAGATTATTAAAGGCTATAGATACAGCTTAAAGCCATCGATGCAGAAGCCTGATTCAAGCATAGACTTTGGTAAATGAACAACATACTGGTACAGGTACCAAATATAGAATCAATTAATGCACAGTGGTAACAGCAATCCAGAAAATGTCGAGGAAACCCAAGGAGAATGGGCTTGTTTAGATTAAATTTTGAGTAATTCAAAGCAAGGTGATTTTCTTACGATCACAGAAATGCAAAGAAACTGAAAATATGTCCAACTAAGAAACTCTGTGTTTCCATGGTAAATTAAGGTATGTGGCAAAATGAGCTACAAAAGTAGAAAAGAAGTAGTTTGTTACTCAGCAAGGTGATCAGCAAGGTGAGGTGCAGTCATCCAGGTGTTTGATTTTTCTGGAGCATTGATCAAAAGGATCACTTTGCTTGGAATGCTTACTACACACATTTCCTAATTTCTGAGAGTCCAAAGTTATGATGCCCAAAAAAACCAAAATAAAGCAAGAAGTGGGGAAAAGGGTATTTTTTTCCCCATGTTTGTTCCTCTTTAAATGTTTTTCATCTTTATTATTTAGAAAGGCTTGACTTAAAAATAAGTCTTGACTTTTGCCATAAGAGTAGTGTAAGAGAAAGAGGGCTGATACTTTCCCCCAAAGGCTTAAACGACTTGAGTTGGAATGTTATGTCAGTTGTAATGGAGACATCTTTTTCTTATGAGTGTTTTTGCAGTGTTTGTTTTTATCTGATTTGTGTTAGAAAATACAAAGCAGCCATGATCTGAAAGAATTTGGCTTAATGTATTTATGTATTTCGACTGCTTTCGTTCTCCCTTTCTGCTTCATGTAATCAGCCTCCTCCTTTTTCCTCAGCCATCTACTAACTCTTCCAAAACAAGGATGAAATCTATGATGTTAAAAAACCCCAAACCAAATAATAATTTTTAAAATAAAATGAAGACATCTTTTAAAAGTTCAATGAAAATGAATCCCCTCTATATCCTTTCTATACACACCATACAGAAACAGTGACAAGGAAATCAGAAACCCAGTTATCTTTCAACTTTCATCACCTCATTTCAGGACATCTAAATGAGAAATTCGATAGCATGTTTGTAAAAATTCCACTTTAAAATTAGCTGTATGACCCACTCATTTAAAAATTCTTATCAGCTCGATACGGAGAAGAGCAAATACTATTCTGTGAGAGGTGATTGATCATAGAATTACAAATGGAACAGTCATGATGATTAGCAGAAGCTGGAATGGAAGATGAATAAGAGAAAATAAATTATATTGGAGAAGAAATGTACCATTACAAAAGAAAAAAAAAAAACCTCTGTGCTAATTGCAGGGAGAAAGAGGTTGACAGGAGACTGGATAAAAAGAATACTAATTTGCTAAGAACTGCTTTCAGTTTCTGTTTTCCCACTTCACTCTCCATACTTTTCTTCTGATTTTCTGTGTTTCCTTCCTTCCATCTGTCAGAGCAGAACTCGGTTTTTTCATGTCTTGATCTAACATGGGTTAATGTTGCTCTTGCTATTTCTAGCAGAAGAGGAAAAAAGCCGCTAACCTTTACCCAACTTTCAATAAGAGAAAGTAATGTTGCTCCAGGCCCAACATCAGTTAGAGCACATACATTTTCTTTTCAACCAGTCTGATGTTGTAACTTTTCAGCAGATATGACTGCATTTAAAAGCATGTAACAGATGTTGAAGAGTTGTTTTCTCTTAATATATTTCTCTCTTAGTACTCATGAAACTGTTTAGACCAAGAATTTATTTTCAATAATTATTCAGTCTTTATAGAGCATGCAAAATCACATATTACTCACTTTTTCTCCCTGAACTAGGTAGATGAGGTGTTTCAACTGGAAAGAAACAGTAGTAAATAAATTCTGTAGGTCTTTAGTTCTACTATTACAGAACAGGTGTGGACTTTGAGACAAATAATTGTTTGATGTTCTTCAGCCATTTGATGCTGCCATCTGCCAGAATAGTATTCAGCCTGGACAAGGGAAAGCTCCTGGGAGACCTTATAGCACCTTCCAGTACCTAAAGGGGGCCTGAAAGCTGGACAGGGACATTTTACAAGGGCATAGAGATGTAGCACCAGGGCAGTGGCTTCAGAATGGAAGAGGGTTGGTTTAAATTCGATAATAAGAAGAAATTCTTTACTGTGAGGGTGGCGAGGCACTGGCACAGGTTGCCCAGAGAAGCTGTGGATGTCCCATCCCTGGAAGTGTTCAAGGCCAGGTTGGATGAGGCTCTGAGCAAACCTGGCCTAGTGAAAGGTGTCCTTGTCTGTGGCAGGGGGGTGAAACTAGATGATTTTTAAGGTCCCTTCCAACCCAAACCATTGTGTGGTTCTATGAATATTTTCCATATTCTAACACTCCAAGGAAACCATCAGTGGGCTTGTGGCATTGAGAGCAGAGGCTGAGTGTCATTTGCTGAACTTTGGGGCTGTCAAGTCACTTGTGCTGAGCAGGAGGCTTCTCCTTCTTTGGCTGGGGTGGAGGTGTCTTTGCAGTGCATGCCCAGAATGGTGCTGCAGCCTGTTTGCAATGTGGGCCAGGGTGTCTCTAGACTTACAGAAGGGCCGCAGCATTATGCTCAGAAAGAGCTGAGAGTACAGGAGGAAGGCTTCAGGTAAACGGAGATGAAACAGGCGTGACACTGTTACCTGCACTGAAGGGTTCTGAGAAGCTGCCTTCTGCTCTGGAGGGGTGACATCTCTCCTTCCTCTCCAGCATCCCTCTCTTGTTCATCTCTGTGGCAGCAATGCCCCAGCTCTCCCCTTCTAGTGTGAAGGGTTGCAGGTGGAGGGAAGGAGCACAGACAGGAAGAGGCAGCTGGATCCCAGCATGCAGGGGCAGGCTCCCACCCTGCTCTTTGCACCAGTTTTTTCCTCCCACTGACCTGTGCTGGTCCCTCAGCTCACCCTTGTAACAGTCAACCCCTCCACTCCTTCCTCTCCAGATTTGCACTTCCCGGTAGTGCTCCCTCCTTCTTCCCTTTACCCCTTCCCTGTTCAGGGGGACTGAGTACGAGATATTCTGTTCCAAGCCACAGCCAAACCTTACAGCTGGTGCACCTGGCACTGTCAGCTGGGCTTTCACAGCTCTGCCTGCAGCTTCCCTTTGCCAGAGATGATTCTAGTCCTAGAAGGTTTGCTTGGACCCCAGATATAAGAGGTTCCCAGCCACGGTGGTAACAGGCAACTCACAAGTGGCCCATTAAGCCCTTGCTCCTCTTGCTTGAGTACAGAAATCCCCAAATCTCCCTCTCTTGCTTTGCTGGACTGAAGGTTGCCAGTCCAGTCGGTGGCAGTGAAGCCAGCAAGAGCTCAGTGAGGCCCAATACGTGCATGTGCTTGTCAGGAAAACCAGTTAGGAGGATCACAGCCCTGGAGGGTGGTGTTTGTCATGCTCATCATAGCCATGTCCTGCCTCCTCCTGAAGTCTGGCTGTGTCTGACCTGTGCTCACCTTTGTAGCATACAGTACAGGAATCCTTTTTCTTTTGAGTTCCGTGAGTTGCGAGGAACTGCAACTCAGAGAACAGCAGCTTTACTCAGCCTGCTTAGAAGCATGTGGAGGATGCTGTTAAAGCACTTGGTTCTAATGATCCTGATGAGCAGAAACGTACTTTGGATGTGAAGGAAAAAACATCCCTTCGTTCTTTCAGAAAGGGATCTTCCTGCACAGCATAAATTTGAGATGTGAAGGTGTGGTGGACCCCACAATATGCAAATAGCATTGTCTTTCTGATGTTTTTTGTATTGCTATGTTTAGCCTTTTTAGGGGACAAAATCAGGTTTTTTGCATTTTGAATTCTAGCTGATGAATGCCTCAGGCTTCCCACCCCTAAGTGCCTCCATGGCTCTTGCAGGCCTCTGTGGGGCGGAGTGCAGCATCTCTCACTTGTCAGAAGATTTCTACCTGGGAAGTGCAGTGATGAGCACTCTATAAATGTGCCAGAGCTGCTAGAATGAGCGAGGGGCTTTGCATATGCCTGTGGAGGAGAAATTTGCTATAAAGAGTAAAAACAAGTTAGAAGATGATGAAAGTAGAACCATTCACATTCAATCCAAACAGAGCAGACACAGCTGAATTGATCCCAGGAAGAGATGATCATTTGGGGGTTACATTTCTTGACAGATTCTAGGAGCTTCAGGTGTAAGGACAGTACAATTGTTCCTCTGTGACATGGGAGCAAATAACTTTAAACCTAGTTTGAGGATGGTACCCAGGCTGAAGGCACAGTAAATTGCTGATTGCACAGAGCCATCCTGGTTACCTGGCTATCGATATTTAAAATTTGAAGTGTATTAAAAAGGTCTTTAATCTTGCTGAGAATGGCAAAGCAAAGGAGCCAGCAGCTCTAAGCTGATGTCAACCAATTCAAACCATAACAAATGTCTTTTTAAGGGATGATGGTTTGATATTGAAAGGGGATATTAAAGGAACTGGTTCTTTCCCAGTCACGCATCATGACTGGATGAATCTGTACTTTAGCCAAGCATACATCATGCCTGAGAAAAACACGAGTGACTAGTCTTCATATGGAGATATCTGTGTGAAATATAATTGTTGATGATGTACAGGTGGTCTGATTAAAAACAGAATGTCTGATTTAAGTCTGTTGTGGCCTTAAACTCAATGATTCTCCTGCTTGCTTAGCTGAGTTGGCTTAAGACTGCTAGAACAAATTGTAGTGGCATTAAGAAGCCTGACCAGATGTGTTCCCACAGGAAACGAGGTGATTGCAGTAGACTGGAAGGGACTGAAAGATGTGGACCAAATCAATATGGACAGCACGAGTTCACTGCATGGCAGCAGCTTCCATCGACCTTCCACTGAGGTGAGTGTGTGGCCCAGAGCTACTTGGCCAAGGGGATCAGGAAGTTTGAATTCTGAGTTCAGAAATGGGTGTTGTGCATCATCTGCGAGTGGACCAGAATGCCAGTGAGCTCCTGAGGATCATACCTGTGTAGTTTGGCTTGCTCTGAACAGAGCTGAGTCAGTCCCTTCACATGATCCATAGTGAGTGAGAATTTGCAAATGAAAGTGCTTTTTAACCACTTATGACGGGAGTGGAACACAACATGAGAAAAACAGTGACAGTTCTGAGAAGCCTGTAGTCTGCATTCCTTGAACAAGGGATTTGCACTGGGATGTCCAGCACTGTGTCTGTCCCAGCTTCAGCAGCACAGCCATGAAATCTTTTGAAGAAACACAATTGTCTTCATGTTGAATTTTAGAGCTGCATTCACCTGTAACTCATTGCCAGTTGACTTACCATGCAGTATCTTAAGGGCTGGTTCATTGAATTATTGCAGCTTCTGCATTCTTAGATACCTGAATTTTCTGCTTTGTAAGGTTCAGGGTATGCAATGATGTTTAATTAAAAAAAAATCTATTTTGAATGTGTAGTATTTGAAGAATCACAAATAATGTTCACAAATAACCTTAACAAATGACATACAGTTTGCAAAACCTTGGAAAATGTTAATAGGTATATATATATATAGGTATTTTTATTTTGTCTACCTTGCTGGCTTGGAATGTAACTTCAAGACACTTAGAGTTTCATGGAGTCTTGGCAGAAATTGTTGGGCCTGATCTTGTATGGAGAATTCAGTCAAATCAAAGCAGATCTAAAAGTCAATGAGCATAAGCTACACCTCAGTGAACATTTTGATTTATATGAATGGATACCATAGGTATAACATGAGTCATCTAAATTTCATTGAGTGTCTTCATCCCCAAACCCAAGATGCTGAGATATGAGTCCTCCCAGCTGAGGGAAACACACTGGGAGTTGGTACTGTGATGGCTGATATGGCAAATGTTTCTGGTTTGCAAGGGGGGGGTGAGCCAGAATGGACAAACCGAAACACTGCAGGAGGAAATAATTTCAGCAGAATTCTGTTGCTTGCTGTAGGACACTCAAAATACAAAGGTGGTGTAGCTCCTCCTTGTGTTAACCTCAAAGTGGTGCAACCCACACTTGGGAGCCTTGTGAAAAGGTGCTTTTCTCTTTCTTACTCTGTCACTATTCCACCCATTCACTATTCCACCTTCAAACACCGTGACGCCTACAGGGCACCATAATCACCAGCATGGAATGAAACCAGCCTGAAAGACACACGTTTTTTATAACATACCATAAAGTAGTGCCTGTTGGTTATGGCAAACTAGTGGAATTGCATGGCTGCTTGCAAGTTCTTTGTTACACTAATCTGGTGCCATTCTTTGCTTTCTTTAGCAAACACGGACAGATTTCTCCTGGGATGGTATCAATGTGAGTATGCACTGTGTCACTTGTCAAATTTCTAGTCACAGGAAGACCAGGATTTGTCTGACATTGGATACAGTGGAGGCCAGAATGGGAACATGACTGAAAGTCCTTAGTGCCACTGAAATTCTGGGAGTTGTCTACGATTCAGAGGATGGTGATAGATTTTTGTTTGCTTCTGAGTCTTTTGCTGTCTGGCAGGTATTTCAGTCTGCAGTTGGCTATTGAATTGCTTTCATCCTTTTTGGGGCAAATGTGTGCCATTTTGTATGTTCTGTTCTTGAGAATTCTGGGCACTGCTACATAAGAAAGGTGTCTGCCCAGCATGTTTTAAAAAATCAGTAGTCCTTGATAAGAGCATCATTTGATCTTCTCCAGTAGTTTGAGAGAAATGTCTCCCTCATTTTCAGTTGCACACAGAGGTAAAAGTATTCTTAATGTCTCCTAGGGTAGATGGTGAGTACCAGTTAACTTCAGTTAAAAAGCAGATGAGAAACAAGCAAACATTTTAATTACACGTGTTCCTTTTGCTCTTAATACCTGTGCCATGAAAAAAATTTTTTTTTCTTTTTCACTAATGCAGAAACAGCATCCTGAGAAAGGATTAATAAATATTTGTTCTACTGGACTTTTTTTAAGGGTACTTAAAAAATACTTTCACGTAAGTTAACTTTATAGTTTTGTACACTTAAGGGCAGGATTAGCAGCTCCATTTTGAGTAGGATAAATATTTTCTAATTCCAGATACTTTGAAAACTTTTAAAATGCCTGTAGTTTTCTGGTTCTCTGTGATTTGAAAGCACTTGGGACACTGAATATCAAGGGGACATATTTTTAACTAATTCTCACCCTGCTGATATCTCTGTCTTTGTGGCACTTACAGCTTGGGATCTTTTGCCTAGGATCAATTATAGGAACAAGTTGTGTGGGATAATAATGGTGCACGCAGCAACTGTCTGGAAGAAATTTGTCATTTGTTTTTTCCTCGCTGCACCTCTGTCTAGCTGAAAGCAAAGTACACAAGGTCATATTTCCTTAAAGAAAGTAGAAGACAGTTTCCTTACTTGCAGTTTCCCATTTTCCAGCCCATACAGAATCCATGGAGCTCTTTCATAATGCAGCTCTTACCCAGTGTAATTCCATAGATCTTCTTTGGTACAGAAGCTGGGTCATGAGTTTCCTTCCCTTCCCATTCATTCCTGCCTTCATGTCACAGCTCTCCAACCTTGCAGTAGTAGGAACCCTCTGCAATTTACTTTCTTTTTTGGATGGGTTCCATGAAGCAGCTCACAGCACAGCCCCCAGGCCATCTTGGAACAAGTGGGTGGATACTGAGCAGTAGCACCTAGACAGGAGTGACCAGTGGGGGCATAGATGGACTTTCCCCAACGAGCTTCATCACCAAAGGAAATGCATCATGGAACAAGGGCTGTGTTCTCACTTTTTACTGTTCTTCCTCTGCTTTCTGATTTCTTCAGCTCACGTTACACATGGCGTGTTCCTGGCTCCACAGTTACAGGATGCCTTAGCTGCTGCATTTATACAGTTTCCAGAAAAAAACACCTCTCATATTTTGGCAGTTGACTGGAATTCCATGCAGTTCAACATCTTTACAATGCCTTCCTTTGCCTCCAATTATTTCACTGCCCAGTTATTGCTCCACACGCTTTTTATGAAGTGTGCGCCTCTGACCAAATGCTTGCTTTGTGTTAGGATTTAAAATTTCCAGTGTCATAGTCACGACTTTGGAGTAACTTTGTGTTTGAAACATTCTGGCCTTGATTTTCAGAGAGGTTGAAATGAAGAGCAGAAGCAATGCTTGTTTAGCCGTTGTGAAAATTAAGCCTCATATGCAATGCCTGGCATCTCTGAAGAAACCTGATGAATTCATCTTGGGAGATTATTTTTGTGATGATGTTTGTGACGGCTGCCTGTCCCAGTAGTGCCCTCTCCTTGTTATTCAGGGTCTGAGGATAAACACAGAGAAGACAGTCAAGAAAATTAAGCAGAGCTGTAGACCGCATTTCTTTGCAGATGTAGGTGCTTGAAACAGGGCCCATCACTGATATAGTCATGTTCATTTTATTAAGACCATATAGGAAGAAAAAAAGCCCCAAAGTGACATAAAAAGATTGGTAGTATGATGCATATATGATACATTGCTGTGTCTTGCCTATTGCACTGACAACTCCCCACTGTAAGATCCCTGAATTGTCCCTCAGCCATGTCTTGCATCTCTAACAAAGAGTTGGGAATGGTGCAGCATGTCTGTGGAGGACGGGCAGCTGCCAATGGGAGGCTTCTCACAGCCTCTTTCTGCCTCTCCCTCTGTCCTTGCCTCAGTCCCAATGCTGTGCAATATCCAGTCCTGGTTAAATAGCCTCTAATTTTTCCTTTCTTTCTTTTGTTCTTATTGCTTGCTTCTGCTCCTCATCTTCCAACTACCTACTGTTTTCTCACTTCAATTCACTTCCTTTTCTCCTTCCTGTATATCATTTCTTCATATTCTCTCTCTTTTCAGCTCTCCATGGAAGATACGACCTCCATCCTCCCCAAGCTGAAACGCAACTCCAATGCTTATGGGATTGGGGCTTTGGCTAAATCATCTTTCTCTGGTGAGGTCCTCAAAATTTGACTTTATCCTTGGCAGCTTCTCTCCACAGGCCTTTGTGCCTCTTCCCATATCTCTCTGTTGCTCTCACAACTGCTCCTTACTGGCTCTCGCCTTTTCATGGCCTTAGAGGAGTCTCCACCACCATGGTTCTAAATACAGAAATCTCACAGTTGTTGCCCTTTCAAAGAACAGATTTGTCTTACTCCTGTTGGCTTCTCACTGTGCACCCCTGCTCAGACATCTTCAGTTGCTTCCCCTCAGTCTTGGGTTTAACCCCATTTTCTGTTTCTTAGTTTGTTCACTTCCAGGCTTCATCCTTCATGCCCAACTCTAACCTAAATGGATTCTAGGCAAGGAAGGAAATGGTCTTTCATATTTAGGGTTCCCCTTTTTCCCCCTTCTGAGAGTTTGTCCAAGGAAAGATGGAGAAACTCCCCTGGAGAGTGATGCAGTGAAGGGTAGGAGACACCCAGCCCTAGTCATGCATCCTGCCCAGGAAAGGAGGGGAAAAGCTCCACTTCTAAGAGAGGTAAAGAGCATGGCAGAAAGCGCTGGAGCTGTGTAATAGCCCTCCCTTGTTTTCCAATGTCTGGTCCCTTAGGGATATCTCGCAGCATGAAGGACCACGTCACGAAGCCGACGGCGATGGGCCAGGGCCGCGTGGCGCACATGATTGAGTGGCAGGGCTGGGGCAAAGCCCACAGCCAGCAGCAGCAGCACACGCACGAGACTGCGCGCAAGGACGCCGACGCCTACTCGGACCTCAGCGACGGCGAGAAGGAGGCCCGCTTCCTTGCAGGTAGCGATGCCTTTGTGTTGGCACGTGGATTGGATTGGGTTGGGATGCCCCGGAGTGGAGAGACCAAAGTGCAGAAGCTTGGAAAAAACCACTCAGGAGAGGCTATGGGTGCTTCAGGTGACCGAAGTAGAGGGAGACTTTGATGGTTGGAGTATTGCCAGTGGAATGCAAAGTAGAAAGGGTGAGGGCCAGTTGTGGGTGATGGGTGTTGCTGAGACAGGACCAGAGTGGGACAGTGTAACCAGAAGATGGGGTAAAGGACGATGGTGAGAAGTGGAGACTTTAACACATCTCTGCTTCCCTTCCCTGTCTCCTTTGGCACAGGAGTGATGGAGCAATTTGCTATTTCTGAAGCGACTCTCATGGCCTGGTCCTCCATGGATGGTGAGGATGTGAGTGTAAACTCAAATCAGGACAATCCAGCAGGCAACTACTCTGAGAACTATCAGGAGCTGATGGAGAGCCAAGGTGAGCTCCAGTGCTTCTTGCTAATCTTAAGACACCCCTTTCCTGCTCTTGTTGTCACGTTGCTCTCTTTTGCTCTGCCCTGTTTTATTCTGTAGTCCCAGTCAGATCTGCTAGAGTCATCCCTGTTTGTGGAGCTGTCCAGGGAATCTAATCTTAACACTGTGGCTCCAAAGCCCAGTTCCTTTTGCCTTTTTAGAGCACAACTAAAGCTACCAGCTCTTACAGTCAGTTGTGGGTATAATCCAGGTCACCCGCCTACTGCCCAGAACTGTGTTTTCTCTTTGCCCTCCTTCCCTGTAAAGGCTTCATCTGCCCTGTGCAGTACAGTGCCTTGCACAGGCACACAGGCTACCTGGATGAGGCAGCTCGGCCTAGGGAGAGTGTCTGACTGTGTGTTGTTTGTCTCCTTTGCTTGCAGAGCATATGGCCCAGACGCAGTATGATAGCTGGCCTCACTCCTACGTCTCGCAGGGCATGTATTGCTTAGGTTCATCCGACGCCTGGGAGGCCAGTGACCAGTCCCTCATCGCCTCCCCAGCAACTGGCTCCTACCTAGGCCAGAATTTCGATGAGTCCCAGACAAACCTTCAGGAAAGCATTTTGCTTCAGAGCAGCTTTCTCCAGCAGCAACAGCTGCAGCAACAGCGGCAGGAGCAGAACTTCATCCAGAGCACGGGGCTGGTCCACGTGTGGCCCCTGCAGACTGCTCAGAGCGGGGGTGGAGCTGAGTCCAGCACGTACATGGAGGACCACATTGAGGATGAAGGGAACCCACGGCTGGAGAAGGCTCCTCTCCTAAACAAGAAGCCCTCTCCAGAGGAGGATGATGCAGTGTGCCGGGACCTGGAATCTTTGTCTCCTCGAGAGGAGGTGGAACATGCTGCACTGAGCCGCAAAGTCTCAGATGTCACCTCCTCTGGGGTGCAGTCCTTTGATGAGGAAGAGGGAGAAACAAACAACTGATGCTTTCTGTGAAGTTCTCATCATTGCTGAACAAAGAGAGGGGTGGCAAGGAATGCAATTACAGGGATTCTTCTCTCCATCTCCCCATATTTCAAAGCAGACACACCTTCCATACCTGACATTTAATTATTTTTTTAAACAAGAGGAAAATCTCAAAGTGATTGAGACATAAAAACCTTTTCTTCCCCTCCCCCATGGACACATATTTTGGATTTTCATTGCTCTGGGCAACATGTGATGTGCTTGGAGAGATCTGGATTGGTAAATAATTTCTAAATCTTTTTAATACAAAGTCTTGGCTGTGGATACAAACTCTTCTGGTACTGGGGATGTGGCTGATGCGACAGGCTTGGTGTAGGGAGCAGCTTTGTGGCTAGAATTCATCTTGGCAGAATGGATGTTGCTCTGTGGACATGACCCCCTTTGATAGAATATATGAATATAAACTGGTTTAAAATGAAGATGTGGCTTTGCAAATCTAGCTTGCACTAGTATTGCCATTGTGGCTGCTGCAGAGGAGCAGGCCGTGTTCGATACAGATCGTACTGAGATGAGAGATGTGCTGTGTAACCAGATCCTCAATAGCACCCCGATACAAAGCTGTAGGTTTGATGGATACGAACTGCACTCCGTGGGCCCGGGCTGTGCTGCCAGTGTGGCTCTGTGGGCATGGCTCTGCTGTGGCCTGGAAGAATGGATACAGATACGAATCTAACCCTGCTCTCAGATATTCATGCTTTAGTCTCTTTCATTTATTTGTTTCTCTCTTTGACATTTCTACCTTCCCAGGAGCTGGCACGAGTGGTGTGTCTTTTTGGCAGTGGGCACTGGAGGCCAGTGGAAAGCGCATTTTCAGCTACGGAGACAGTCAAAAAAGCTGACTCTTGCAGGGGGCTTGAGAACATGTCCATATTGGTGCATCTTGGTGCTGCTGCTGTGTCCTGTCTTTTTCTTGCCAGCAGTATGGGGAGACCCAGAGAGTAGGCAGCAGATCCAGGAACAGTGTGTACAGCTATGAGATCACAGATACGTAGTTTACAATAGGGTTTTCAGTTTTTGTGCTTTTTTTTTAACCTTTTTATATGCTGGATAAATGTTCATAACAAAGCAGTTAGTGATGGGAAAGGCCTGTACTCCAGTCATGACTTAACAGAAATACTGCACCTTTCCCATTTCTGCCACTCCTGCAGTGCCAAATAGAGCTGGAGGAAAAGGGGTGAGAGGAAATTTTCTCCTCCTATTTTTCTTCTTCTTCCTGCCTATGTTTTCTTCTTTTATTTTCCTACCCCCAAGCAGTGTAAATAACGCTCAGTACTTGATCTGTTTGTTTTTCCCTCCCATCTCTTTTTCAGGTGTGGAGAAGGCTGATTTCAGGAGTTTTCCCTATTTGTACGGGTTATATATTTTTTGTTAAAAAAAACATGATTCTCTGATTAGGGGGAATTTGGTCTCTTGCAATTCCTCGCCTTTTTTTACAAACCTCCTTTTGGGAGGGAGAAGTTTTGAAAGGAAATTGTTTCCTTTCGGCTCTCACCAGAAAATAAACAGGGACAAAAGCAAAAACTGTATAAGGTTATTGATTTTGCTGGAGGACTGAATAGAACCAGCAGAGATTACCCAAGTGCAGAGTTTTAATTGCAAGACCTCTTGCAAGGAAACATCAGCAAAGCTGATGTAGATCAGATGCTGGATCTGATGAGCTAGAGAAAGGAATTTGCCTGGACACTGCCATACTGTTCCAGGAGCAACTCTTTCTCACTTACTCTGACTCATATTTGCTCTGTTTAATTCATGATACATTTGTATCTTCTTTGCCTCCTCTTCAGGCTTGGTGTGGTTTTTGGATGACAGGAGAGTGGTACGTGCTCCTTTCCTGCTTCAGGTTTAATTCCTGCATGTTTTCAGGGAAGAATGTCTAAGGAGAATAAAATGTGACTGAAGTAATATCATCAAGTCTCAGAGTTCAGACAGCTTCTGGCAAGCAAAGCAAACTATGTCCAGGAATTGTGAACAGTAGGAATGGGACTCTCAGGAAGAACTTCACCCCACTCAGCTTTTTCCCACTGACACAGCTGCATAAAGAGGGACTCCTTTTTCAGTACCCAAGTCTTTCTAGCCAAGTCTGCTTCAAGCAGATCTGTCTTCCCTGTCCATTGCACCTCTAAATGAAGGACCTTTGGGATGTTTTAAGTAAGACTTGTAATTCGGTGTAGGTAAGCGAGAAAAGTTTTTGAGACCCATCTTTTTTTATGCATTTCCTTGGTCTTGCTTACATCTCTCTAAGGAGGTGGCTCTTCTCCTGAATGATGACATTTCAATATCCCTTCAGAGATGTTTGCACGTTCAGGTACTAACCTCCCCTGGGCAGCAGGACTTGATAAAAATGATCTCCTATAGTTCTTGCAGGGCCAGTGGTGGCTCATTGTCCTGGATTGGCTTGGGTCTAGCCATGGAGCAGGGCCTGGGAAATCACACTAGCCAGAAAAGGGAGATGAGGCAAGTGCCAAGAGCACCTCAGCAGATGAGTAAATGAGTAAGTTTAAAGCTATTTCTTTTCAAAGAGGTCTTCAGGGAAACAAAAATGGTTGGGGTGTGTACCTTTGTGGAAGATTTGGGTGACTTGTTTCTTTCTCCAAACCATTTTGTTCCCATGTGCCTCTCCAGGACCAATCTGGATGTTTACAGTAACTTTCAGAGTAGCTTCTAATGATCCCTCTGTGTTATTTACAGGACTGGGACAAGTAGGTCAACTTGTCCAGGGCTTCTTTTTCTTTAATATGGACGTATGGTACATTTACTAAGATGTCTGATTGATGTCTAAAAGATATTCCTTATCTCCATGGAAGGCAGTGACAGGGGGTTATCTACATAGATAAAAGTGTGAAAAAATTGACCTTATAGAAAATTCTATGGAGTCCAATAGGAAGAGAAAACCTATCTGTAGATTCTTCTAGCTTCTGTGGAACTGGGATAGAGAATTATACCCTGCTGTATAGTTCCATGACCTGCTGTCTAGAAACCTGTAGATAGCCTCATTCTCTGTGAATACAGACTGGTTTGAACACTCTCTGTAATAACTTTCCAGCTTACTAAATTCTGTATTTTTTTTTTTTCATAAATGTCTTAACTTTCTGTGAATAATAAAATCTCAGCCTTTTCCTGAAAGAAAGAAAAAGGCTGTTTTCCATACCTCTCCACAATCCAAAAGAGCTATTTGCTAGGAGTTTGACCAGAGAGAGCAGGTCTTCCTGTCCACACTTGCTGAGTGAGCAGCCTGAGCTGAACTGGAGAGGCAGTTTGAATCTCTTTGAAAGTGGAAAATTGTTTGTATAATCTGGCCTTTTCTTATGTAACAGGCCTGCTGCATGTGTGTATCCAATATCAGAGAGAGAGACTTGGAACCTACTGTACGTTTCCCAGAAAAGCTGTTATATAGATACACCTATTCAAGCGTATGGGAGGCACAGGTGCTCTGTGAGCGAAATTTGGCCTGCAGTCCCTTTATCCTGGTGAGGAGGGATGAGTTGGACAGAGTCCAGCCAAATAGTCAGAGCCCAAATTGTGTTTGTGAGGCTGTAAAAAAGAAGGAGGGGTAAGCTCAGTATCCCTGATCTGCAGTTACTAAGAAACTGAGCTCTGCTGTTTGTTTCCACAAACCCTGTATAAAACAAAGCTTTACTACAGAAAATTTTGGATATTCTTGAAGTAGTGGAGGTAGAAGATTCCCATCTTTACCCCAAACCTTTGTCTTTGGTAGGAACTTGTCAGAATTATTGTGCTAAACATCAAAGAAGGCTTATACAGAAGTGACCCTGATTTAAAATCTTCCACTGCAAGAAAATTCTCTCTTGTTCCTTTTCCCATGATTGCTCATACCTGATTAGTTATACTATTTCATAAGTTTTTCTTTTATATAAATCTGATGCTTTCTTTACAAGCCTTCTGAGTTCTCTCCAATTCCATTACCTCAGGCTCTGGGACAGAAAAGTTAATCTGCTTCTTTCAGTTTCTGTGCCTCTAAATCATCATCTTCTTCTGGAAAGCTGCTGACAAGTCATCCACTTGCTTTCCCCCTTTAAAAAACTGTAAGATCACTTTTCAGGACAGGCTTGCAGCAGAGAACAGAGTTTAGCCATGCTTCTAAGCTGATCCAGTGGTGAGCTGCTTTGAAGGAGGAGGAGCTCTGCTCTGACCATGCTCACCTTCCACAACCCTTGTGCAGGTGCTGATGCTCAGCTGACCCACACCAAGCCGGGGACTTTACCCTGCTATAAAAGTGAAGAGGGAAGAGTTGTGAGCAGAGGGAGAGAGAGTGTTGTTCTCAGCAGCTGGCCTTCCTTTATATCAGGTTAGAGAAACTGGGAAAGTGCACTTTGAAATAGCATCTTCATGATGAGTCTAAGCTGCTCAGAGGAGCTGTCCTGCCTGCCTTCTTCCACCACCACCAGCTCTGTACTTCTACTGCCTAAAAAGCACCAGCACTAACACTCATTTGGCTGCTCAGGAACTGGCCCCACTGAAAACTAACCCAGTCCCCTACCTAAATAAAACTTTCAGAGGGATGAGCTCTTCATATTGCTTCACTTGGTGAGGCAGGCATCTCTGAGGGCTGGTGAAACATGTAGATGGTCCTGTGGAAGACTGGTTGCAGATGCAACTTGAATTGGCTTAAGCTGGTTTTGATATGTCTGTCTGAAAAGAGTAAGTCCTGCTGGGGTACCAGGAAGGACATGTTCCCCATTTTCTTCCTTAGTGTTTTCCTTGGAATTTCTAGTATGCTCTTATCCAATTTGGTCTTTGTTATTTGTGCCCTGTTGTTTCCCTCACTGCTGCCTTCCACAGGCCTCTTTGAGGTAAACCCTGGAAACTGGGCAGGAGGACATGAGTAACTTGATATATGCATGAAATTAATAAAATTAGCATGCACAAATCGTGTATGCACTCAGTGATTACACTCTGTGGCAGCTAAAGATACTGATAAGTCTTATCCTGTAACTGCAAGAGGGGAGACTTTTTCAAGAGTGAAGCATAGCTGTTGGAAGTGATGTTTATCCCTATTTTCAGGCCAGCTCCAGTCTAGTGTGAGACCCAGAAGAGTACTTCACACCTAGGCAGAGTCTGTGCATGCTGTACTGTGTACAGCAACAGTGAGAAATGTTAATTGCAGCCTCGGAGAAGAGAACTGGAGAACAAAACTGATCTCTTTGTTTGACGGAGGTGGGAGGGATGGTGGTGACGCAAGGTAGCGTGCAACAGTACGGGCTTGTGGACAACTGTGTGTGCCAGAGAGGGAAAGACGTGGTGAGAAAGGCTTGGGAAAAGGTCAAGAAAAGCTTCATGCCTTTTGTTTACACAACACAGGTGAGAAGCTTCATGGCAGACTCCCAGCAGATTGAGGTACAGAATTGCTGAACAAGCTGTAGATCCAGGATTGTTGCAGCTTATGGTACTCCTTAGTCCAAGCCACGCTTTTTTTGGGTTTTTTTTAAGACAGTGATAGGAAAGAGACCTCCCTGAATTTGGGTACCTGCTAGCTTCTTTTTCATTGTGAAAAAACAGTTCACAGTGTGCTTAGTTCTTCAGGGAAATCATATGAGAAATACACCAAATAAGAACTTACTCCGTGCCCAAATGAAGTTAATGTGAGTTCTGATCTCACTGGAAACTCAAAGTACCTAAATTCAGCTTAGTTTGCCTTAACTGTTATATTGATAATTGCCTAGAAGGAGAAGGAAACTCAGATAATCTGCCTCTAAATGCTATAAAAAGCAGAGCAACATTGGCAAAGTCTAAGCTCTTCCTTCTAATTTCTCCCAGGTGGATTTTCCAGTGTTCCTTGTGCAGACAACTCTGGCATATCTTTTTAACTAAATGTTTGACTTTTTCTAAAAGAAAAACAAGAAAAGAAAGGAAAGAAAAAATAATTAAGTCCAATACAGAGATTATCAGCATTTTACAACTAGGAAAATGTAAATAAGTAATACTTTCATCTTTGATTTTCCTCCCCTGTATCAATCTGACAGGGAAAGATTTCTATGCCATGGCTCAGGGAAAGGAAAAATAAACAGGGAAAATGTGAGTAAAATAGTGCCTATTAGAACTAAATGTATGTGTAGGACAGCCTACAGTCATTAAAGCACAGTCCCAAATATGATTGCAAGCTGTAAAGTCAATGTCAGGTGCCTCTTTTGTACCACAGGTTTTTCCCAGGCTAAGTCGTAGTGAGCCTGTGCAGAAGCAGAACAGCTGGACTTCTGTGCCAGATCAGTGTCTCTCTCTGTCTCAGAATATGTCATGGAGCCTGGGGACACTGTCCTCTCTCAGCAGCACAGCCAGCTCCATGAATTGACTGGGGTAAGGCATGAAGGTTGTTTTGTTAACAAATGGCCGTGGAAGATCTGCACTTGGAACATCAGGGTCTATTTACACTTGCACTGACATTTTTTCCCAGCATAGGCAGATCAAAGTGTTACTTTTTCCTTGGAAATGAAAAGCTCTATGATTGTCAGTGTTGGTCTGCATAAAAGAAAATAAATATATGATGTATTTTTTCAGTGCAGGTACAAATTGTTGGAAGAGGAAAAATTTAGTCAGTCTGTGATCCTGAGAAAGTGTGTGTTTACTAAAACTGTAAAGACCTGTTCAAGAATGTTCTCAGTGCAGATACCACAGAATCACAGAATGTTTGGAAGGGACCTTAAAGATCATCAAATCCAATCCCTCTGCCATGGGCAGGAGTTACCTACTGATATGTAGTAGCTGCTGTCTTCTAGGAAGAGAGGGGTTGCAGTGTTCTGTGGAAAGAATGCTCCTGCTAGGATCTTCCTCATCTCCTTCAGCTGGGGACATTTTAAATGCCCTCTGAAACCTAGTCTTGTTTTTGCTTTCCCATGAGGGATCAAATGTCCATGCTTGCAAGACAAAAACATCTAAAAAGGCTTTTGTCCATTATGGAAACAAGATTGTGCATCAAGATTTGCTTCTAATAAGATAAAGGCATGTAGTCCAGATTCATTGGCCTTCTGGATTCATTTTCATTGGGCATGGAAATCTAGTTGTGATTGGATTGGAGGCCACAAGGTTAAGAACCCTCTTCCAGAGCTCTGCCACGTTCCCATGAGGCAGGTGTAGGTGGACTTCCCTTCTCTTCAGACACTGCATGCTTGAGCAATGTAGCAAGCCAGAAGCTCTTTTGCAGGTATATATTCTTGTTTGGCTTTAATTTTTCTTCTCTGATTTGTGGATGTTCTGCATGATTGGAGGTCTTTGGGAATCCCTACACTATAAAATTGGGACTTCATGGTACTTTTACAGGGAACAGGATTTCTCTTGTTTCAGCTCTTTTCAGGCAGAGGATTTGGGAGGTACAAGGGTGGTGGATGGGAGTCTCAGGGGTGGCATGTGGAATGGATTCCTGAAGCATGTGTAAAAATAACTAAAGGCTTGGCTCTTCAGACGTTGTATTCTCAGTATCTGAAACTACTTTAGCGTAAGCGTATGGGACAATGGAGGTTGCTGCAAAGCAATTTTCAAGGGCTTCCCCCAAGCCTGTACGTGTTTTCTGTAGTGGGGAGGCTGCATGGTGATTATATGTATTCTTTCAAGCTAGTGTTTGCAGGGGTGCATTGATGTTTGGGGAGAAGGTACTGAATGGAAGTAAAACAAAAAGGGAAAGGGACCCACTACTGAAAGCTTTCATCCTTACATTGTCCCACACTAGCCCTTAATAACTAAAATGAGTCTGATTTGCCTTTGGTCTTCCAGCTCCAAAACATGTTTGCCTGAAAATTTTTGTTGGATATACTTCGCATGTTTTGATAATGTGACTTACGAGATAACACTTCTACAAAGATATATATAAATACATACACGTGCAACCACCTACATCCACATGCACACATTACATATAGACTTAGAGAACTATATGGCACTACACACCTCCATGCCTGTATGTGGCAGCAACCACAGTAAAGGAGGGGAGGTAGCTCAAAATAGCATGTACAGTCCTTTATGGAGTTGTTATTAAACAGAATGTGGTCTTGCCCTCCTGGCTGGTGGAAGTGTTTTATTTCTGTGGGACTGGTTCCAGGGGAGCTGCGTCTGAGGAAGGAGGATCCTAGGAAGAGGGGGTGGGTTTCAAGGAGATAGTCTGATGGAGCACATCGAAAAGGATCCACGGTGGCTTGGAGAGGCACCCCAGAGTAGGAAGTATCTGATTTCCCATTAAGAAGATGAGAACATCACATGCTTGACTTTACAAGGCTAAAATCTGAAGTGTGTCTGTGACTACCAGGACATGAATCCCAGGCCGGATTTGAGGATAGAAAGCATCACATCAACAGAATCCTCTAGTTTAGGACAGAGTGAGTTTCCCTGTTCTACGGAATAAGCATTTTCCAGGTGATACATACAAGTTTCGTCCCAATACTGGTGAGATGCAAACACATCTGGCACAGAGTTGGACAGAAATTCCACAAAAGCCCTTTAGGACAGTACACAGAAAGGCATCTGATGCTTAGGTTGTAAAAGGCGCTGACATTGGGTAGCACGACTCTGGGTTCACATTTCAGTTTTAAATGCTTCTCAGCCTGCTGTCCTCGTAGCAGAGTGGGGAATTGGTCCACCAAGAGGGAAAGAAACATCTCTGCACTTCCAACATTGTTGTGTCATCTGCTTCTGATGTAGGACATTAGGCAGATCCAGTAGCTGTTTGTTTGCCATATGATTCTTAAATTCTAGCCATAAAAGGTGTTATTTCCTTGTCAAGATACTTTTGCTTTTCAAGCTCTGGTTTTTCCAGGAGCTAAGCAGTGTCTCTTGCCCTGCTTAAGGCATAACATATTTTACAAACAGAGCTATTTGACTGATCTTTGCTTTCTGTGTTCTATTTGAAGTTAATTTGCTTCTTTCCAGTTTAGCTGCTTTTCCTACTGAGTAGATTGCCACCCACCACTTGGTATGTATGTCTGCATAACTATGTTCATATAATTAATTGTGACTTGCATAAGACACACTTACTTAACTCCTTCAGGTTTTTGGTTGGCTGTTTTTTGAGGTTTCTTTTAATTTTATTTTTGTCAATCCTTGTAAGTCCCCCCTTTACTCTCTCCTTGGTTTGTTTGTGGTTTGTTTTGTTTTGGTTTTGGGGTTTTTTGATTGTTTGCTGGTATTTTGTTCAGCTTTTTTGTTGGGTTTTTTCATTTTGTTTTGTTTCCTTGTTTGGTTTTTGTTCGGGTTTTTTGGTTGTGGTGTTGTTGTTGTAGGTTTTTTTCTAAATGGCCTCTAAACTGTCACTACTTTCTTTTTGAAATGTAGTGTGTCAAATGAAATCAGTTATTCTGCGTATATTTAAGACTTGAGTCCCTGGGGGAATGAAATGTCTCTGGGCCTGGAAGCCATACTGATGCCTTTTCTTGGTCTTAAAATCAAGAGTCAGACACGGTTAGAAAGGAAAAAGGGGTTTTACCTTGGTATTTATTTTAAGGATCCTTAGGTGCACACATCTAGGTCGAATGCACCTCAATGCACACCACAATGCACCCCCCCCAAAAGATTGGGTATAACATGTTAGGTCTTACTAATTAGCATATCTATCAAAGATTCCCCAATGAGAGGCTTGAATGAGCCTCCCTCCCCAAGGAGCCTTCCCCTGGATGGTTCTATCTTAGTTTACAAATTGTTCTGGAGGGGACCTTGGGGTTTGGGGCACACTGATCCCTAACTATGAAGCTTCTAAAATGTTTAGTCTCATAGCTGAACAAACAAGGCCAAGAATGTAGGCAAAAAGCACTAAGAATACAGAAGTTGTAAAAAGGTATAGCAGGGGTATAAAAGAAAAGGCAAAAATCATCATGGCATCAATACCTCTGCATAGGAAAAATGTCTTTTTTTCTTAATTTCACATTATGCTGCAAAGGTGGTGTCCAGCTGCTGAGTGCTTCTCCTAAAAGAACTCTTTTGTCATCATACTAGGCTAGACTTACTCCTCAGTTAAATTCATCTCCACTGGATTTAGCTGCTTAGCCCCAGCATGAACCTCATTCTATGGTATCTGCCTGAGGCTCTGATCTCCACTTTCTGCTTATTTCTCTGTTTAGACTAGATGGCAAACCTGCCATATGTTTCTCTCATGTTACTGTTCTACAATTTCTCATATGTTACTTCTAAGTGATTAATGAAAACAGTAACTAAAAAGGGCATAAGAGCATTCTTGCTGCACACCTCACTGGATCTGCACTTTGCCGGCTGCAAGGGTATTTTCTACACAGTTCCTCAGACAGCTCCTATCTTCTGTGCCAGAGAAATTGCAACTTTGAGTTAAGCATAAGATTCTGCGACATGTTTGGTCATAATCCAGCCATTTCAGTTCCCATTTCTTTTCACAGCCCATTTGCTTAAGTGCACTACAGAAAGGGAGAGAAAAGCAGGTTTGTTTTTTTTTTTAAATGTATTTCTCATCAACCTTCCATTACTGTCTTTTGCATTTATTTCTGTGTGGAAAAAACTGAAAAGCTTCTAACTTTATGTGACTTTATGTGACTTTAATTATGAATATATCTCAGTATGGCTTCTAGCTTTACCTTCTGTTCTTCACACTGAGTAGCCATTCAGTAAATAGTCAGATACTAGCAGTGCTTCGATTGTTGTTCATATAAAGTAGGCAATTCACATTTTCATTTCTCTACATTCTGTTTCCGTTATGAATTTGCTACTGGACTTTCCTCAGCTGGACATTGTCCTCCATATCAGGTGCAATTCTTCAAGTTGTCTAGATACGTTTCAGTAACCGGTTTTACTACAGAGCACAAGATATTTGCACTAGCAGCACACTACAAAAAGCTGGGATGGGAGCAGATGCTCATTTGAAATGCTGCTGCTTGAACTAGTAATAGGTTTGGGTGAGATTGCCTCCTTTAGCCATCACACTAATCCCAGCAGTGTCCACAGCAGTGTCTTTAGTTGTTTGTCTTACCATGAGGCTGCACTGGGACTTGGTGACGTCCAGCAAGCTGTGGGAAGGGGAGATGTGGCTCAAGACACAGGAAACTGAGTTGGAGGGTTTTCTGCTACTGCACAGCTGTGATTTGCCTGAGGTGATGTTTGTGTGTGTGAGTGCATGTGCACAGGGTTGTCTGTCCAGTGGCTCATGGTCAGGACCAGTTTAAGCTTGTCTCCCACAAACTGAGCATTAAAAAGTTTTGCATCACATGTCTGAAGACCCTAACCCTAATGCTCAGGCATGGCTTTTATGTGCAAATTTTAATTATTGGTCTCTAGTGTTGATTAAATTTTTATGCAAGCTGTGCCCAGACACCTGCTTATGTGGCCGTGAATAACTTAGTGCTTGGTGTGACCATATATTTAATGGCGTGTTTTTAATTATACCCTTCCTGGGTTTGGATTAGTTTGGCAAAGAGGGATCTTTACTTGCTTGGCTGGTTATTGCTGGTCTTACGCTTCTTTGGCCACAAAACACACACTTCTATATGGTGTTTGCATAACTGGGTAGAAGGGGGATGTTACGTTTATGAACTCTAGCTGTCTCTCTATTTCTGCCTGTACTAATTGGGTTTTGTCCATAGGCTTAGAAAACTAGATTTTTTTTAGTCTCAAATAATTTGGCAACCAAAAACATTACTTTTTTGAGGCAGATTTTTCTTGTTCAGTAGTCCATCTCCACGTGTTTTCTCCTTTATGCGGCTCATGGCCAAGTCTCTTAGCCTTGTCATCACTACCTAAAGCCCTACTTGTCGTCTCACCAACCTTAAGTCTTCCCTATTTTTTCAATTCTTTATATTGATGCATTTAAAAATAAGATTCTGCTTTCACCCCTAAGTGCCATGTGAAAGGAAGAATTCGATTTTTTGCTAGATGTGAATTTCTATCTGAAAGGGACGGCTTCACGGCTGATACAAATTCTGGGGATATTTTGGGCTGTGAAAAAATGATTTTCCCCTGTAGGTAATCAAGTCTGTGCTGTTTGGATAGGATGGGAGATGCAGGTTTTAGAGTGACAGATCAGTGTGATTTTGTTTGCTGGACAAAGGTTTCAAGTTTAAACTTTGAGGGGGTGTAGTGGGATAGCCTGAGAGGGCACAAACTTTAAGTTCCCTTGACAAAGGTAGGTTTAGTATTATTTTACTGCACATTTTGCACCTATTAATGTACTTGGCATCAGCTCAGTGAAGATTTTATTGAGAAGATGGAAGTGGAAACAATTCAGCCTTTGCAAACCGTCTTTGCAGAGTGTTTTTTTGTCCCATCCTGCTCCCTGTGCATTTTCATGTATGAGTACAGGTGAGAAAATGGTGCAGATGAACACTGCTTCTGTTCCATGGGTGGAGGCAATACCTGGAATGGATCTTGAGTAGTGTCTACAAAGAGCAGCAGTTGCCCCCACCTTTCAGCTGCCCTCCAGAGAGCAGTCCAGCTCCTCACAGTAACCCTGGGAAAGCTAAAGGCAATAGGAATGGAGAGATACCTGTGTGTGCATGTATGGGCACACATGTGTTTTCTTGTAATCTCAAGTGACGAGCCTCAAGAAGCTTTGCAGGTTAGCCAGTGTTTCACTCCAAGCTCCCCAAGCCTCTCCATGTGCATTATTTTTGTTCCAGCTTCATCTCCCCCAGCTCACAATCTGTCTGTCGTGACTCACACGCTCGCTGGCTTTGATTTAGACTCCCATCTGCTTTCTCAGCCAGTCACTTCCCAGTTCTTCTGTAACACACCGTAGGAGAAGTGTGGGACTGGAGGAGAGTATTCAGGAGAGAGGAGGGGGAGGTGTACTGACTCCAGCCTTAAAGTTTCTCCTTGTCTCATCTGTCTCAGTGGAAGCATGTGGCTAAGCTGTAAAATGCAAGTCTGCACAGTAAGGCTGGGGATGACTTGGAGAAACTCATCCTTCTTGAGTGTGCTTGGACCCTCAGATCAGATTTGGTCTCAGTGTTGTCACTCACTGCATATTTATGCTTTTGTAAAAGGAATGTCCTTTCTCCTCTGCTTATATAAGGGACTACCACAGTTCCCCGAAAAAAAAAAAAAAAAAAGCAGTTGTTTTGCCTCTTCCCTGCAGGCAGCAGCAGGTGACACAAAGGTAGTGGGGAGGCTGTGCTGATGCCTGGCAGACACAAACGTGCCCCTCTGGTGGAGGCAAGCAGCTGTCATGTGCAAGAGACTTGCCCTCAGATCAGCACTGTCTCCTCACAAGGACAGGGTGGCTCCCGGAGGACCGACGATCATGAAGGCAGGGAAAGGCTGTCCCCAGTTCGCTTATAAAGGGGGATCATGTGCCAAAAACAGAACAGACCTGGTGGGCTCTGAATTCCAGACAGCAAAAATAAATTTCTCTCTCTTCAAGAGACTAGCGGGGAAGATTTCCTTCTACTATAAGCTTGTCACAGATTCTCCCGCCCATAAGCATCATCAGAGAGGAACTGGTGCAAGGTCAATCCTTGGAATTAAAGCCAGGAGGGAATTTTCCTTTGGTGACTGGGTTAGAGGTAATGATATTTTTGACTTGCTCGTGAGACAGTTTATGGAAAATTACATGTTGAAGTGAAACCGGTCACTCTAAGTTAGATAGTGATTTACTAATACCAGGAAAGGGAATGAGAATACCCCCAAGAACGTATTTTCAGAGCCTGGATTTCTTCTCTCTTGCTGTTAAGTGGAAACACATCTAATAGGCTGCTTGGGACTGCATCTAAGTGCCATGAGACACCAAAAATATGGTAGAAAGAGATGTAGACTGTTAGAAGAAGCTGTAGAATACACAGAATTTGGTTTTGCCTGTTTACTGAGAAAACCTCACAAGAGCGGTGAATTAAACAAAGCAGCATCTTATCTTTGGATGCCAAGGTTTTGCATGCATGACACGAACTGACAAGACGTCTTTTTGCAAGATGCAGATCTGCTCCAGATTTAGAACTGGAATACAGAGGGATGCTGCAGACAAGGGTTGAGGTCTCTGCTGTTAGTCACAACAGAGACAAGCTGGCAAAAGCGAGAGCTGGAATTCTCAGATCTGAGGTATGCAGAAATATGTGGAAAGTAGGCAGGGTAGAATTACCAGGGAAGAGAGCAGGAGTTTTCAGAAAGAAACCTGTTTTCAAAGTGTAGAAAATGTGTCTTCCCTCTGCTGTATTTCTTGGCAGCCTGCTAATACTCCATAATTATTTTTTTTCTTGAGTTCTTGTATTTTAAGACTATAGCTGTGGAAAATTGTGAACAGTGATTCAGAGAGACAAACACAGTTATTTGAAATATAGGTACATATATGCTATTTTACTCCTCTTCCCCCAGCACTGAGGATGCCCTCACTTAAGATTTTCCCATTCTGCTTAAAAAACCCAGAGATGGTGGGAAAACAAACAAGCTTTTCTCCCTTCCAGTGTTTTCTAAAGTCTTGGCTGAATTCAAGACATGAGACATATACCAAATATTTTCCTGCCATCTGTTTTTAGGGCATGGCTCAGCTACAAGGACAGAGGAGAAGCTCCTAACTGCATCCCCATCCAGGAAAATCCCAGAGTAAAAATTGAGAAAGAATAAAAATGCTCTACATGGGAATGTTTTGGGGGGGTGCAAGATAAGGGGCAGTGAAAAGGAGCTGCAGCAACGTGGACAGGGTGGCAGATAGAAGCAGCAGTATGCTTCTAGGCTGGAGGTCTGGCTGTGTTACACTGCTGTGTGCAGGCCTGGTGTGACTGGAAGGATGGCACCAGTGAGCGAGTGAGAGCTGATCCCCCTCCACTTTCCACATGGCACATTGATCCTGACTGTGTCCAGCAGTGTCCATGTCCTGTTACAGTGCATGCCACAGGCACCTTGCAGTCCACATCTGACACCTGCACACGCCCAAATAGTCCAGCAGCCTAACAGTCTGCACAGAGAGAAAGCAGCAGCAGAAGGGCTCAGTCTGATGTCCCTCCTCCCAGCTGAATCATCCCTCTCTGGGGATTGCAAAGAACATCCAAAAGCTTCTCTTTGAGGAGCGAACACAAGAAGACTGGCTCACTGAAGAGTGTGATGGACTACTACCCTCACACCAGCTATAAGGGAACATCCTCATCCTCATCCTCATCTTCATCCAGGTCAGTGGTGCGTAGGTTTATGTCCTTGAGGATGTCTGAGATGTTTTCAGCGACTGGCCCTGTCAGCTCCATCTCTTCCAACTCAGTATCCGTGGCGTAAGCGGAGCTGGGGACTTCCCCCTCTTCCTGTGAGTGTGAGGGCTGTGGGGAGTGTGAGCAGGGAGGCAGAGGGCTCTCAGTGCCCAGGTTTGCTGCTGGCTGTGCTGCCACCGTGCCGTTGTCCTCGTGGCTCCACGCCTGAGGGCCCTGCCCGGTCTGATTGTTGGTGGAAGTCCGGTTGATGTCACGGAAACTGGCCAGGGGTGGTCGGAGACGAACCCCAGAGCGGGTGGAACCCTCTATTGCCTTCTGGAGCTGGAAAAGGAGTAAAATTTCAGAAAAAAATGAAAGGGAGGCTGGCCCAGCCCTACCCAGGAGAAGTTCGTCTACTCCCCATGTTAAAGGGATCACAAATAGAGTCACAGCTCTACTGCTGGGGCCTCTGGAGATAATCTTTTACGCTGGTGATGTAATGAAAAATTCCATGGTAAATAACAAATTCCACACCAATTTCAGAAGCAGTAATAGTCACTCAGTTAAGAGTGGCTATTAAGCCTCAGTTAAGAGCCCTACACTCATGATAAAGATGAACCTTCTAACATCCCTATAAACAACACCTGCTGCCTCCTCTGAAATGCAGTCATCCATTCCCCTACAAAGCTTTCAAAGAGCTGACTCAGAATTCAACCCTGGATTGAAAATGTAGCACTTGCAGTTATATATATTCCCAGCTGGAACTTGCAGCACCTGTGAGTTACTGCAGTGATCCACAGGACACTTGCAGTTATTTAAGAGGCTGGCAAAGGATCTGTACTCACCTCTTCCAAAGCCAGCACTCCCCTCAGCTTCCCCATGCTGGTTACGTAGGCATGGCTGAGGCCCAGTAGTGAGAACAATGTGTGCGTCTAGGAGCAAAACCACAAAAGACCATTGCAGGGACTTTGGAAAATGGTAACACAGTACTTGGTGCTGGAGCGGGGACTTGGGATTAGGAAATGGAAATCAGAAAGACACACAACTGTGCAGTTATGCCAGTGAGAAATTACGTCTTCCCTTCCTTCCCTTTTGTATCTGCCAAATACTGTGCTTTGCACCTTCTGCTGTGCCGCTGTAGTTGTGAGTGTGTTGGTGATGGAGAGCACATTCTCAAGGTCATTCTCATCCTGCATCTGGTGGAGGATCCCATACAGCACTCTGTGTTGTGCATTTGGAGACCTATGCAGATCCTATTTCATTTTGGTGCTGGAAACTGAACTACCGTATAGTAATATGTAAAGTCAAAAACCACTTAGGTTATTTATTCCAGTGCTTTCCTTAGCAATAGAGGATTTCTTTTTTCCTGTCCCAGAATATTTTCTGTGAAAACTTAAGCTTGTTGCTGCTTATCCAGTGCAGTGAGAACACTGAGAACAAGTTATTCCCTTTCTCTTACAAAGTCTCCTTGAAAGGACAGATATCACACTGCTATCAGTCTTCTTTTCTTCAGCCTAAATATACCCCATTATTTTACTATTATTCACAGATCTGGCTTTCTAAAACTTTCCACATTCTCAGTGCTCATCTCTGGTGTATTTCCAGACTTCAAGTTCTTGAAGCCAAGCTCTAGCTGGACTTTTACCTGTGGCCTTACATGAAATCATTCTGTCACAGCTAGTGTTTGACCTTTTTTTTAGCATCATTTGAGATACTGAATGTCATGTTCAAGTGTAAACTAGGAGAAATCTGATTTCTCATGAACAAGACATTTTACTCTAGTGTAAAAGAAAACCAGACTGGTTAAATATGGTTTGGTCACCATAAACTGTGATATTCTTGCCATTGGCAGTAGTCTCACATTTAGCTCTAACTGTTCATACTTCAGATAGTTTGATTATTTATTCCTGGGGTTTTTGCACATTCAAGTTAAGTGATTTGTCTGTTATTTTAGAGTTTCTCACTTACTCTTTTGTATGACAAGTACAAAGCTTTCCCCATGAGCAGCCTTCAGGTATGATTTCTTGTAGGCCTATATTCTCAAAGATAAATGCTAGTGGTTTTCAGATTACTTCAGCCACCCCTTTAGAAAACTCATCTGAACTATATGCTAACCTGTTCTCATTTTGCTCAAGGCTGATATCTTAACAGTAATTAATTATTTTAATGTAAGGCCTGTGCTGACCATTCACATTAAATGAGTATTGATAAAAGCATGCACTGTGCACTTTTGCTTCAGGAAACTGCTTTCCCTTTCCAGTGAGTGAAAGCCCAGTCCTATCTTCCTCCTGATATACGATTGCTTTAATTCCCAGTCATCCTGTGCCGACTCTAGATGTTGTATGATCCAGCTTCCTCTTTCCTTGTGCTTCACTTCAATGAAGAGCCTATGCTACAGGCAGATTCTACACCCTGACAGAACACCCTGAGAAGTCCAGGAGTGCTCATTCCAGTGCTGCACACTGACAGGGCAGAGTGTAAATCTCAGTGTAATGCCCCAGCAGCAAGGCACACAGTGCTACTTTTAATGCAGCAGATTTTTTTGTCTCAGAGTTCTTATCACAAAGCCTTTCATTTTGCAGGAGATTGGAGGTACACACAGAAGATTACAGGAACAAGCTCACTTCTGTAGCTGGATGATGATAGTAGTTGTAGGTGGAGACAAGGGGAAGAAATAAGTCATAGACTGAACTTGGAATGATAGAGTGGAGAAAAATGATGTATACCTCAGGGAGACATCTGCACTCACCTTGTGAAGGGAAGTTCTCTCCACCAGTTGGAAAGGGGAGGGATCTACGCGGCAGCTGTCAAAGCACACGTTCTTGTTCAGCTCCTCCTGTTCCCAAGCATCTATCTGACACAGGAAAGAAGAGGAATCACTCTTACAGCTACCTGCAGGGTTGCTATCTTGTGTACCCAAACTAGTCCCCTCCTCCTGTTAATGCTTCTTCCTTCCTGTGTACATCATTCATCTCATCCATTATGTCTCACCCCTCGGGTTTCCCATCCCTTTCTTGCCAGATTTCCAGTCCCTGTGGAAACAGGGCAATTCAGAGATTTTCTGAGAAGGTGGGGTTTTGCTTCTTCTTAAGGAGGGAGTGAACATCTTTAGCTTTCCTTTCTGAGTGCATCTTCCCCTTGTTGTTGCAAGATAATTGATCCTTTGTGTAAGAAATGAAGAAACAACATGGGCCCAGAGAAAGATTAAGATGAGGGGGCACCTGTGGCGGTCTCTAGTCCAAAACCCTGCTGCAGCAGGGCTGACTTCAAAGCTAGATCAGATTAGTCAGAGTCTTATCAGCATATCTAGCCAAACAATCTCTTCTCTTACGGGTGAGACTTGCCCACTGTGCCACTCCAAGAAGAAAATGGATTTGGCTATGGCTTTACGTGGCAATCACTGAGGTTCCTGGAGTATTGCAAGTGATAGGAAATGGGTAAAAGAAGCACTTACTTGACCTGACTCCCTTTTCGCACTTGGTCTTACCTCTTCTGGTGTCATTGTCTCAATGACCTCCACGGGCTCCTGTAGGAGAAAACACTGTTCAGGACAGCCAAACACCCACAGTTTCACAGAATACAGAAGGGGAAAATCTGCACAGCCTCCTCACCCCATGCAGTCCCCTTTTTGTTCCAGATAGCGTATTACCAAGGGCTTAGATTTCCTTTATACTCATCCATTATACAGTGTACTCTGCCCTTGCTGTGCTTCCCTTGCCAGTGACAATTCACCATGGAGTTCTGGTGGAGCAATTCAGGTGCCTAAACATGGCCATCTAATAGTGATTTAGATGCTCTCAGGGTATCCCACATGGGGTCCAACCACTGCCCTGGAGTGGATGGGTCTCCCATAAGCTCTGTCTGTTATCCCCAAACCTTGTGCAGATGTGTCAGATAACCAAGGGCATTTAACATGGCAAGAGCCAAAAGCATTTTTTTCCTTTTTATCCATCTGTCCAAAACTGTTTGCCAAATGGAATAGAACTGCTCTTTATTACATCTTAGCCAAAATATCAGTAATTTTTTTCACTGAGAAAAGATGCCCAAACTCAGTCATGGTCGTAGCCTGACAGCTGAGCACAGGTGACTCTTTAGGAAGATGCACACTCCCTTACAGTAATCACACACTTTCTCCTTGGAGGGAGTTCCCCACTGATGCTGTCAGAGTTCGTAATTGTGTCCATGCTTTAGCCAAATACTGAATGTCTCGAGTAGTAGTTTCTATTTCCAGTGCATTCCCTTCCTTCTTCAGGGTACTACCAGGCTCTCTGTAGCCCTAACCTGGATGGTGCTCTCTGTCTCATGTGGACGGCTGCAGTGGCACAAGAGGTGCTGGATCAGTTGCCTCAGACTCCTGAAACTGCCTGAAAGATGAGAACAAACACATGGATAAGAAAGAACAAGTGAGAGACAAAAATACAAAGCCCCACACCTATCCCATCCTCTTACTCGAGGCAGGCTGGGAAATACTATGAGGGACACGATAGAACTGAGCCAGTTTGTAAGATGGTGTCTGGGACATTCCAGAATGAATATTCCCATGCAACAAAACATATCAACAAACTGGATGTGACAGGTGCCAAGGGGTGAGGAGTCCATGGGTTCTGCCAGCAGTGGAATGATGGGAATAGAAGAGACCAGAATTATACTCCCAGGCAGGGAGTTAGCAAAGAGGAGGAGACAGAGCCTGGTGCTGTTGTGAACAAGGCTCTGGAGGAAGTTTGATCAGAAACAATGATAGCTGGCTGGATAGCTGTGAGCCAAACTGAAAAAGAAGGGAAGGTCTCATGAATTCATTCCTGTTTCACTTCCTCTTGTCATTCCTGGGTCACTCAGTTCTAGCTTCACATAAAATGTTTCACATACCGTCCTTGTTTTCATATGTGGTTCTTTTTCTGCTTTGGTAAGATAGGTGGATGGCTGCCCCACCACCCCACTGCTCTGGAAGCATAAAGTGGACTTTTTTATGCCTTAGAGGTTTACAATCATACATGAGAGGTGTTAATGGACCAGAATATGCTATATGCTCTGTTACATGTAACCTTTGGGTGCCTAAAAGCACGAGCTAAAGCCCTCATTCTCAAGACTGGGCTACATCTCTGTGCTTACTCACTCTCTGCATATTTCAGGATGCATAAAGGACAAAAACAACCCACCATCCTGTATCAAATATACTTACGAATCAGAAATGAGCTATGAGTACAGTCTTGAAAGCAAAGCTAATACAGGCTGGGGTGTGACACAAAAGAACACAATACATCAGTGTTTGTCCATCACATTAATGCAGCTGAATCAAAGACATGCGTGTCCAAGGGAGGAGCCCTTCAGTTTTGGAGATAGCTGAGCTAAGCCTAAGCTACTCAAAAACTTAGTGCAGATGTTTAGCTCTCAGATACTGTGCTTTCCCCAGGGAAATTCATTCACGTGGTGAAGGAGCCAAGACATGGAACCCTTTCATGCAGACTCTCCAGAAAATGTCCAAGGAGTTGTTATTGCAAAGAATGGAGCAGGGAGACAGAGAGAGATCATCCTTAGTGGGCCTAGTTTTGCCATGCTCTCTGAGGGATCATGACAGAAGGTATTTCCAGGTACATTACGCTGATGCTGAGGTGCACCAACAAAGTGTCTTTCATACAAGAACAGCAGAGAAAGCTCCTTCTCTCAGTCTCTGGGAAACCAGCACCTCGCGGGGGCAGGTACACAGAGTTAGCATGAAAGCTTCCCCAGGCTGGCTATGGTTGAGCCATGACAGAAGCTACCATACCTGAGTGTTGCTGGGGCTCCAAAGTTTCAGACATTTGTTTAAGAGGACTTGTTGGGCCGTTTGGCTCCTCTGGGTAACTGGGAGTGGGACTTGGGGGCCGAGGCAGCTGTTATGGAAAGGAGAGAAAATAAAGTCCACCTTAATGCCATTTATTTCTCAGCCTCCTCGAATGCCTGACTGCTTCTAAGCAGTCTCCGTGTTTCAGTCTGCCCACTTCTCTCCCTCACCTCTCCCTTCTCATCTGTATCCTCATCCTCATCAACATAAGCGAAAGATTCGTGCTTCAGCTTTGGCAGGTTTGCCCAGGGTCCATCGTAGGGTGCCTCATTCAGCTTCTGCTGCATTTCTCTGTTGAGGAGCCGTCGCCGCTCTGGGCTGATGTGCGTCTGGAGGAGAGCCTGCAGTTCCGATCGCTCCACAGACCCCAGGAGGATCATGGTCTCTGCACAACACAGAGCAGGGAAGCCATCAAGCCACCTCAAGGTTTTGAAAGTCCCCTTCCACACACCACACCTTCCTCCTTCCAGCCTCTTCTGAGTGCTCGGGCTCGTACTGTCTAGTGCTGTACAAGAGTCATTGACCAGCCCTGTGGTGGCTCCTAGGCTGTGGGAAGGGAGCTCACTGTCCTGAGCTGTGCCACCCCTCAGTGTCACAGCAGAGGCATGCTCTTGGCTCATGCAGGATCCCAGGAGGGCCCTGCTGTCACAGTTCAGCCTACAGACTTCCCACACACCTCCCTTACGTGCTGGATCTGCTTCACTGCCCACGCTCCAGCTTACCTGTCTGGCCAGCTGAAACAGCCTTCTGCCATACGTCATCCACAGCAGGAGATTTTTAAGAATTATTTTTTTATGTGGCAGGTCACACTGCCTGCTTCACGCCGTGCAATTTGAAAGCTAGTTTCTCCAAGCTGAGGCAGTCTTCAGGAAGGACCAGTTTCTCCACATTGCTTACCTGGCGAGTCCACCAAAGGCAAAGATTTCACTGTGGTGCTTTGGAGTACCGCTTGCAAGTCTCGGTATTTACAGTTGGAGGAAACAAATTTCACATCTTGGACCATAATATCCTCAACAAAGATATTGTATTTGCTGTGAATTTATGGACGATAAGAGGAAGAGTTAACATATTAAAAGTGTCAAGCAGATAAATTCCCTAAAGAAATACATAAATGACCACTTCTTTAAAAACTGTTCAAAATACAGCTGCCAAATGATCTCCTGTGAGAGTAACCAGAGGACTTTCCAAGAGTATAAACAGAGATTAACTGGATTTCCATCACAGATGTATTCCACTCCATTACCCCTCACCATAAAATACACACCTGTATAGATGGTTTTTGTATACATACCTATGTGTGTGATGTATACTAGAGAGAGGAAGACATATATAGGAATAACTGAATTTTGCTTCAAGCAAAATATCCAAATAAAGTGTTTAAAACATTTGCTGGGGAAAAAATATCCAAACCCCACTGAATTTAGATAAATGAGATTACTGATTTTTAAATTTTTAAGCTGAAGCAATTTGGAAATATTAATACAAATTCAGTAACATTGCTGGTCATTCAAACTTGTGCTTTCAGTGAAAAAAAAAAGAAGAGGACTTTTCTCCATTTTTGTGTAAGAAACCTAGTTCTACTCCAATACCTGTTTTTTGTTACTACAGGCCTTTTCTGCCTTCTTAATTCCTTTGTAATACTGTCTCCTTTTCATAACCTTTTATTCCCCCGAGGTCTTAACCCTCTCCTGCTTTATTTCTTTGCCACTCCCTGTTTCCACCTACTATACCTTATGTGATTCCAGCCCAGGTCTGGCAGGTAGGGCAACTTCTTCACCTGGATGATGCTGTCGTAGAGGCTGGGCTGCAAGCTCTGGGCCACCATGTTGGCAAGAATGACAGCCACCATCATGGGCAGGATGTGAGAGATCTGGCCCGTCAGCTCGAAGCAGATAACAGCAGTGGAGACAGTGTGGCTCACCGCTCCTGTCAAAGCTGCTGCACCTTTCCCAGGTAGGAGAAGGAATAGGGAGAGGAGGAGACTGTCATATAGAAACAGCATGTCATGTCAACCAGGACAATTACAGCCGTGGGACCAGGTGAAGAAAAGGGAAGACATGGAGGCTCACCAATGACAGCATATCCTCCAGGTAAGATTTGATAAAGAATATCATCAAAGAGGATCCCATTGGGAAAAAGCAATGCCATGATTTCCCCGATGAGACGTCCAAATGCAGCACCTGAAAAATATCGCTGACAGTTACGGAGTTAACATTTAAGGAACATCCAGTCTGTGCTGTGCAGATGTGCTGGGCAATCACTTGGATATTTTCTTACAGAAACGAAGCCAAAACTTATGTCAAAATGACACCGGGGACTAAAGAGTAGTTCTCAGTTACAGGAGTTAGACTCCAAGAGGAAGAAAGGGTACTAAGGTAAATACAGTTGACCCCTCATTCATTCACTTGGGAACACCAGGCACAGCAGCACGTGTGATTCCCAGGCTGGAAGACATATTTTCAGACTGTGTACTGTCTCCCCAGGTGTGGCTTTCCTTATGTAAAAGGATAGGGATTTCCTACTTGGCATTTGGTTATGGGGGGTTGGGGAAATGTTAAAAGCAGAGACCCAGAGGCCGGTCTATGGACTGCTAATCAGGTTTTCACAGACATCAAGTGATGACTCTTCATACACCAGATGAACCCTACTGGGTGTGTAGGCAGTATCTCTCCTGTTCTCTCCACCTGCCAGATGGATATGCTGCAACGCGAAACTGAAACTCACCTAGTACGAAAACAGGCATGAAGCCTCCACAGGGGATTGGCATCGTGGTGGCAATAACAGCCATGCAGAACTAGAACAGAGGCAGAGGGTGCAGTTGTTACTGAATAGCAATAGCATTTCTTGCTGCCCCACTCTGTGCCCAGCCTGGCTGCAGATACCAGAAAGCTGCAGAGGCATAGTGCTGCTAACCAAGCTCTGTCTCTGCAGTACCAAACCTGGCCAAATACAGCTGAAAACTGACTATACTGCAGTGGAGAATCAGGCCAAGCCTTTGCCCAGAGTAAAAACAGCAGTTTCTTGTTGATGTGGTCTATCCCAATGCTGAATATATGCTGAAGAAAACTGACTGCTCCGAGCAGTTATCTAGTGAGTAGGGAATGCCTTTAGTTAGGACAATGCCAATGCATCTAGTGACTGAGGATACAGCTCTCCCAAAGGCAAACAGATGGGCTCAGGCCAGACACAACATCTAGTCCACCCCTCTTCCCTTCAAGTAAACGAGCTTTTCTGCTTGGTACACTGTAATAAGAATTATCACAGAAGGAGAACCCTTAACTACCTGTCAGAAATTTGATAGTGTTTTACTTTAGGTGGAAATAGTTGTGTCAATCAGTCATTGGCAGCCATTCTTCATCTACTGAAATGTTCAACTGACCTTGCAAGGTGGCATCAGCTCTTGTGCTCCCTTGCAATAAATAAATAATAAAAGAATTAGCACCTATTCTATGATATTTTTATCCTTTTATATATATATTTTTTTCATCTTAGGAAAACCTCTTTCTTGCTACATGAAATATGACGGGTTTTTTTCTTTCAAATGTCTTTTTTTCTTTCTCTGTCCTGTGTCAGTTGCACAGCTGATCCTTTCAGAGGCTGAGCAGTTGCACAGACCATGAACTCCCATAGACCATGTCAGGTCAGAACTTTTAATCTGCTGTTGCTTTCTGAGAAGTGAGCAAAACTGTTTCCAGCTGCAATTCTCCATCAAGTTTTGATGTACTGCCAGCAAATCCTTAAGCATCACAGTACTATAGATTGTGCTTGCATATTCCTATTTGTCTCCTATCTGAAGTCAGGAATATCAAATAGACTGTATCAGACTTCATTTAGATCAAACAAATTATTGGAGACTTTTTAGTCAAGTATTTGTTTTTGTGGAACTTGAGAAATCTTTCACAATTTAGTCCTCCCTACCAGCTACTATACTGTGGATACCAAAGGTCATTCAGCAGGAGGCTTGAGGAGGATGACCTAGGGAGCAGAAAAGGAGGCCACTAAATTAAGGAAGCTATTCCCTAATAATTTTGGTAATGTTGCATTGAAGGTAGACAGACATCACATCAAAAGATGTAGGAATCCATTGCAGCTGTAGTGCTTCATTCAATACCCAGCAACTCCTCATTGGCACTTCACAAACTGTTTTACAAAAGGGCAAGAACATTCAGTCTGAGTGGAGAAGGGCTATGGTGAGCTGGGCTTCCTACCTTCACGAGGAAAAAGAGCAGGATGGTGACTAAGACGCTGACTTTAGGATGGATCCAGGCAGCAGATTTCCCTAGGATCTCGGTGTCCCCTCTGTGTTTGATCCAGGTGTAGTTATCAAAGAGAGTGCTGATGGCTTCCCGTGGCATCAACTAAACAGTAAAAAAACAGGTATGAGTCATAAGATTAGATGGAGTAAATATTCTACTTCTGTTCCAAGGAAACAGAGGAGATTTTTACTGTGGTATTTCATGACTAAGGGACTTAATCCACATTTTAAATCTTCAGGAAGACAGAGGGAACTTTACTCAAGCAGGGGAAAAGATAACTACTTTTACACATGGAGTAACATCTTCCTTATTATTTTCTTAGAAGAGTGGATCTTTTTCAAGTTTTCTATGAAGGAGGTAGCAGAGATCATATAGTGCCTCCTCAATCCAAACTCCTTCCATCTCATTCTTCCTTTTTCCATGACACAAGGTTATTGGGGCTCAGGATAAGGAGATAATGTTCCACAGAACTGAAAAGAGTTGGTAATATGCTTTCCAGTCTCACCTCTCCTGCCATGAACTGCCCAAATCCATGAGGAAATGTCACAGACGCTATACAGAAGGTTATAACCGCAGGGTAAATCAGTCGGCTGTAAAGAAGGAAAAAGTTGTATCAATACGGCCTCACGTTCTGTTCTTGTAGCACCATCAATCCAGGACTAGGAATGCTATCACTGTGAAGCCTCTCTATATTTGTATCCATGGCTTTGGAGTGCTGTTCCTGGCGTTTTAATGCCCTGCTCCACTGATCATCATAATTCATAAAGTTCACCTGTCAGCAAAGCCCTCTTTCCCATCAGAATGAATATAATGGGAGGGATGGAGGAAGAGAGGGATGTACAACGTGCACAAACTTGAATATGTGGGAGGAATGTGTGTTTGCAGTGATGTGGTGACCTATTGCCAAAAGTCTCTACTTTCCCCATTTGTCCTGATTGTGACAGTCTTCACCCCCCATGCAACGTATCCTGTCCTAGTGGATTTAAATGTAGGGATTTTTCATACATTTCTGCAGGCACCGCCTGTTGGATTAATTCTTATGGGAAAAACTGCTTCTCTTCCCACTGAATTCCTGGCTGTCACAATTTTGGAGAAGGTGTCCTTGGTAGCCAGTGAGTCTAGCAGTGCCAGGCCAGTGGGACACAGCAGGACAGAGGCTGAAGCCATCTGTGTTTTCCTGCTGCTGTGTCCAGTCCCGGGATGGGTTTCTGGGTAAACTGTGACACTTCACAAGCACTAAGACAACCTGAGCCTAAACTGCTTCCACATGCTGGGCTAATCCTGTCATGTGTCACTTGGCAAGTTACTGTTTCCTACAGGAAGTGTTGGCTGAGATTTAGGAAGACAAAATATAATGTTTAATTTGTTTCAGTCTAAGGACTTAAAAAATTCTGAGAAATAAGTGAAAAGTAAATTCCCACTTTTTAGGCTTTGCTCCACTTCTCTATTAAATCGATTTGATAGCACTGCTGATGCTTGTGGGTAAGGCTACATGATGAAGAAAGACAATTTTTCTTCCACATAAGAAACTAAGTTAGTTTGAACTTCTTTTTATCTAGTGGTTTTCTTCTGCTCAGGTCTGCAACTTGATAAGAAATAAGGTCCTCCACACCTCTCAACATCAAAAATTCTCATAGCATCAGATCTTTTTCTGTAAAGAGACTGAAGACATTTACAGTTATCCACCACTTCGGGTTATAAAGTTTGGAGGCTAGGACTTTATTAGAGAGGGGAAAACGGTATCTTCAAGTGTCCTGTGAAAACTTCATTGTCAAGACTTTGATTTTATTTTGCATTTCTCTTCCATGCTGCATTTCACACCATTTGGTTACTATGTTTCAGCTTTTGGTTCATAAGTATGCAGCACATTCCTTACATTTTTGCCAAGACTTTGATGAAAAAACAAATATATAGATTTTAAATACATAGTTAGATTTCAGCTGTAATTAATTTTCCTGAAATATAAATGATGTAGAATTTTTCGCAGATCCTAAAAAACCAAAACAAGCCATAAACATCAGGATTTTAAGAAGCATGATCATTGACTTTCTAATTAAAAACATCTTCTGTCCAATGAATAGTTTCCCTTGTCCTCCTAACAAATATTGCAGAGTATTCCTTCTAAATCAAGAAGCCATTTGAAACTATTGAGGCTGATCAAAAAGAAAATACAGTGTGAGAAAAATTCTCTTGATGGTTGCAGAGATCTTACTCTCGTATAGGAGCAGTTTCTCATATTTTTACGATCTTACACTTGAAATAGTTCTACTATCTCCCAGAAAGCATTTGTTACTATGCAACACCAGTGGAGTGTAAGGATCTGGTCCCTAAAGAGAGTATCTTCACAAGCACTCACTATTTGGTGAGAAACTGGCTCAGAGCTTTATGACGTCGGATGCCCAGGACCACTTGGCAATTGAGATAAACAAAAAAGGCTCCAAGGAATCCAGAACATATGCTAAAATGGAGAAAAAGAAGTAAAAGCATGACAAACAACATCAACCAAGCAAATGAGTTTAAGTGGTTTAATCTTCAGCTGTTTGTGAAGCCTTTAAAATGTCACCTAGAGGATTACTCCTACAGCAGCTCCTTTGAAGATATTCCCTATCTGATGAAAGGGGAGAAATTATTTTGGACCTCTTTGTCATACACACTACCATTTTGCCAATTTTCTCTTGCTGAGAGGGGGAAATCTCATCTATAAAAATCTGTTAAAAAAATCCATAAAAAGAGACTGACAGTTCTCAGTGGGGGCTCGTGAAGAGCAACTGGGCAAAGACCAGTATTGTCAGTACTTAAACATCAGGTTGGAAGAGCAAATAGTAAAAATGAAGAGAGTTATAAGTCTGATTCAGTAAAATTATATACCTACAACAAATACTAGTAGTAATAGGAATTCTTGTGCCTAAAGCAAAGTATATCATCTCTATGATCCTAATCACTTAGGCTTATGTTCCTGATCTTAATAAAGTAAGAAAAAAAGTGTAGTTGTCTAAGAATTGGTGTGATCCTTAGGCTCTGTAGCTTAATAAGACTTGGATAAATAGGGCCTAATACTCGAATGTGAAATAAAAAAAAAGGAAGAGTGAAAAAAGACTGCATTTAGAATTGGTAAGGGGAAGCCTTATTGTATGTGGCAAGTAATTAATGCACATAATACAGAGGATAAACTGTTAATGTTTTTATTCTATTAATTTCTAAAATTAATGGGCTTTTGCTTTGTTATATGTCACGCATGTTTTTGCCAAATCTCATTTAATGATTAATTTAGTGTACTTAAAACATTGTATGTTGAAAATAATCCTGCTTTATAATTTAAAAATTGCAGAGAAACATGCTTAAACTAAATAGAAAGCTTTTCACAGAAAAACATGTCCAATGAATTACTCTTAAGTATTTTAACTGATTAGAACAGTGTCTAAAATAGACCAGTCCCTTAGGCAATATAAGCCTAAAGACTGCACCGTGAACTGAATTGCTTTGTAATACTTTATATTAAAATATAGATCTCTCCATTCATGTCTATCGATTTATCAATAAACTGGAAGTGCTCCTCTTGTATAGATTATGCAAATTAACATTTGCTGACACAGAAAAACAAGATCTACCTATTGGCAGTGCTTGCCCTACCTGAAAGTGAAAAAATATGTTGGGTAGAAGCAGAGTTCAACTTTGAGACTTAAGAGAATTTGGAGCATTCCAAGTTGGCATCGGGACTTTATCCAAGACTATCCAAGTCTTTAGGGTTGTTTTTTATTTTAAATACCATGTTGGACACCCAGGCATTTGAAAGCATTTTGCAGTTGTCATATATTCCTTTCCCAGCCTATGTGCAGGGCTGAAAAATGCCAGCTCTGTCAACTCTGTCCAAAACATGGTGACAAGAAGTTTTGCATTCTAACAACCAGCTGTAAATCGCAAGGATTACATTTTTTTCCTTGCCAATCTAAACCAATAGATTCCGCCAAGTTCATTAGGCAAGTCTGTTTAAGGGGAAGAACTAAGTGAATACTTGTTACTAGCAAAAACTCCTGTGTATTCATAGATTTTTCAATATATATGATATCTTCAAAAAATCCCACTTGAGTTCATAGTCAAGTAAATTAATAGGAGGGCAGCCTACTAAAAGAAGCTAAAAACCCACAAATATATTTCTGGTCTTGAATGCAGGTCTTGCAACAGAGTATGTTCACAACACCAGCACAGGCTTTTGTTCCTATAGTGTTTTCCTTTCATTATGCTCTGCAGTGACTTCCCTGGAGCCTCTCTCAAGCTCTAACCAAAGATGTTTCCTCACAGTAATTCCATACTCATCTTTTCTCTAGTATTTCCCAATTTTCCTTTTTTTTAAGTTCATTCTTTCATTTCCTCCAAATTAACCATTGTTCTTACTGAGTCCAATTGCGGTTGGCTACCCTTGTCACCGTGTTGGGTGTACCAACCTCTCTCAAAAAGGATAATCATTCTGACCTTGTGAAAAGGAAACTTCAGGTTAAATCTTTTGTCCCATTTTGGTCATGTGAAAAGGGTACCTGTTGGATCTGTTCTTTTGGGGATAATGTCAAAACAGTTAAAAGGCCATTCAGTAAGTCTATTCCCAGTACTTTGACCAACTTAGACTTACTTTTTTTTTTACCTCCAAGCTTAATTTCTGAAAAAGATACATGGAAAGGAAATAACAAACAGCTTGATAATACCTGTATTTCCTTCCTTAGCTGTTGTGATACGTGGACACCATTTCTGAAGGAAGAATTCCAACAAACAGAAACCCACTTTGTTACAACCAAAGTGACTAAAAGTGATGTACGGAAACTTTTTGGCAGAAGAATTCCTAACACAGATCATACTATAACCTTCGTAGAGCAAGGAGTCAGTTTCCTGGGAACTTACCCTATTATAGCAAATGCTGGCAGCTCTTGCAGATCAAAGGGGAAATCCATACGGAAGTTTGTTCTGAACAGCGCTGTGATGGTAACTGTGAGAGAAGAAAGGTAGAGGAGGAAAGAAAATAATGAGTTGAGAAGTTAAAGATAATAAAAGCTAGGGGTAGGGACAAGGAAACTAGTTTATACATGCTCCTGTGTGGTTTCCTGACATTATATACATCATTACAGATTGGCAGACTGCTCTGATTTAGTAGGTCCTATTTTTGAGCACTTGCAATCCTATGCAAACTCTAGATAGCCTAGGTTTGTTTTCAGAAAATGTATGCTTTTTTTTTTTAGCTACAATCCCTGATTTTTTAAAGGGTTTTCTTTTCTTTCTTGTCTTCTACCGTCCATTCCTTATTAAAAAAAAAGCTCTTCCCAGTATCTTTACTGAATGAGAGGTCTCTTTGCTGAGGTGGGCAGTGCCTGCACATCTGAAGAAGCTATGTCACTTCTCATAGTTGTGATTGCCTTCCAGAAACAAGACACAGATCCTCTCTGAAGTTACAGCTTCAAAATTTTTGACTGGTACCAAAAAAATGAAAGGCTTAGAAATCAGAGATGGAAAAGATCAGCTTAGCCCCATCTTCTCCAGCTCACCTCTCCTGGTAGTGCTGCCCTGCTACAATGAAATGTTAAAACCTGTCCTGCTTTTCTCTGTAGGTGCATTATTGTGTGGAAACAGTAAACACCTGTATGCCAACAGGTGAAGGATAAATTAGCAATTTAATACAGGGTGGAAGTGCAGCTGGATGAGGATGGATATAAATCCCAAATTGCCCTTGATGAAGGAATTATTTGTTCAATGAGGAAATAAAAGAAGCAGTGAAAATCTAGCATTATATGATAATAACAGGAGGCATTGACTACTCGTTATTTGATCATACAGAACTAGGTTTAGAGTAATGATTTAGTGAGGTCTCAGTGGGTTACATTACCTAAGATAGCTAAGCCTAAAACTACATTCTACTATCCAAATTGGGATGATCTTTCTCCCTGTCTCTTCCCCCTGTTCCTTCCCTCCCGGCTGCGCTATTGTTCTCCTCTCCCGTTGGGCCCACTCTGGCACATCACAGCCTTCTGTGAGTTCCTTTGCCTTATTAAAACCTGCCAGAAAACCTATCTGCTCTTTCCCTGGGTTACTCCTCTGCCAAGGAAGTGAGTTGAATCAAGGGGAACAACGAACGCAGAGATGGTACAAGGCAGGGGTAGAAGAACAGTCAGGGATGGAAGATGATGAAAAGCAGGATGTCCTCTTTTTTGTTAGATCAGCCCAAGAAAGGGATCATCTCAATTTAGTTTAAGGAAACAGATAGTCCAAGCCACTAAATGGCAGAGCATTAAAAAAGTATAGTAGGGCCCATTTTCAAAGAGTTTTGCCACAGGGCAGCATAGATGACCACAGTGCTTAGTCTGAGTCTTTCTAGGTTCCCCCTCTACTCCCACAGGACAGAAAAAGATTTCCACAGAAAGATTCATCCCACCTATCTTCATCCTCTTTCCCCAGTGACTAAGCCATTCTGAAACTGAATGTCTAAGCCCTTTTCTCTCCATTGGCTACAAACTGTACTAGAGTATCTGTCCAATTCTTACAAGGTTAGAAGTAGAAAGGAGTGGGAAAGGCTTCTTAATGGGGAAGTCTACTTAAAAATAGATTTGAACTTCAAGATAACAATGAGCCATGTGTAGGAGAGATCAGAAGGAGCAGGAGGAAGGCAAGGCATGAAACCCTATGGCAAATAAGATGAAAGTCCAGGACATGGTAAAACAAGAATCCTGCAAATTGCAGAACTCGAGCCTTCCATGACTGGCAAAGAAGGGCTCAAGCTGCAGCAACCAACCAGAGTGGTTTGGCAAATAACCAGATGTTATTTGGAAAGTACAGATAATGGTGTAATGCCAGCTGACAAAGCCATGAGTAACAAGAAGCCAGTAAAGATTATGTGGGTCTAAGAAATAAAAGAATTTTGGTGAGATACTACACAACTTATTTGCATCTGTCACTCTGATGTGATCACTTCCCTACCTGCTTCTTCCTGGTAGCAGGCAATAATAGAAGAACCTTGCGTGATAAAAGACTGAGAAGACCAGGTGTGTAACTTTCCAAGGGAAATAAATGAGCAAGAAAAGACATGAAAGACAAGTTAGAGCAGAAATGATAAAAGATCATAAAATAATGAATGACTTAGCTAGGTAAACGTTTCTAGTTCCTTAATGCAAGGACAAGGAGACTGACAACACAAAGAAAATACAGAACTGTGAAAAGGAACAATTTTTCATAGCCAATTGAATCATGGAAGTTTTTAACCGAGACTGTCAATGAAGAAGAACTTGAGGAGCCATTAATATCGGTATTAAAGCTGTCTGGATGATTTTGAAGAAGGGACAGGAGTCAAGAAGTTTCAGGATTAAGCGAATTTCTAGTCATTTGAAATTAAACTAATTTCTAGTGATTTCTAGTGATTTGAGATATCAACGAGGGAGTCAGAAAAGACAAAGTGAAGGAAGTTATCTCCTGTTATGTCTTTGAGTTTCTTATATTTTTCTCTGGAAAGAACAGACAGATACGGGGTTTGGGTTTTTTGTGACAGACCTAATGGTTAAATACCCCAGATTTACTTTTAGGCAGTGCTACATAAAGAAAGATGTAGCCACTTTCTACATTCAGGTAGAAGGTGTAGTCATTTTCTATATTCCAGAGAATATTCAACCCCCCAAAAAATCCATCCCTCTGAAGTCAAGAGAGACATGTTATAGCAGTTTTAAGTAAGTAAACTGCTCACATGGAGCTCAATAAAATAGATGCAAGAATAAAAGATAAAGGTATTATAAGGAAGAAGTTTACAAAGAAATGGCAGCCTTCTGCCCCAGAATTCTATTCCCACAGTGTTTGAGATGCTCTACTGAACAAGCCTGACTTGTGCTCTTTCTGTCTGCACAAATGTCACTCTTATGCTTTTCAGTCACTTGACACACTTTATTTTTTCAGGACCTTCAGTCAGATCCTACCAAACCTGTAGCCTCCTAATCATTTAATCATCTCAATTTTCTTGACTATCTGTTTTAACATTTTCAGTCAAGAGGTGACCAAAGCAGACCATGGCTTTTCCAGCAAGGACTACATCCTCTGTGAGAGGATATCTCTGTGTTTGCAGCCTGGACACTATTCTGAGCAGAAGCAACAAAATCCCACCTCAGGGTCCCTTTTGCTTGCTGAGGACTCATATTCTGTCATTTGTCAGTTAGATACATCCCAGAACTCCTAGGAATAGGTTGGGCTAGACAAGAGACGAGATGACAAGACACTTCCCTTTCTCCTTCCTTCTGTGCTGCTGGAAGTCACATGTTGTGGCAGACGTTTCAAGCATCATAAAAATATCGTGGTTTTGAGGAAGATGGAAAATAATGCATTAACAGAGGAACTTTTGTACAAAGAGAGCAGGAACAGCTCTTAGCTTACCTGCATCCTTGTTCCAGACAGCAAGGACTCGGAACACGAAGGCACTAAAGGTAGCTGCAAAGAAGCCTCTCCAATAATTGCGGACAGCAAAGTAGGTAGAGGTGACCTCGATGCTGAAAAGAACCCCTAGAAAGAGTTGGAAAGGGAGCAAAGTTAAAATAAGAAGTGTAATGTTAGAAGCATGAGAGAGGATTCGAACTAGCTTTCTAGAGCAGTGGTCTCCACACTTCTTTGATCATGCACCCCTACCCATAAAAGGTTTTTGAGCATGTACCCTCTCCCCTCTATGTGTATTTATTTAAATATAATACGCATGTACTACTGTACTAAAATATTGTGTACAATATAAAACATGCACAAAAATAGAAATTAAACAAGGATGAGATAAAGATGAAATAAACGTAATTTTAAAGATTATTTGTTTTATTTATTAATGGAACAAAAAAAATTGTTCTTACTGAAATAGTAATATACTTTATTTTTTAAAATCTGGGTTTAACGCTTTGTGACACGGTGATTCAAAGGTCTGGTTCTATGTTCAATTTATTTTGATGCTTGGTCTTAATGGCTGTCATATCTAAAAAGAGGATCTCACAAAGACACATAGATCCAAATGCAAGAAATGTATTACTGGCTGTGCTGGCTAAATCATGCTACTATTTTTTCAATCCCACCCACCACCTATGCAAAGAATTTTGTGAAAGTTGGATAGTAAATTTTCATCCTCCCTGATGTCAATCAGTTGTTCTTGCAAAATGATCAGAAGATGTTGAATTTTTATATTTTTAACAAGTGGGTTTAAAACCCACAAAAAAATCATAATCTTGACGATTTTTAAACAGGTAGAAATTCTTGTTTTCAAGTTTTTTGAGTATATCTATAATGAGAGCATTTTTGTAGCCAAGACACTTACATTGTATTTGGCAACAGATTCACAAAACCTCCACAAGTTTCTTTTGAAAAGCAGTTTCTCACCCACTGCTAGAACATCACTTTCACCTTGAAGTACATCAAGTATGTTTACTTTTTCAGAAATAACTACTAGGTAGCAATCTACTGACAGAGACTTGTCATCACAGAAAAAACCAGCAAATTCAGAACACTTGTCTTTTTGTAAAAGAAAAATGTGCAACTGGACATTAAATTCAGTGGCTATGAGATCACCAGCAACTGCCTGTAGGATTTTCTTGGTCACTTCCCATCTCATTATGAAGTACTGTAAAGATTCTACTGTTCAGGGTGTTGTTTTTACAAAATGAACCACATCAATGACATCCTGTAGCACTTTGTGCATGTCTGGATCCCACTTCTTTGCTGCGATAGCTCGTCTGTGAACACTGCAGTGCACGAATCCCAGGTGTAGTTTTGTCTAGGTAACCTTACCACCCAGTTCTTCTCTTATTCTGCTCCACCAGTTGTTACACTTGCACAGCTCTTCTATAGAACATTTTTTATTGAAGAAGTAATTCACTGTTGAGAATACAGCTTCTGTGATAGAGCTTCCTTTCAGTGTCTCACAGAAAGAAGTTCTGCCTTTCACTATTGAAACAGAATCTGGAAAATACCATCATCTGAGGCATTTTAGAAACATCTGTGCTTAATCCAGCTGCACAGGAAGCCGCTCCCGCTGTGTAACTTGTACAGATGCTGGTTTCTTCAAACCTTAAGCAATGTCCGCTAGGTGTCTTCCAGCAGTGCTTACATTTTAATTTGCTGCTCTCTTGCTTTCTGTGCTTTATTTTTATGTTTAATGGCAGGAAATACAAGTGTTTCTCCTGTGGGATGTGGCATTTTCTCTTTTGCTGTGAAGCAAGACACCTCAAAGGAGGCTTCTACACGTTTGTCATTAGGTCCAGTGGAATTTTGTAAAGTACTGAATTGAATGTCACATGGCTTGAAACATTGCTGAAAAAACGTAGAGGTTTGTCTTCATGTTCCGGGTGCCTGGATTTTAAATGTCTTGCTAATTCTGATAGCTTAATACCATCATTACTTCTCAAAGCATGATACACACATGGGGTGAGGTTCATCATTAATGATAGCAGATATAGATCCATATTTAAAATAGCCTTTGATAGCTTTAATTTTTTTTTTTGTCCAACTTCCTCTCAGATCTCATTAGCTGGCCATTATTTGTACTGTATTATTTGTAATGGGACTGAATAAGGGCCTGTTCTAGAAGTGTCAGCTCTGCCACTTTCTTGTCATTTCTCTCGCTCACATTATTAGTATTATCTTCAATCCATAGCCTCTTTGCAGGAACCTTTTTAAGCCACTTTTCCTATTTGTGAGGATTACTGTAGTTAACACTAGATAATATAATCCATAAATCCACTTAATCCAGTGTGGGCACATATTGATTGCAATTCATTGGAATATGCTGAAAGAGAGGAAATGATTGAGGGCACCATGGTCAACCCTCTGCATTGGGAGTACCTCTACACCTCATGCACTGCATGTGACAAGTGGCCATGTGACATATTAGGGCCCCACTGCCAATACATATACTTAATACTAGTGAAGTTCAATTTATTTACTTTTTTATATTAAAAAAAAATAGAAATTTATATTAAAAAAATAGAAAAAAAGTATTTCCTTCCCACACCAAATAGATCACCTTGTGTATCCCATGGGGTACCCCCACCCCAGTTTGGAGACCACTGCTCTAGAAAGCCTTCTCTTCTTGCTTCCAGAAAGTGGACAACATGTGGAAAAAAGACTGTCAAGATGCTGGGGAGGTTGAAAATGCTAAAGGTAGGTGTCTCTGTCCAAAGTAAATGTCACATCAAAAATGTGGTGCAGGAGAGTGGGAGAGGAGAAGAGGACTAGGCAGGAGAGGATTTAGATACCTGGGGAAAAGGAAACAGAACAGCCACTTGCCTCCAAGTGGTGTCCCAAAGCAGCAGCCAACACCCACAGCGCACCCCACAGTCAGGACATCCGTGTAATAATAGGGCTGCTACTGGTGAAAGAGACAAAGAGAGACAGACAAACAGAAGAAAGAAGGAAAGAAAGCAGAGAGTGAGTAACAAAATTGGCATGTAAGACTGCATGATGTCGCCCAGCTCTGTCACCAGTCTCAGAGTTATAGCTAGGTTTATCTTACTTCTGGATGGCTTCAAAATATTGAAAAGGCAAGACCTGGCACAGGACAGGCATATACCTGGAATCACACATTCAAGACGTGTGAAGAAGGCAGCATCTCATTTTCCTTTGAAACATACACATTCCTGTCACTGTAAATGAAATGTCTCATGGAAATTCCTCCAGAGGGTGGAAGGAGCATAAGTAGGTTTCGCTCCATCTCTTTTACTTTGGCAGGGAATCTCAGGATGCACATGTGCCACAGAATGCCTCCAAAAACCTCCCCGTGAGTCAGTGTGCACAAGGCACATGCATGTCCAGAACAGAGTGTGGACTGGTCCTGAAGGTCCTTCCACGCTGGGTGGGTGAGTGGGTGACAGATCACCCAGTAAAGCATTGTGCTGTCCTGGTGAAAACTGTCATCATTATAAAAGTAATTGGAAGGTATAAAAGGGAGAGTCTTTCTCAGAGGCTGGGCACCATTTGCTTGTCAAGGGCTAAACTGGCTTTTCAAATCCGTCCTTCTTAATACACAGGGTGGTGTTTACCTGCAACAACACCCAGAAGTTATGCACCAGGGCAATATGATGTGAAACTGTGAGCTATATCTGGGACCAAGGTCAGATGAAGATCACAAGACTTCCAGGTAATGGAAACCACGTTTGGCAATTTGGTGTAAATCCAATAGAGGAACTAGGGCTACAGAAACTATGATAATTTTCTGTTCCCACACTACAATGTTATCACAGACTCACAGCAAGTTTTAGTCCTGTGTCTCTGAATGCTTCTCTATCTCTTTGTTCAGAGCTGGGCTAAATCCAAGGTTAGATCAAGGGCAGAAGGATCAGAGTGCTCAGGATCAGGGTACTAGGGCAGCCCTGAACACTTCCTAGGGCAAAGATTCCCCAGCCTCTCCTGACACCTGTGCCACCCTGAACCACTTTTGGGACAAGGGGAGAAATTCTTTTCATGCATAGACAGAATTTCTCTTGTTTCAAGTTGTGGCTGTTGTCTCTTTGTCCTTTCACTGTTCTCTGAGAAGACTTTGGCTATTTTGTCTGACATCTCCTTCAGCTCCCAAAGGCAGCAGCTAGATCACTCCCTGTTTACCCTTCTCTTTTCTTCTCTAGCATCTCCCAGTGAACTGTGTATGATGAATCCTGCAGTCTCTGAGACTATGTTAATTCCAGGTACAGAGAAGGGAACAAGAAGCACAGACTTCCACAGAGGTCTTTGGGTTTGGGGTTTTTTTTGCTTTAATTTTTTACCATTAAAACAGATACCATTCTCCTGTATACTACCAATGGTTCCACCTGACTCTGGTCTGATCCTTGGTTCTGAAACTGCTTTCTCTCAAGGCTTTTGGCAGACTGACAAATTTTGCCTTGAAGCCTCAGGCTTCAGCTCAGGCTGTCTACATCTTGCTAGACTGCCCACATACGCACAGTTCTCAGCCTCTCTCTTGCTTAGCCTGATTTTCTTCCTGGCATCTTTTCTCAAGTTACCAGCTGAAGAACCTCTAATCTGTAGCTGACAAACTATGTTCCTTCCTTGTTGTTTTTTTTTTAATAGTCACCCACAGCAAAGATCAGTATTACTGTTGATGCTAGACCATGTTACAGTTGTCAGCTAACTCATCCATTTGAAGGCTAACAGGAAAGTAGGGCATGGAAGAACTAAAGCCAGCTTAGAAAAAAACCCCATAGAATTTTAAAACTCCTTACACTTTTGGGCACAATAACCATGCAAAGAGGTTCAGGGCAGCATATGGGGAGAGAGGGAAGTGAAATGAAAGACAAATTAATTATGAATATATTTCCACTGCTTTAGGAAGAAGTTATCATGTGCCCTTGTTTAAAGAAATTCTGTGAATCACAAGACTAGTATAAGTGCATGGGGGACACATAAATTTCCAGATTTCTCCTCCGGGTGGGATCATGGAAAGTTTGAAGGAACCACTGAAGTTGTCTCCCTGCTCAGAGAGCTGTTAATTCTGCTAATTCCAAGGCTAGATCAGGTTCTTGTCCAGGTGAGTCTTGCACATTTCCAAGGGTGGAAATTCTCTGGACACTCTGAACACCTATGCCACTTCTGGACCACCCTTGGGAGAGAAGAACATAATTTCCTTGAACAGAGTCAAAATTTCCCTTGTTGCAATCTGTACCTGTTGCCTCTTGCAAGGTTTTTTTTTTTTACTTCTGTTCTCTACTTGATCCTTATTGACTTTGTGGACAGCCTTTGGTACTCTCCAGGTGGAACAATGTTCATGGCTGGCAGGGATGAACAAGCTGCATCATTAGAAACCAGCACTTCAATAGGTGTCACTTTTCCTGTAACCTTCCCTTCCATTCGCTGCCACCAGTTACACGTGAAAAGAAAGAACTCGTGTTGCTAAAGTGGAGAGGTATCTGTGGAGAACCTTCCATGGCAGCAGGAAGTCTCCCAGCAAGAGGCTAAAGGAACTGTACATTAAATGTCACATATAGGAAGACACTTGCCTCCAAGAGGGGCCTTGAAGCAACATCCGACTCCAACCGCGCAAGCCGGCACCAGGAGGTCGAGCTGCCTATGCACATTCTGGAACAGGGAGTGCAGCCAGCGCCGGGCATGCTGGGGTTAGAGGGAGCAAAGCCGGGGGTTAGGACCCAGAACAATGAAAATAAGCAACAGCTAGCAGCACAGTCAGCCATTGCTATTACAAATAGCAGGCTCTAGACACTTTAGTGCAGTCTTTAGTACTGTCAGCTGGTCTTCAGCAGTGACACCTGGTCCTTGTGCACAGACAGGATCCCCTCAAGTAAAACAGCACCTTCAGTTGTATTACACAGTCACTTTCTGCTAAGAGCCTGCACATGAAGGAGTTCCTACATTTATCTATATGTGCAGTTAATAGATTTTTTATACAACCAGTCAATACGGTGATCAGCCTGCAGAGGCTGTTCTGCGATAGCAAGAGCGTAGGCGTCAGTGTCTATAATTAGCAATGCTGTATAAACTTGGCTTAAAGACAAATTGATCTTTGTCTGCAGCTATTTTTTTATACAGTCAACGATCACAGTGCAAAGGTACCAATCATGAGATTGAAAACTTTTCAAACACATACTCCTAACCAGTCTCTGTGTACTTGCTGGGTAACACTGGTGGTCCTGACCAGTTATTTGGACTGTGTGTCTGGCCTTGCACTACTTTTGTTCAGCTTGTATTTTACTGCTCTGTAGCAGTACAGGGAACTTCAAACCATGTGTTTCCTCTGTGTTCTGTGGCCTATCCATACTATCCTGTGTGTCTTAGGAGCTCAGCCTGTGGAAGAGCTGTGTGCAGAGACATGTGCCTTACCTCATACACCCCACAGAAGATTGACATGAACTTGCTGAGTACCACAGCACAGATACTGGCAATATGCACAAAAGGACCCTGCAAGAGAAGAGGAGAAAATCAGAAAGGGTTGCCTGCTGGTTACTGACAACCATTTAGCTACTGCAGGCCTCATGATTTCTCTTTGACCATCTCAGTCGGCAATAGAATCATTAAGATTGGAAAAGACCTCTGAGATCATTGGGCCAAACCTTTAATGCAGCATCACCGTGTTCACCACTAAACCAGGCCCCCCGGTGCCACAATCACACACCTTTTGAACACTTCCAGGGATAGTGATTCCACCACTTGCCTGTTCCAATACCTGTGTCTTGGAACCTGACCACCAACCTGACCATTGAAGAAATTTTTCCTAATATCCAATCTAAACCTCCCCAGGTGCAACTTGAGGCCATTTCCTCTTGTCTTGTCCCTGGTTACCTGGGAGAACTGACTAATTCCCACCTGGCTACAACCTCCTGTCAGGAAGTTGTAGCGAGTGAGAAGGTCTCCCCTGAGCCTGCTTTTCTCCAGACTAAACAACCCTTTTTCCCTCAGCTGCTCCTTGTAAGACTTGTGCTCCAGACCCTCCAATCTTCCTCAGTTCTCTGATCTCCATTTAATTTTTTCCCTCTCAAAGACCACCTGACTTGAGTTCTTTGATGTTTCCTATATCATGTCTTTGAAAGTGGAAGGAAAATGGCCAGTGAAAGATAGGTGTTGCTGGAAAAAGCAGAGTTTTGAGAAGAGGAATGGTGATGAAAGTAAGAAAACATTTATAGATTCTTCTTCCACAGACAACTCCCACCTTCCAGACCCTGGTCACTACTGCACATGGAATCAGCAATATTTACCTCTTTCCCCACAGGCATGCCACTTCCAAGCCCAGCTGTGAGGGCCACAACTTTGGCCACAAAAGCTTTGAGAGTGAGATACTCCTTGAGGACCACTCCCCTCATAATGGTCTTGAGCTCTGGGATCCCAGACCCTGAAAACAACAGCAGAGCCAGGGATGAACAAAACCCGCAGGCAAATGGAACAAGAAAAACAAGACAGACAGAAACAGATCTTGCCATGCCTTCTGCCCTCACCAACAGCCTGTGGAGAGACGAAGTGGCAGAAACTGGCCGCAAACAGAATAAGACCAAGAGGGAATGCAACCCACACCACGTACTGCAGAGGGACATTCGGGTGCAGTTCTCTGTATGTCCACTTGTAGGCTGTAAACATATGAACAAAGAACTTGTCAGGAACCACAGCTGCTCCAAACTGGCTGGTAGACATCAGAGAATCACACACTTGCTAAACGTGCCCATGCTAAATCTCCTTCAGAAATGCTACCCTAATGCTCCTTTCCTAAGACAGCCCTTGTTACGTTTTTGAGTACGAGTTCCCCAATAAAGCAGGCATTCTGCAGGAATGGATAGAAGACACTACTAATATCTGTGCACAAGCATGGCATAAAAAGAGGTGTGTTACATGCACTTGTGAGGACAAATCACTGTGCAGTGTCTTTTCATTTGGCAGTCTGAGGGTCTTGTGTGGGTCCTGGAGGACAATAAAGTGGTCCACCAAACATTTCTTCATAAAAACTAGTTTAAAAGCTCTGATTGTGATTTCCCCTCTAGAGCAGTAGCATGAAGGGAGCTGTGCCAGCAGCTTTTAAAACAGCAGCGGTACCATTGCTCAGACAGGTACCACAGCACGAGCTGCTGAGAATCCAAACTGAGCTGCAGCTCCTCTGCAAGTGCATCTTCCCTGCCTGGGCTGGCTCCCCACACAGCCTCAGCAGAGGCTGAGACTTGGCAAAGGAAAAAAAAAACCCAAAGGACTCAGCTGCAGGGAGCATAAAGGACAGGAAACCTCAGAGTAGGTTATGCCAGTAGACTGGTAGATGGGGAAGCTCTAGAGGGAGGAATGCTGGGCTGAAGGAATGCTGGGGGCTGTGAGGAATTGCAGTGTCTGGTGGACATCAGCAGCCAAGAGGAAAAGGTTGGTGTATGTGTCTGCCAGTCAGGATTGGGACACTGAGGGTAAAGACAGGGGAACAGTGCAGTTAACAGGATGTGGCAGTGGGGGGTGTATGTGTGCACGCCGGGATGGGGGAATGAAAGATCTTGTAATTTTTATAGCTGGCAAAGGGAGACAGATCACAGGAAAAATGCAGGGAAGGGATATAAAACAGGGAATATGAGATCTTTGTGAAAAGGGCAAAAAGAAAGAGCACTATGTGCCCAGGTAGCAGAAAAATTCAGGGCAGTGTATAAGTAAAAATTGGAAAAGAAAAAATGAGGTAAAAAGTAGAAACCGTGTCAGGAGGGCATGTAAGAGCCCCTTCCTCTCCCCATGCCCCATGTTCTTAGTATTCCTGGGGAGAAAGGGAAGCAATATAACAGGAAAGGCCACAGTATAATTTCCCTGTGCTCCTCTATATTCAAGGGAGAAGAAAGGAAAGGGATTCAAAATAATTGTTTGCCTTTGACTCATCATACACATATCCCTTGTTTCTGCCCACTTACTTCTAAATTTTCCCCTGCCATCCCTTTAAAGAACCTCTCCCTAGCTAACCTTTGCTCTACTGTGTTGCCAGAACTTCAAACTTCCCAAGCAGCAAGGGTTGAGGATGGGACACTGATATTAAAGGATGAGCGACACTGGTCACTGGGCTTTGTAAAACACTTGTATCATTTACTGGCTGCTTTTGCAACATCTGAATGGGACCCACCCTGTACGGTCTTTGCACTGGCATAATCCACTCCCCAGCTCACCAACGCCATGACCAGACCCAACAGAACCAAGAAAATCCAGTCCTCTCCAAGCTTCTTGGTAACGTATTTCTGGACGCGTTTAGCACAGTCTGTGGAGGGAAAAGTGGACCAGAAAAATGGAGTGAGCATAGATAAAGTTGTGTCTGTCTCTCCTATGCTGAGGACTGATTACAACAAGGATTTATTTGGAAGCATCATGGGCTTCATGTTGAAGGCTTGGTACCCATCCCTCTCTTACACAGTTCTGTAACATCTTCTGTAGTTTAAAAAACATTTTAAAAAGGGTGTGTGTGTGTGTGTGTGCAGGACACACAGGGTGGAATTCAACATCTTGTACACTAGCAGCAAAAGTCTGACATAAGGAGGTCCTTTTCCTCCCATTACAGAGATCTGTTGTGGAAAAAATTATTTACTTGGGGTTGTTTTTTATTCCAAACATATCTTTTCTCTTTCTAGGATCAAAGTTCATTTAGAAAAGATTTTTCAACCCAATGAGGTTTGATTCCTTTTGCTTCCCTCTCTGCATCTCCCCAGTCACAATTGCTTAAATTCCTCCTCTCTTGCTGGCCTACCCAATATCGTGTCATAGGGTAATGAAAGATGAATTGTCCGTACCTTGACATTTGGAATAGTGCTCTTCTTTGATCTGGACTTGACTGTCACGTTTCAGGGCTCTTCCATTGTTCCTTTGGGCCTGTTTCTCCCGTAGTTTTGCTGCTTCCTTCTCTGAAATGTTATCCGTTATCTGATCCGTGTATCGGCCATAAAGCTGGAGGAGCAGAAAACAAGAGGGATCACAAGGAAAAGGTAAGGCAAATGCTCCTTCACAAACAGCATTAAGGATGACAAGGCAGATCTACCAACAGTCCGAGGTACAGACCCAAATGTACCCAAGCAGGGAGCTTGAGACACAGAAAATCTCAGACAGATGCAGCTCATTTATTTTTTCTTTCTAGTTCCTTCTTTCCAATCTCCCCAAAACCTTTTCACCTCCTTTTTTGGAGTACAAGATATGACCACAGAACATTCATTATTTTCTAATGTCCTGGGAAAAAAAAAAAGGGAGATTGAACATTAAGAGACAGCATTTGAACATTAAGGGAGAGCTCTCTGGAGGTACAAAAGAAGGTCAAAGTAGTTCACATGAGGCCACCATCCTCAGGGCTGTCTCACAGATTTCAGCAGCACTGTAAAACATCTCTGAAGGTTTTGAGAGGCATTACACTCTCAAACAGGCTGCAGGAATGTCCTGCATCTGTTCCTCCTGCTGCCAAGGAATGCTTAACTGGGCACACAGCCACTGACGGTGCCTGTGGAGGAAAAGAAGCAGCATCATCTCAGAAATATCACAGGCTGCTGCACACCTCCAACCATTATTTACCCAAATCAGCATTTTAAGCCCTCATGTATCTCCAATTCCTCTGAATTTCTTAATTGCTTAATCTAGTCTTTTTCTTCAGATACTAAACACAGTTGGTTATATGCAATTCACAACCAGCTGCACATGCTTACCAAGGACATTTCTTACATGGGTCTGCAGTAAACTGGGCAGTTGTGCTGTCTTGTCAACATCTTAAGGGAGTTTGAAGAACCCTGACTGTGCCCCATGTTTGTTTACCAGATTCCCTTAAGAGCAGCTATCACACCTCACTCTTTCAGAGTATAGGTGGGGAAAGTGTGCATTTGAGAAGCAGAGAATAAGCCTCTCCTCCTTGCATGTCCTTCAGTGAACTAGTTTTGGCTTTACTTCAGACCAGGTTACCACCTGATGCCCTTCCCACCTGTGAGAAGGTGACCCTTGGCTCCCTCTGCAGTACAACATCTGCTTCTCTGAGATTTTCTGAGTGGCAGGAGAAGAATGAGCCATGTTTAGATCAGCAAAATCAGACACTTTAGCTGGAGAATGACGGGACGCATGACAGAGATAAAGCACTACCACACACTTAGGAGACATTTCTATTTGACAGTTCCTGCCTCCACCTTTCAAGGTAGCAAAAGTGATGTTCCCATAAAATAGATACAGAGACTCACAGAAAGATTTACACTGGAAGGCACCACTGGAAGTTTCTAGTCCAAGCCTCTGCCCACAGCATGCAAACTCCAAAGACAGGTAAGCCAGATTAGGCTACTCAAGACCTTGTCCAGGCAACTCCTAAACGTCTCCAGGGGGTAAAAATTACCCAGCTTCTCTGAGCACCTGTTTCAGTGCTCTACCAATTAATATTTCAACATAACAAATATGACTGAAGGTCCTAAGTATTTTATTTATTTGCACATATTCCTCAAGAGACACCTGAGCCATGTGACATAGCTCCCTTTGGAAATCCTAGTGATTTTTTTTTCCACAGAACACGTATCTATGCTTTTTTAAATCATCCTGTTCTAAAGATGGCTCACCTGCTGCCTCTTAAACAGATTGACCCTATCTGAACAGCTGAAAGTATTCTTCCATTCATCACTGTATTGGGAAGCTACACAAATTTAATGCAATTGTTAACCACATGATTACCAATACATTCTAGGTGAATTAAGCAGTGCAGACTCTTTGCAGTGAATAATGGCCATGCTCTGACCCCCTTAAAACAGACAGGACAGAGAAACATCAGGCTGAAGAATTTAATCTACAGGGTAAGCTGCCACATACAGAATGCACTCCTACCCAGCAAACTGCTCATTTCTTCTTTTCCTGTGTCTTTCAGACAAAAATGCCAAGTACTAGCAGATTTTAGACAAATACACCTTCACATCACTTTAGGCAGTGTTTCATTGCTGTTAAATGGTCATGACGGATGGGTTTATGTCAAATACAGCTAAAACCCATGTCAAGTATGAGATTCAAATTAGAATCTTCCATCTGCCAGATAGAACAGTGTGACAGTATAATAGCATGAATGTTGAAAGCCCTCATGGTATCCTAGTTCACTGCTTCTGCCTGGCTGGAAAATGGTGCACTCAGGATATGGGAGGAGTAAAAAAGGAGTTAGTCCACAGACATAAAAAAGAAGTTGCTATACTGGCAAACCAGGTAGTCTCAAAGCATTTAAAGAATGCTTCACACATGTGCTTTGCTTCTCCAGGATTCTGGAAGTATCTAAAATGGTAGGAGATTGTGGGACAGAAAGAATCCAGAAATCAGCAGATGACCTTGCAGCAAAATTAGGCTAGGCAAGAAATATCCACTCCACTAGAAGATGTAAATCTAAAAATATAACACAGTAGGACTCCGACTGTTCCTTCTTCTGCTGCTCCCTAACACAAGGAACACAGGATTTCTGAACACCAGAAAAAATGAAGGCAATTTTATAAGTTCTCAGTTACCACCTAAGGATTGAACCAGAAAAGGTACTGTCATGCCTACTTGGCTAAATGATGAGAGAGAGCATCAAAATGGTGCAAAAACAGCTGAAGGTATAAATACCACTGAGGATAGACTGGAGGAACATACAATTATCGTGTCATCCCCCTCCCCTCCCCCCCCAAAAAAAAACCCAGAAAAACCAACAAAAAAACCCCACCAAAAAACCAACCAAACTATCCAGGGAGAAAGCACAACCAGGTAAAGCTCATTTTCAGAGAAGAAGCATTTATCAATGCAGAGTCTGTCTTTCCAAAAATTGGGGAAATTTCATTGTTTGAGTAACAGAGGAAAAGCTGCACAGAATCTCAGGGGAAAAAATACACCACAATCTCAAGATGTTTCTGGGAGCTATTTTCTGAGGGGTCAGCACCTGTATGAGACTGCCCTCCTCCCACAGTCCAAAGCCTAGGATATTTCCCATGCCATTCAGACTGAACAATACATTCCCTACAGAACACTCCAGTCCTTAAATCCCCATTCCCAGCTCGGCCAGTGCATCCTGTTTATGATCCGCTGCTCCTGGCCATTGAGGCCACCTTGGCATGTACTTCTCATCCCTCTCACTCCTGCCTTGTAGATGTCTTGCTATTCCTGAAATTATCTTCCTTAGGTGATTTTTTTTCTGATGGATCACCAAAGAGAAGCCATATATGACCTCAAAGGTGAAACCTCCCAAAACGCACTCTCTAAGTAAATTTAAATGTCAGTGAAATGTCTTGGTCAACGGCTTAGACATAAAGCCAATGAGGCTCAAGTAAGGAACAGGGGACAGCAAGAAAATAATAGTTGTTCCTGAAGAAAAGGTGGCCAAGGGGAAATTTAACAGCATTTCTGCTACCTGAAGGGAGAGAGGGCTTGGAGGGAAACATCAGAGTGAGATATCTTGGAGGGGCACAGTGACAGACAAAAGGGAAAAAGCACGACTTGCAAGAAAGTAAAGCCCGTGCAAAGGAAAACGTCTCCATCCAACCCCACTTGAGGGTAGTTCAGTACAGGAGCAGGTGCCCAGTGGGGCTGGGGAATCCTCAGTCTTGCAGATGTTCAGAACAGAAAAAGCTCTGGACAAGGTGACCTTCCTTTGGAGCCAGCCCTGCTGTGAGCAGGGGCTTGGGCTGGAAAGCTCCAGAGGCCCTCCCACCTACCTCTCTCTGTGAGCCTGCTCTTCTGTGTTCCTGCATTGCCTGACTTCTTATTGCACATCCCTCCCACTACACCCATCTGTGTATTGCTGAGTGAGCTCCCTGCCAGGAGCACCCTTTCTATAGTCACAAATAGCACAGCTTTTAAATACTTCACCAGCTGTAGCTTCTTTCTCATGCAGAAAGAAAACAATACAAAATCCTAGAGTGTATGATAATGCATATTTTTATCAAGGTATATTACATCATCTATCATATGTCTACTATCTGTTATATTAATTGTAAAAAATATATGTGTATTATTATTATTATTATCCTACTACTATTATGTTATTATCTATTAACGACTATATGTTTCTTGACTATCAATTATCTGAGGGTCCCAGGCCAAAGACCAAGATTTCACTATTCTGGGGCCTGTGTAAACCAAACTAAATCCTGTGTACAACAGAAGGCAACACCTAGCAAAAGAAAAGAGCAAAACAGAATCAGAATCTCTGTCAAATGTTTTTTCACGTGACAGTGGGGAAAGAAATCTTAATGATTACTCTGCTTGGAAGTGGATGAAAACATGTGCAACAGGTTGTTCTTCATGCTAATAACATGCTAATAAGTGTGCATGTTTGTACAAAGTAGGCATGCATATTTATAATTTATCTGCATGTTCATGAATGACTAGCAAAATATACACATCCACAGCAAGCCTGGCTCAGCCAGAATATGTCTGCATGCAAAGTTCCATGATAAATGTACATGCACATGTGTACACGACTGTTTAAATAAAATATTTCTAGGACATATTTTTCAGTAAAACTATAAATACAACTGTCTGATTTTTAGATTGCAAATTGCCTTCACAAATGCTTGCTTGCTTTCTTGGGGATGTTTCTGCCTGAAGATATGCATGGGAATGGGTTTGATGGCCTTCTTGTTTGTATGTGAGATCATCTATCTACATGCACTGACCATCACGCCTCTGGAACTGAGCACAGAGACACTCTGGTGTCAGGAACCACGAGCACAGAGCTGATGGTGTTGCCTCACTGTGTCATCTGTGCCTGCTGGAGAGTGGTTTCAGGTGTGTGGGACTGGCATATCTGGTGGATATGTGCGAACTGGGATGTTTCTGTGCATGGATGTGCTCTATTGGAGAAAGGGTTTACATCTCGCAGCTCCCCACACCCCAGATCCCTACTGGTTCATGGCACACGCACAAAGGTGCATTTCTTTCACCCACCTCAGCTCTCCAGCCCTATTTGCACCCCATGGGGCAGGTGTGACCCCAGTGGAGCTCAGCCCCAGGTGGGCATACCTACCTCTCCACCCCATCCCACCCCCACGCTCACCCTCTTGGCGTGGCTGCTGCAGCCAAAGCACTGCCTGCGTTAGTGCAGATAAAGCCTAAACTGCTCCAGTCAGACCTCTGTCCATCTGGGCTGCTGCTTTCAAACCTGCCAGTGGGGTGGTGTTGGAAGACTTTAGTGTAGGACACATGCAAACTCTCGTATATTTTAGGCAGTTTCAGAAGAGAAACCCCTGAATATGGCCATGGAACTGATTCTCTGATCTTTTGCAGTGTGACACATAACAATCCTCATTGGGATGCTTATCTACTGGAAGAGATTGAATTGGTGGCAAACACGGTTTTTTGCCTATCACTACATCACGTGATCTTTAGGAGACAATTAATGCAATCTCCTTCATTCACCATCCATGTAAGAGGATTTGTATTCATTTAAGGAGAAACATCCACTTTACGAATTTCACATTCACATGCTCTCTTCCTCATAATTTGACTGGATTACACCACAGCTCTCTTAGGTCAGTTTAGTCAGGGCAGAGTGGTAGGAAATAAGACACCAGGACTCTGCTGTAAACCCTCTCCTTCACAGGAGGCTGTCCCAAAAGAAGAGGTAAAGGAGATACAGAGCATAGTGGAACAAAAAGCCATAACCAGAGTACATCTATGTCCCAGACATTTTTCTGAACCAGTGCTTATACAAACCAGAGCAAGAGTCAGGTCAAGTTTAAGGATTAGGAAATCCCTCACTTACAGCTCCACTAAGAGTTACCAAAAATACGAATATACATGTATGGGTCTATGACCATGAAGTGCTTTATGGTCAGAGAAAAGTCACAAGAGAGCTTTACTTCATCTATATAGCTGTGCAGACAGATACCCATCTATATACCTCACTGTTCTCTTTGATTTTACTCACTCTTCTGCTCTACTTAATATCACTATGCAGCCAAAGGCAGCTGCAGCTGCTCCTTGCTGTTACAAACACATTAATGCTCTGGCTAATTTTCCCCATCCCAGCTTGCCCATTCCAAGTCTCATTGCATCCATGGCAGGTGACAATAAGCTCGGACTTGAATTACTGGTAGGCTCCTAGGTAGAAGTACAGCCATGAATGTCAAAGCCTGACCTGAGAGTCAGCAAGCGAAGGGGAGAGCCAGTAGGACTGGGGATGGACAGGGATGTGTGCTCTGCCAGTGCTGCTCTGAGAGCCCCAGAGCCTGTGTGATCCCAGGGAGACCTGTCTTGCCACAAATATCCCGTTGTCCAGCCCTACCTGTGGGTAGCTGAGGGAGTTCTCCAGGGAGCGCAGGTCGTCCCTTGTCGCCCCGGCCTCGTGTCCTGCCTCCACAGGTATCCCGTACCGGGTGCATCTCTCAAAGCAGACATAGTCGTACTGCGGTGTGCCCCCCCACAAAGCTGGCTTCGAGCTGCGCTCCTGCGTCCTGCTCTCTGAGCTCTCCATTCCTCTACTCCTCCTCACGCTCATCTGAAACTGAGCTGCTGCTCTGGGCCTTACCTAGAACCACCTCGTGTTCTGGCAGAGAGCATGGCCTCCGCATTCTCTGCTGAGCCTTCCTTTCTCTCTCTCCTCAGACCACTCCAACTTGTCCTGTTCCTGTACTCTCTTTCTCTCTGCCCCTCCTCCTTGTCCTTGTGCCTCTCTCACTTTCTTCCCTTCCTGCCCAAAGGGTTCAACTATATTTATAGCAACCTTCCCCTGCCACATGATTCCCCAGTGCCGTGTTTGATCTCAGCAAAAGGCAATAACTCTGCTGGGATTGAATATCAGGTGTGAGCAACAGGGGAACTCCTGAAGGAGAGGGAGGGGGCAGGGGGAAGGAGGTGGTATGACAGACAGAGCTACAAGCACAGAGACAGAAAGCAGACAGGAGGAAGCAGACATTATTATCCAGGATATCTCTTCTTTCACAGCTCCCCATCCCACGCACTCCCTGTTTGCAATGAGAACAAAGGTCAGTGGGCTTCCTCATTTTCTCTCGAGATACCAGGTGTCCGAAAGACTGAGCAACAATCATAAAAATGCCAGCAGCTATGGTGAGATGGAATGACATGGGTGTTCACTCTGTGTCCCAAGACAATTTTTCCAAGTCCACAGTCCACATCAGCAAGCCCTAATGGAGAAGTCAGGCATCCCTGTGAACTGCTGAATGTTGCAGTCTAATCTCAGCTTTCCCATGTGTCCTTATGTGGAACACTTTGCACTTTGAAGAATGTCACCAAACAACTCTGTGGGTACTCAATTATAGGTGTATGCAGAAACGTAATTCTTCTTGATGCTCACTTTTCCACAGACTAGAGCATTCAACAGCTTCTGCTCTCCACTCTGCCACTTGTTTCTCAGCCAGGGAGAGAAGCAATGAGCTCAGCCAACACCAGTGAGCTACCAGCCAGCGACAGGAATGAGAAGCACGTTACAGCAACTTGGCCTAGAGACACCTCCCAGTACTGTCAGTGTGCTGCCTGTAACTATATGTCTTCTGAGGGCTATTAATTAAGGAGGAGCAGAGAGTTCAAGATCCCAGAAACTGTATACAAGAAAAAAGAACTCACATGCCAAGCTACTCATACTGAGTAAGAGATTTGCAGGCAGGATGGGGTGGAGAGAAGAGCAAAACACCCTTTTTTGGGTCCAGAATAGCGGTCTCCTTATTTCATTTTGCAGACCCTTTAAAACATTTCTTATTTCACTTTTTTTTAGTCTGCGTGGAACCTGAGAGTAAGGTAGAAAGAAAGTCTCCAAGAGGAAGACACACTTAATTTCTTCCACAAACCACCTTCTCCAATGTTCCTGCTAAGATATGGATATCCATTAGCAGTAATATCCATGTGGATAAGGTTAGTCTGTACAACCCACAACTGGTATCAGGCCAGGCAAGCACTGAATATTTACAAAAGCAACATCAGTGCTGCCCCAAAATTTACCAGCTCTCCTGTTTCATTCTCACCAGCACTCACTTTACTGTCAACAAGGACTATTTTCTGGGGTAAGACTGTGCCCCATAGGTAGGACAAAACTTGTAATGAATCATCTTAAAGAAGAGTTTCTAAGTGACTGTGCCTATGAAATCAGAAAAACACATTTGTATACCCTCACAGGTTACCATCACACAGGCATTAATTGCTCCCAACCTATCGAGATGCTTTTGGAAGACCATTGCCACTATGGCTTATATAAAAAATGATGCATTGCTCATAGTATATAGTGTATAAAATATAAAAAACTGTCTAAAATGTAAGGTACATCATGTATAGGAAGCCTAAAGACTGAACACAGTACGGCCCAGCAAACATCAAAGCTGTAATACAGCACCAGATCTTCAGTCACTATTATATGTACTGAGGAGAACACTCATCACAGCCACTGCAGAAAACTAATGAGAACCTTTATCTGAAAGTGCACTCCTCTTCTAGCTCTTGTTTTTCAAGAGGCCAAAGAATGGCACATTAGAAATTGCTGCAGTATGAAAATGAACCCTCTACTGCCAGCTAATCAAACACTACTGTCTGTCTTGCATGATATTGTTGTGGCATTTCCATGGGAAATAATGATATAATAATAGCCTAAAATAGGATGATTCTACCCTGAAAGGCTTTTTCCAAGAACTGTCCCTCTCATCTTCCAAACTGGCCCCAGCCTCACTCACCTTATCAATAAAAGCATGAAGGACCCCAAGGCCAACATTCACCAAGTGACTCCAGATGCTACTTGAACAACACACCTTTACTATCCTCATTAGCAAGACATCCTACAAACCCTCTGAGCCCTCACTTGTGCTTCCCACAGTGTAATACACTTCAGCCAGTGCATGGGATGGTAGAGTGATAACTACACAGCTGAACCTGAACAATCACTGTGTGCGTGGTGGTACCTATGCACTAGGAAAGACCTAGCTCATCTCTTGCTAAGGACCTAGTATTCAACTAATTCCCACTTCTCATCAAACAATATCTCTGCCTCTAGTCTCTGTACCCAGATATTGTCTACCAGGGAAAAGAAATTCATCATTTCAGTGCATGACAAAATATATGCAATCTGTAGAGATACTGGATTTATGTCACAGTATTTCATGTGTCCTGAACACTAATCTTACTGTGCTACTCAGCTTATAAATCATCTGTCTCCCTAATTCCCCTAGGAGGTGAAAGTGCTTTGTGAGCTCTCTGGAAATTATTAACAATCCTTGCTATTTCGTAATGTACCAATAATCTCTGTCACAGCCTCCAGCCTCACTAACACTACTCTAGTTAAATTCAAAGCAGCTATTCTCAACTTGTACTTGCTCTGAGATCTGCTGCTTCTATTTCACACTTGAACTTGTAGAACCAACAGCTTGTCCACTTTTTCCAGCTGGCACAGCTGACCTAATGAAAGGTAAAGTTCTGGCTCTACTCATCGTCTTTTCCATGTTTTCAGATCTGCAGAGTCCCATAAACACAGAATACAGAGCACATCCTGAAAAAAAAATCTGCCTTTCTGCACTGCTGCTGCCCAGTAACTGCTGTCAAATCTCCCCTATCACTCTTCCTGTAATTTCCTGCCACAGCTCTTCATTTTATATTTTCTTTATTGCCTCTCTGTCTTGCTTACCATTTCCTTGCTTTGCACTTCCACCAGGACTCATCAATGGAGTACTGCTGTTGCTTCAGAGGTTACCAGCAGACTCGGGAGATTAGCACAGAGCTGGAGGAAGATGTGAGAATAAGAGGAAGATGTCGTAACCATCTTGCACTAGCCACAAACACAGATGAGTTGTACACATGGCTTCACTCCTCAGGTCCACCTAAGCCTCTTCTAAAAACTCACAAAAGCTTCTAGGCTCCCCCATGGCATGCAAGAGGAAAGGTACGCCACCTGCTCATACACCTTTTCTTTTTCCTTTGCCCTAGTGGGACTCCAAAGTTGTGTTTCAAGAAGGACATGTTTGTGATAGATGAAAATACAGCTTTAGTCCAAATTAGGTTACTAAGTGACAGCAAAGGAAAGAAGTTGGAAGAACTGTCACCCAAGATGGGTTCTCCTCCAGTCAGCCAGCTATTTTTCTCCCTCCTCTTCCCAGTTTTCTCTCAGGTCTCCCTTTATTAGCATTTATTTATTTATTTCTCCTGAATGCTTTTCAGGATGCAGAAATATAATTCCTAGCCTTCCCATCCTACTGCCTTTATAGTGAAAGCTCTGAGAGGCTGGCAGGGAGGGGGGTAAGGATAACTGAAGACTCACATTTCCCCCCATGGTCTGGTCCCAGGAGATTTATCACCTGAAATCCCAGTGCTATTAATCAACAGTGACAATCTCAATGTTCCCTATGCCCTGCCCACACAATTACCAGATACCATATTAACTTCTGGGACTTCTGCTTATGCTAGAGCTTTTTTTGGTTTGTTCTGTAACAGGTTCATCCTGAGAGATCTAGACCACTTCATGACCTCACTGTATACAAGCCTTACGGCCCACCAGCAGATTTCAGCTCCTCTGGAGCAAAGCACCACATCTATTTTTCAGCTGCCCCCAATACTGCATATGCAGACATTACAGCAGATGATCATGCAGAGCCCTCTGCCACCCCAGACTGACAGGAGTGGAATTTGCTGAGGCAGAGTTATTGTTACTTAGAACCCTGCATGCAGAATAGGGAAACAGTCATTTTAAGAACAAAGCAAAAATAATATTCTGTGCTTAAGAAAGCCCAGCCCAAGAGGTCCACATGTCTGCAAAGAAGATAATATAAAAGATAGTCTATGGGACAAAAGGAACTGTAAAGGTGAAAAAGGGAGTTTTAAAGGAGGAAGAGGAGAAAGGTGACAAAAGGATGACTACTTAACAGTAACACAATCTCCAAGAGAGAAACACAGAGGCAATAAGAAAAGCACTGAAGGGCATAAGGGGATAGGAATCTGGAAAGGAAAAAGATACAGCAAGCATATTTTGCTTCAAGCAATACCTTTAGATGGAGCAAAAAAGAGTGAAAAGGCAGGAAAAATACTTCAGTAGATGTCAGATAAGGCAGTGGCTTCTAGATGAGAACAAAGCTCTTGACTAGGACATTTTATTAGACAAGATACCCATGGAGGCTTCAAAGAGCTACAGGAGGCAATTAGAGCTTCGGGAGAGAAAGAATGCTGTGTAAAGGGTTAGGAAGAGGGAGGGAGGCTGGAAGAAAAGACAGCTTTTATAGTAAAAAAAAGAAACAGATCATGGACTGATGCTTTACCAGTAGCAAAAGATAGAAATTTAAGCTGTGCAGGGGCACATAGTAAGCCAGGCTGAATATGGAGACACAATGACAGAGAACTCTCAGAGGACACTTGAAAGAAGGGTTGAGTTCACAGTAAAAAGTAAAAGAAAAAGACCAGAAAGTTTAAGGGCTTTCATCATGGAGAAATAACAAGATAATATGATGATATTCAAGTGGACATGTACTGACTAATACTAGACTGAGTGGAGCAGAATTGACAGAAACAGGGCAGATTTTGAGAATCATCAGCTTTTGATAACTCAAGTAGAGGCAGAATGGGGGAAAAAAATCTCACAACTGAGATCAGATAAATACTTACAGGAACACAAGGACCTGAAGGAGCCATTGAAGTAGATGTTGGAACAGATGCATTTGGAAGGAAACTTGAAGAGATCAGGGTAGGGGATGATGGCAGTGCAGTATGACATGATATGACAATATGATATGCCATGACTTGTCAAAAACCAAATGAGCTTTAAAGGGGCAGGGTTATGTCCCAGTTGCAGAAACAACCCAACTGTGGCAGTCTGCACAGAGCACCATATCCCTGTCGATGATGCCACCTCAGGTAAATTACTTGTTAACTTGAGGTTCTCTTGTCCTACACCACAATGTGGTCACAGGTTAGATCTGAGAGCAAAAATAACAAGCAGAGAGAAATTAAACAAACCCAGCAACAAGAGTAAGACACAGAAAATCACAGATTTCACAGATGAAAGAGAAGACAGCAAAATTAGGTTTTATAAATGGATCCAAACATTCAGAGCTTTAAAGTGAATCTGACTGTCCTGGTGAGCTCTCAGGTAAAGACCATCAGGCTTCAAAACTCAAAACAGAAGAGCCCTTAGTAGAATAAAAATAAGATTATTTGATTCTTTTAAATAGAGAAAACTTCCCAGCATGTTAGTCAGGAAGCACAGAAATAAATATATAGTCTATACACAACTCTCCCTCACCCACTGTGACCTTGGTTGCAATTAAGTTGATGACCTTCTGAGCTGCTAAAATTTTGTGCTTACACTCTATTGCCTAGGAGATTGTTTCCATATCTCCTCAGCTTGGATGCCTCCTCCCCTACAGCTGCCCCTCTTCTTAAATTGCAGCCCTCAATTCCCTTGGTGATTCTTTACCCTACAGCACCCCGTAGCCTCTATTAAATAATTCCTTCTTTTCATCTGCGGCAAGGCTTTCCAAATGAAGAGGTGTATTACTGGTGGGGTAGAAAAGTGAATGTCTTGTCTTAGGATAAACAAGAACAAGTCAAACAGGCAGTGTGTCTACAAGTACCAAAAGAACAAAAAAAAGTAATTACAAAAAAGTAGTATTAGACTGCTGAGAAGGAGAAAGCATTTTCTAACTGGATTGTGCATCCAAAAGCAGCTAAATTCAGTGATAGCTAGCAAACATTCAATTAACTGAAGTGAATTTGTGGATTTCTTATTTTCTAGGAGAATAATTTTGCATCACAAACATTCTCTGATGTAGTCAGCTTGAAGACATTTTTAGCAGAGAGGACCAAGGAACATCTAGGAAATACAGATCTACTTCTAATGATCAAAACTTATTAATGATGCCTCTAAGACAGTGAATTTGTTATTATTCCAGCACAGAGAATCTGCAGCTTGTGCCTTTCTTCCCCTTCTCCCTGTAGATTGCTTGTTGCACAGGTAAAATGAATAATTGCTCATTAGATCTGTCAATCATGCCATGACAAAGAGCCTGACCAACACCATGAGGGTGGAAAGAAAGTGCAGTGATGAGCTCTGCAGAGCTGGCCTGCCACAGGCTCCTGGGCTTGAACTGTATTTGGCTAATTTCAAGTGGAGAATGATGATTCTTACATGAAACGTGGCCAACTGTGAAGATGTGTGGTCATAGTTGAAAGGTTTAGGAGGAGGAACTGGCTTGCAAATGAAATTATTTGGGAAAGTTTCGAGGACATGTTTATGGTGTGCTTGAGCTGGAGTTGGTCAAGAAGAAGGAACCATGACTATGGACAGAGTATCTCCAGGAGGCCATGACTAGGATTAGATGTATGCAAGAAAAATTATTTTATTTTCCTGATATATGGTCAACTTTCAAATGCCTGGAAAGTAATTTCTCTGAAGCCCTATGATCTATAGATCTCTATGAAAGAGTGATCACATTACCTAATTTAGGGCACTTGAGGAGCAAACTGGTTGAAAAGGACAGTCCTAATTTTTTGTGTACTGGAACTAGTGATCAAGAAACTTGATGCAAGGAAAAAAAGTAATTTTCAACCAGCTCAGGTTTCCATTCCTGCTGATGGATGACCATGTGAATGTCAGTAAAGAAGGGATCAGGAACACACCTAGAAATGAGGAAAGGGACTGTGTTTTCTGATTGCAGCAGAGATATAATCCACCATAAACCTTTTCTCAGCAACACTAGGGTCTTGTTTACATTTCAGACTTTTGTCATGATTAGAGCAAATGCTATGACCTGCTTGCATGAACCATGGTTGCTAAGTACTAGTTGTTGGCAGTGCTGGTTTGTCCCATCCTGTCTCAGATAACTGAGATACAGGATGTCAATAGAAGGGTTGTAGCATAGATGTGTTACCACTACCACTGAAGATTTTTTACATACCTTATTTACCAGGACAGTTATACTAGTAAATCCTGAAAAGTTTTGACTAAGCTTCCTCTTTTCTTTCTCCTTTCCCCATCTAAATGCAAATACCCATACAAAACCACGTAACCCTCCAGCATAGCTGGGGTCTTGCCTGTTTTCCATAAAACAATCCCTGGTGGTAATATGAGATAAAGACTAAGGTAAACAGAGGGAAGATAGTGTTTCTTTTGGCAGCCTGAATAATAAATCCATCACAAATGAGGGCAAAGAAATTCCCCTGCAGCAATAACCTTTGCTGTTATCACTGGCTCCTGATACAGGGATGATAGTGAGAATCAGCATGACATTCACTGGACTCCCTCTCTCTTCTATCAGCCCCTTGCTTTGACTTGTAGGAAAGTGTTGGGGGAAGGGAAGAAAAATTGCATCAAGCACATGCATCCAGGCTGAAGTACTGGGCCACTCTTTGGCATGAAGACTGCAAAAAGTCTTTTCTCTGTCAAACTTTTTAAACTGCTACACACCTACTAGCAAGAGCCAATTTTGATTGTCACAAGGGAAAAAAGGTGCAAGAAGTACCCCATACCATGAGGGGAAACAATCTCCAGATGCCAAAGAGACAGGTAGCTTAGTATATTAATCCTAGGACAAGATAAAGCAGCAGAAGAAACTGCAGGAAGTTCCCCACGAACGGCATTGTGTCCCAGGGCTGGCATTTAATGTCTGTGCCATCTAAAAATATTAAACCTGGAACAGGAGTCCAGGAAGGGACTGTAGGTCGACGCTGGAAACTATTGACCAAGGACAGGAATGGTGGAGAGAGAATAGGTCAGTGAAAAAGAAGGTGCTGAGAATAAATGGTGGAAACTATTCTGACTTTCACTTAAGTTGGGAACTGAAATTAGTTCTATGAGCTGCTAAACTCAGTCTGTTTATGAGAAATTACAGATTTTTGGATGCTGTGATTGTTCAAGAGCATTGCTCACAGTCCTGCTCTTCCATTATTAGGTGTTCAGAATCAGCAATAATGCCTAGGAGCACTTGTGGTATCTGGTTCAAGCACTGCCCTTGGTCTGGGGTGTATATCAACTTTTTCCTGTCTATAGCAGAGCGAGATTCTATTCCACACTATATCTATAGCATATTTTCACAGGAATGAGTCAGAAAAGAAAAAAAAAAGCAGAGATAGCCTTTGTGAAATATTTCAAATTCCACTCACTCTGATGCTTTTTCTTGCATCAGGAAGAGTGCTGCTCTCTTGCAGGTGCACTGGCTGGGCTGGGGACCTTTACTTAGGAGGAGAAGGACAGAAATGCCCCAGACCACTGGTTTTTGGGCACCATGAGGACCACGAGCTCACACAAGTCTGCAGGCTCCTCAGACCCATCATGCTGAGGGACAAGTTAGGCTGCTTGCTGAAGACTCATTGCTCCAAGAAGAAGATGCAGCTGACACTTGCCATGGCAGCTTTCAACCTCATCTTCATCAAGGAGGAAAAGCATGCAAAGGGTGTTGCTTTGGTGCTTCCCTGTACCACAGGGACCACAGCTCTGGCTACAGAACTTGCTGGTAGAAAGCACAGCTGGTACAAGTGCCACTGCCACTGCCAGCCAACAGGTTCCTTACCCCCCTTTCTTCTCCCTCTAAATAAAACTGCTCCAAATGCCATAATTAAATCCCACAGGATAGAGTTGAGGTCTCTGTAGGGGCAGAGTATTCTCCTTGCTTTGAGCAGGAGGGTTCTCCGTTGTCTTCCTGCAGGAGATCTTCACCAATCTAACTGTACTTTGTGGTAGGACCACTTGGACAGACATGTCTATCTGTACAATTTCATATTGAGTTTTGCCACACTGATCTTTACAGTCCTGTCCTCTCTTGACCTATAGTCTTGTATGCTGGGGAACATGATCATTGCCCTGAATCAGCAGCTGAGTATTCAGATCTGCTTAGGAGTGCATTAATGTCTTTAATATCTGTGTTCTGATACCAGGTCTGAAATGCCATTTTTATCAAGATGTCTTCCTCTGCAGTCCGCAGTCCACAGGAGGGTCTGGACCCAGCTTTGAATTTTTCTTACAGAGCTGCATTGGAAATAAGAGGCAGATATCATTGAGAAGACAGGAGGTCAGCACTCCTTAAAGGATTCCTGGTACACCCTCCAACCAGATAATAAGTATATCACCTGCATCCTGGCAGAGGACAGCACTCATGTCAAGGATCTGAAGCAGACTAAAGAAGGGCTGAGGCCTTTTTGTGTGGACCTGTTCTCTTTAGATACCAATATGGTGCCCTTCAGTAACCTCCATGTCTTCTGGAAATGTTTCACTTTTTTGGTCACATCTCTTAACAGATTAAAAAGCTTCTTTTTTTTAATGTGGTTTTCCATTTGATCCATTCTAGCGGATGTTTTGACCCTTGTTGCTTCCACGGGAGTATTGACTCCAAGCACATTGTGATCACCATGAAGGAGTGGTTTTAGATAAGATGTTGAATTGTTTAGCATGGTATATCAGGTTCAGCTGATGTATGGTTATGGAATCAGTTGCATCAGTCTTCCATATCCAGTAGCAAAATGTCATCAGCTGATGATTGTTCATCAGCTTCAGAGATGATCCATTTACTACAGAACCAAACATACTGATCTGGGAAAGTGGAAAGAAGAAGAGAGAAGCCTCCACATATAAAAAAAGAGTTGGGCTGGAAGTGAAAACCACTAAAGGTTCTGAGAGTGAAAAATCTTTGTGGAAGGATTTGGAAAGGGTGTTCCAGAGTCTCTTAGCATGTTCTGTTAATCCACTACATTATTATTACACTACCTATTTGCCACGTAGCATTCAAGCGGTTTCCCACAGTGATGGAACAGTAAAAGTAGAGAATAAAGGTGACATACAGCAACTCAGGGCTAGAACTAATCAGGAGTGAGAAGTCCCATGGGGAAGGACTACTTCTTGTAGATATTCTGACTCTTTCTGAGGGCTTGCATTGAGGGGCTACTAGTCAGGATGGAACAAGATGCTGTACCTGAGCTCTGCATGGAAAAGGCTGCCTGTCACACTGTGCACCTGCCTAATCAAAAGCCAGTGATGCATCAGACCCTGACCTTCTTAGTCTCCCTTGTTCCACATTTCCAGACAAATTGTCAAGTCTGGTCTTTTATCTTTTGGTATAAGGCAATTATAAGAAAAAAAAAAAGCACTTTCCTGGGGTCATGGCGTAAGAGTACTTGATACTGCTTTTGAAATATAGCTGGGTTAAAGAAGAGAGAACACACAGAAATTCAAGATTTTTCAGCGTTGGTCTGAACCGTCACAGCTGTCCCAAAACTGTGAGTGGCATAATGAAAGGATGGTCATATTCCCTTCCTTGCACCAGCTCTGATATGTCTGTCCTGAGCACTGTGAAAGGTAAACCGATGGAAAACACTCACGTCGTCACGCAGTTAACTGCTCGGAGTCGTGCTTTGAGCGAGTCCACCGCAGGTCAGGGAAGCAGCATTTAAGTACAAAGCTGTTCGTGTGGCTGTCAATAGATCATGTCAGCCACAATGTACATGCTCACATGCAGCACTAAAACACATGTGTAGGCAAGAGATCTTTGCTTAGCCCTTGCTTCATTTTCCCAAGAGTAAGACTTCCATGTGTCTGTGGAATAAAGTTCCTACACCACACTGACTGTTTCTTCTTCACTACCCTGGTGCACAGCTGCCATATGTTTAATCCTGCTTTTGCCTTTACCATTCCTGGAAAGCTTAGGTGAACCTGCAGCTCTTTTGCCCTTTGAGCCTGGAGCATTATGGACTTCAAACTAATGGAAATCAGGTTTCCAACATGTCCTATTTCTATATGGAATTGGAACTAAAAGCAGCCTGCCCTCAGTACCATGTCCTCTATGGCTGATAACAAACTTGGTGCCAAGCAGAATTAATATCAAATACCTCTCTGGTCTGTATAAGGGCTCACAGGCTGTTAGTAAGTTATTCAGAGGAATAAAAACAGACTGACTGAAGAATTCTACAGGGCTTTAACAGGATGATTGAGCAACAAAATTACAGATGAAACAGTCACAATAAATCTGAAGTGATTAAGGAGGAACACGCATTCTAGCTTTGCATACACAAGAACTGTTCAACTATTTAAGCTCCTGGTACATAAGAATAAGATATTGGGGTTACACAGAATGATCATAATGACCTCTTTAGCATTTATTTAGAACTATGATTAAGAAGTAGGAAAATAATACCTAATTAAATAAAAAGTACAAGTACATCTGAGTAATGTTTGCCTTTCTGTTTCCCTAGTCTCAAAAAGAATATAGTAGAACTGGAAGAGTTTCAGAGGATGGTCAAATTATGGAGTAGCTGCTGTATGAGGAACAGTTAAGTGGACTGGAACCTCCCAGGCTGGAAAGGACAATGAGGTCTGGACACAATATTGAGCGATATGAGGAAAATTAACTGAGAAGGTTAATTTGGCTGTATCTCAGCCAGGGTCTTGTTCTATTGAAGTCACAACTCCTTGGAATATAGATGCAGGCAAACAGTTTTAACTTGCTTTTCTGTAATAGAAGCAAATGACAGGTTTGTGTGAGTCATTTAACAACAAGCGTAGATAAGAGAGTTCATTACAGGCAAGTAATTAAAAATACATTCTGTGTCATATTTAGAAGACAATCTTGTAGACTAGTAGGTAATTTGCACTGCTGTTCCTCTGTGTACTTTAGCTAATTACAAAATTTGAGCTTTGGTTGGGACACCTGCTGTCTTGTCCAATACCATGTTCAAGCAGTGTCAGCAGGAGAAAGTTGCCTTAGGCTGTGTCCAGACAGCTTTTGGGTGTCTCCAAGGATGCAACAACCACTCCAATAAACCTGTGACAGTGCTCAGTCATGCAAAAGACTCCTTCTTTATGTTCAGACAGAAATTCCTGTATTTCAATTTGTGCCCTTTCAGTCTTGTCCTGTGACTAGGCTCTACTGAGAAGAGAATGGCTCCATCATCTTCAGTTTCTTATCAGATAACAAGACCTCCCCTGAGCCTTTGCTGAACAATCCCAGCTCTTTCAGCCTTTCCTCAGATGTGAGATGCTCCTATTCTGTCATCATCTTTCTGGCCTTTTGCAGAACCCTCCCTGATAGCTCTGTAAATTTTATGAACTGTGGAGCTCAGACCTGGGCATGGGATTCCAGGTATAGCCTTATCAGAGTTAAGCAGAAGGATGTGCTGCTGATCACAACCTTTGGAGCCCTGCAGTTCAGCCAGTTTTCGATCCACTCTGAGGTCCACTTGTCCAGCCTGTACTTAATCAGCTTACTATGAGGATGTGGTGGGAGACAAAAGCATTGCTAAAGTAAAGATAAACATATTGCACTGTTCTTCCTTCATCCACCAGGCTCTCTCACCTGATCACTGAACTATAGGTTGGTTAAGTGTGATTTTCCCTTAACAATTCCATGCTGGCTACTCCCAATTGTCTTTCTGTCCTTCGTGTGTCTGGAAATGATTGCCAAGATGAGTTGCTCTATCACCTTTATGGGGATTGAGCTGAAGTGGGTCAGCCTGCAGTTTGCTGGACTTCTTGCTCCTTTTGAGGATAGGAGTGACATTTGTTTTCTTCCTGTCCTCAGTTACCACTCCAAATCCCAATGACCTTTGAAAGATAATAAAGAGTGGCCTTGCAATGACATTGATGAACTCCCTCACACTGGGGGGTGCATCCCATCAGCTTCCATGGATTTGGGCATGCCCAGTTTGTTTAAATGTTCTCTGACCTCATCCTCCTCTAATGATGGTCCCTGCTCTACATCATTTTCTTTAGAATCAATGTGCCTTGATTCTTTAGAAGAGGGCCCACATTTTCTATTGCTTTAATTTTGATGCTGATACACCTGTGAAAGCCTTTTTTGTTGCCGTTCCTGTCCCTCACCAGATTAAACTCCAGATGAGCTTTGGCTTTCTTAACCTCATCCTTGCACACGTGGCTGGTGTCCCTAGATTCCTCCCAGGTCACCTGTCTGAGTTTAGTCAGCAGCTCCTTCCTAATTCATGCGGGACTCCTTCTGCCTTTGCTTGATTTCCTGCTCATCAGGATGGATCATTCCTGAGCTTGGAGGAGATGATTCCTGTACCACAACCAGCTCTCTCAGACCCCTCTTCCCTTCAGGGCCATTTCCTGTGGGATTCTTCCAAGAAGATCTCTGAAGAGTCAAGGACTTCTCTCCTGAATTCAAGGATTGAGATCTTATTTTGAGCCCTTCTCCCTCCTCAGATCCAGAGGCTGTCCAGGATGTTCACACCCCTAACCAGTCCTTCCTCTGCAAGTATCAGGTCCAGCAGAGCACCTCCTCCTGCTATCTCCTTGATTATCTTGTTATGAACTTGTTGGCAATGCACTCCAGAAATCTCCTGGATTGTTTGTGCCCTGCTCTAACTGCTGCAGCAGGCTGCTTCCAGGGACTGTGAAATGACCTCTTCCAACTGTCTGAAGAAAGCAACATCTAATTCTGAGATCTGTTTGCAGGACGTGGTCAGTCCTGCAAAGCCTTCCTAGGCTGACCACATACTCAAAAATAGATTCTGTAGCTGTTAAAAGCCATATGTTCCTCCTCACAGTTAAATACTTTGTCAGCTTCTGTGACTGGTCTTCAGGCAAATTCTCTTCTCTTCAGTGTCCCAGTAGAGATTTGGGTAACTCCAGGTCTCAGGATATAGACATCCATAGACACTCCAGCAGTTTACACACAATCAAAGGATGTGTATGCTCGACTATGCACAGATAAGACTAGTTGGACAGCCTTTAATCTGAAAAAACTTGGAGGTGTACAAGGTAATGTTTCTTCACAGCACCAAACCAGAAAACAACATACTGCATGTAATTTGTCAGAGTTTTTAGAGCTACAGGTATTTGACTTCCTTTGAAAAAGTGTAGGTGCCACTCACTTGCAATAGCACTGTGCAATAGATGAAGGTGCTTTGTATTTTTATGTGCTTTTAGAATCCACTCTCAATGCTGATAGATGATAGGCAAACATTCCTGATGCATGACCATTTACAAATATGTTGTGGAAATGGATGACTGTCAATACCAACAGCCACTTGGTTCCTTTAAGAACAAAAAGAATCAATTTCTTCACCAAGAGGCAGGAATTTTTTGTAGACAGAAATGGCTGAGTTTTAAAAACATGAGCAAATCCTTCAACCCTGCCTATGTCCTTATCAAGGTCCAAAGACTGAAGTGTTTGTTGCAGTCACAGCTTGTGGAGGATCTCTTTGCTGCCTCTATGTTCAGTGCTGAGAATTGTATGATTAACAAATACAAAAATATTATATGCCTTCCCATGCAAAGAAACAGCAATGAAATCTGGTCCTCCCAAGAAGTTCTTTGCCACTTCACAGTAAATATGAACACTTAAAATAAGCAGGTTCCAATGAGGTAATGTCCAGCATTATAAAACTAACGTCTGTCCTGCCTCTGCATCAACAAGTTAACAGTGATCATTGTATCATACAGGTATGTGGAAGCTGTTCCATCAATACTGAAAGCAGTAACTTCCTGCTACTTTGCTAAAGTAAACATTGACAAAATAACTTTTTTTTATGTGGTGTTTACTGCCAGCTTCTCTTCTGCATGCCCAGGTTCTCTGTTGTGATTTTGGGGAGATCCACAACAGTAGTTGACTTTACCTTGAGGATTATTATTTGCTGTACATTTCTGTATTGATGAATTATTTCTCATCTATCAGACTTTGTATGCCACCTGCTGTACAGCTGGGGCAGTAATCGCTGTACTCCAGTTGCACCTCTACTACCATTGTTGAGAATTATACTAGCAACAGGTCTATCTTTTTTTAATGTCAGGAATTCTGGTCTTTCCACACATATATCCCTGCCCCAAACTTGCCTGAAATAATTTAATCTGCTAAGTTTCCAAAGTAGTACACACCAGATGTCAAAACAATCATGTATTTTCTTTGTCCATGTAAAAAAGCTTATAGCATGCAGCTACCCTATTAGTTTTCACACAAATGTGGGATATCCCCATATGCCATTTACACATGAACAAGTTTTTTTTACTTTTTACAGCACAAGATCAATGGCAAGGTTTAGACAGATTGGCATGCTGCCAGCCCTTGGAATTTATTTCTTTGGGCAGGAGGCCTGTACAATTCATGGAAAAGATTAAAACATGTAATTCTGGATACCTTCACAACAGAACCCAATACCTGAATGATGTTGGAAATGGGTGAAGAAAAATACTTTCCTGCAAGTAGCAGAAAAGGTCCCCTTGCATCCCCTATCCAGGGCACGGTGTCTGCAGGCAACCTGCTCCCGTGGGGCTGTAACTGCTCCCATAGTCCAGTACAAGGACAACATGGGCAGCAGCCAGGCAAGGTAAAATCTTTGGTACCGCTTCTGTTGCATGTGCAAAAGTTAAATTAAACCAAACATTCTCCATGAGAAAAGTATTTAAGTCAGGAATGTGCAGCACTTGTGTGCAGCTGTAGGTGCCACCTCAGGAAGTCTTGCCTGGATGATTGATTGGAGAGGCTGAAGGAGCAGGGCTTATTCACCCTAGAGAAGAGGCTGATTTGCAAACAGCAAATGGAAATACTCTCAGAGGGAGGGTGTAGACAAGACAGCGCCAGGCTCTCCTCAGAGCGGCACAAGGAAGATGCAAGAGGCAACAGCCATGACTTAAAACAAGGGAAATTCAGGACCAAGCAGGGGGCTGGACTGGATACTGTCAGTGTTCCCTTCCATTCTAGATACTTTTGTGATTCTTGGATTTTTTGCTTTGATGGCAACAAACCAGAATACTGTCAGGCAAACTTCAATTATTAATAGAACTATGGAGAGCAGGCCTGCTAACAATACAAACTGGAAATGACAAAATTTCCTCAAGAAGCTGCTAGGTCTCACAGCAGAGCTTATGACCACAGCATACTATAGCAAAAATTCCTATCCCCATCTTTTAAACAGGTAAGGCAGCCCTGAACATCTCTCCCATGCAGAGATGGACTGAGGAAAGAATTCCTTTTTTTCTTTTCCATTGTCATTGTCGGCAGCCTACATCTTGCCACGTACAACTTGGCCCCGTGTTCATCTTCATCTTTTGTCCTCTCCAGCTTTGGAAGTGGCAATACAAATCTGCACAAGTGATCTTTCTCATGACCTCAGCTCCCCAGGTCTCTTCTGCCTTCTAACATTACTTTCTGTATGATTGACAACACCTTCAAAAATAAAAAGAGGAGAGGGGAGCTGTGGAGAATCCCCCCTCTGCCTTGGGACAGCGTGGGGAAAGGGTCACATGGGATATTTTTAGAACAGAATCCAATGGCAGTGATGTGAGGAAGGCGCAGAGAAAAACACAGCTGTGAAACCTAACACTTGGCCTCATCTATACTGAGAGCAAGAGCAGCAGAGAAACAAATTGAGGAGACACAGCAGAACACAAGAGTGAGGAGAAGGTATGTGAGGATAACAAGGGAATGGTAAGAGAGTAAGTGACAAAGAGGCAAGGAACACCTGGGAAACAAATAGCTAAAAGACATTATTGGAAATGGCAAAAAAAAAAAAAAAAGAGCCAGGAGCAGAAAAAAATTAATAAAGTGGCCATAGTATATAAACAGAGATACTTCAATCATAGAAGGGATTTAAGGACAAGAAATGGTCAGCTGACTCCTCAGCACTCTCATGTAGATGACCTGTGACCTTGATGGCTGACCAGCAGCTACCTTATCTGCCATCTCTCCTCATCCCAAGGTGTAAGGGTTTCATAAGTGACTTGGCCTGTGGATTGTGACACTGCAATAGATTTTCTAAATCAGAGGAAAATAGCAGTCATTCCTACAGTCTTTGGAGCCAGGCAATGACCTGCCCAGAGAGCAGTGGTTGTTTTATGTCTGAAAACTGATGTATGCAGCATTAGTTCAGAAGCGCTCTCTGCTTCTGTTCACTCACTAAACAAGAAAGAGCTAACATGACTGAGTACATGGAGTGAACAGATGTAATGGTGATACTTGAGAGGAGCCTGCTCCTAAAGATAGCATTTTAAGGTGTAAATTGCTAAGATACTCAAGTCCTGAAAGTGTCTGGCAAAAACACTTCAGGCAACAACATCCAGAACTAACAGTCCCTTTTTCATTTTCTACATAATCCTCATAAATGTTCTTCATTTTGCTTCTTTGGAGAAATAATTTATCTTCAGTTGAGATGAGTGATTCAGTGCCTTCTTAGCACTAATGCCTGGATTAGATCCAGCAACTAGCTGCTCCAGTAACTAGCTGCTACTCTGGCTATGATCCCCAAGGACTCGAGTATACATGGTCATTTTGTAAGAATTCCTAACTTAAGAGCCATCTCTAATGAAACAGGTCATAGCATGGCTGCCCCCTTATCATAAATCTTATCAGGGATGAGGGTGACTTGAATTCAACAAAGAACTAGTCCTTTGGGGTTTACCTATGCAGGTACTTGAAGAATCAAACAGATACCACTTATTACACAATCTTGTCCTGTCCAGAAGCCTAGAAGAGCTCTCAAGAGCAAGTATTTGAGATAAATTTATGAATAAATTAATATAATGCAATACAGTGTATTTCTTTCTCTCACAGATAGCTATTTAGTAATGGACAAATATTTTGTCAAAGATTTCCCTTAGCTCAAGTTATATAAATGACACTCTTTGAACTCAAGAAATACGATACTAGTTGTGTCTTCCCACAAGCATTCAACAAAACTCTCATTAGTCTATTTACTCTGACTAGCCTAGTTCTACACTAAGAACCTAAAAGTGAAAACTGAACATGAGTTTGTCGTAGCTGCAGAAGAAATACAGCCATTTTATCCAAGTAGCACACTTGCTATTTCTGCATCTTGTGCTGTCTCATGCTCTCTTCCCTACCGCTGCTTTTGTTTGGGTTTGTAGTATTTCCTTACAGTTCAGTACCTCATGCAATCATTACTTGTTTGTTTATAGTACAAACAGGTCATGGCAATCCCTTTACATCCCACATAAGGCTCAGTCTCGATGTTTTACTGTTGATGCTACTCACTGCTGACACTGAGGATGCTTCTTTTTTATATTTGACGGCAGAAAGTCAGGCCAAGAGAGATGAAATACATCCTGATCCAGCCCTTCCACTGCAGTGATTGGCTTCTTCAGCAATGTTAATACTTGATACGTGATAAATAGTGTTCTTAATAAAACACTGTCAACTTAAGGACATGTGCTTGTGATGTGCCTACATGGAACACTAAGAAATTTACATTCATTATGTAAGTCTGGATTTGAAACCAAGATTTCAGTCAGAAAGAGCTACATGGTCATGCTAAAGATCATCCAGTCTTCATTCATCTGTAAGGTACTCTGTCATACACATGAGCAGTGTCCAGCAGCAGAAAATTTTGGACTGAAAACCACTCTCCAGTTCTTCACCTCAGCTTACTGCTCCCAAAGACAACCACACCTCCTCCTTACTAAACTGGGTGCTCTAGAAACAGAAACCAGAAAGTGTGGCAACAGCCTGTACCCAAATACCTATAAAACAATGCAGTGCAAGACCCTACTCAGATGTGCTCAAGAGATGCCAGAGAGCAACATGTAAAAAAGTCTCCATCTTTCTTTGCAGTAGCTCAAAGAAGATGAGATTTCATTTTTTCCTCAGCCCCAACAGTCTTATTTCTCTCTAAACACTGCTACCAAAACTTTGCATGCTCATGTACGAACAGGCCACTATTCATTTTTAAAGGCTGGGATTTCATTCATGCTGTTCCTTAGGGAGTCTGGACTGTATGATGCTAATTCTCACTTCAAAAGTGAAACCAAAGCAAGAGGCTTTTTAGGCACAGGACAAACTGCTACCTCCACTTGTCCAGTAAAGTGTGAGGATTCATGAGATGCAATGAATCTTAGTTCTCCTAGTTGGCAATAACCCTTTAAAATAGTTAAAGCAGAAAGAGGCTCAACAGTCTGCATCCAAATACCTATAAAACAAAGCAGTGCAAGACCCCACTGGGATGTTCCCAAAGGATGCCATAGAGAAATATGCTGCATGTTCTCACAGCACCCGTAAACACCACTGTGGCAGAATCCTAACCACATCTTCTGGGAGCTGTAACAAGGGGCAGGGAATGGTTTCAGTGCCTTATCTGTGGCTGTCTGGAAAGGAGAAACCCATTCACAACCAGCAGTTGCATTTCTATGCAGCTCTGCAGACTCAGCTCTGACTCAGTCCCACATTTTTTCTAACCTGCCTGGTGATGTAAATTTTTCACCCATGGGGATTAGGAATTCAAGGAGAATATGGTCACATTCTCTCTTGGAGGAAGCCACTATTGGAGCATGTGCTCGGGCAGATCTCTCGCAGACTTTGTCTAACACAAACAGGGAAGGATATTTGTTGGCAAAGAAAACATTCAGCCCCTTAAGCAGAGAGGGAAGACAGCTCCCACGTAGGAAACATTCTGTGCTGCTGCAGGTATCGTACTCACCAGAGTTTCTTGGTATCGGAATGCTTTCGTTGGAGAGGCATCCCCAGTCATATCCCCAGAGACAATGTCCTGTGGAGTAGGGGTTGTTCAGGGCAGTGTCTTCCTGTCTGCCCTCCCCAGCAAAATCATGGAGTGAAACAGGCGCAAGGCTTCAGCTAAAATCCCTGAGCACCCTGAGAGAGAAGGTTGCTGGTGAGGGAAAAACAGAGAGGGAGAGTGTAACCAGAGACTCCCTGCCCCCTCCTGTTCTGTCTGCTTCCCTGCTTTAATCTCTCTCTGCTGTCCTGGCAATGGGACAGCTCAGTAAATTAACAGGAGGAACATTTCCTCCTCCTCTCTCAGGCAGTGTCATTCTTCACTCCATTTGGAAAGGGTGGGGAACCACAGAAAGCAATGGGTACTGGTGGCAGAGAGAGACTAAGGAAGAAAAGGATGGAAATGACAAATTACCAAAATTAGAGACAAGAGAACCATCCTGCAACTTGAGGAGGATTATTCCCACAACCTGTTTCAGGGACAATTTTGTGAAGTGTCAGCATCTGAGAGGGGAAGTTCTCTAGTAGGCCTTGGAAGACTATTCCTCATATGAGTTACTGTTATGCTGTCCTCACATTTCACATGGTTTTTCTTCAAGCATACCCATTATTGCTGGTTACCTCACCACAAATAAACAGCCTTCCTTGCAGTCTTCGTACCTTCGTGAACCTTCATTCACTGGCATAATTCTCAGTATCTTGTCCATCCAGAATCACAGAATGGCTGATGTTGGAAGGGAGCTCTGGAAGTCATCGGGCCCATTTTCCCTGCTCAACCAGGGCCTTCTAGAGCCAGTTGCTCAGGACCATATTCAGATGGCTTTTGAGTATCTCCAACCATGGAGACTCTGCAACCTCTCTGGGCAACTGCCTCCAGTTCTCAGGCACCCTCATGGTGAAAAAGTGTTTCCTGATGTTCAGATGGAGCATCCTGGGTTTCAGTTTGTGCCTTAACCAAATTTCTTATAGCTAAAACGAATTAAAGCTGCTCGACAGCATAGTCAGGAAGGGTTTGTGGGCTGTTGGAGGATCCTGGAACATCTGTAGGGGTGCAAAGTAGGGAGGTGCTGCCTCCTGTCCTGGGTGTCCTGGGCCTTTGCCACAAGAAAAGCAAGGAGCAACTAAGTGTAGAAAGGACAAAATCAGGGTGCTGCTGTGGATTGCTGCTTTGAGAAACAGAGCACTGAGCAGCTGTGGTAACAGCTACATTCTCAGCTGAGTCACAGCTACTGTCTGCTGTACCCTGAGGCAGCAGCAAGAACAGAAGTTTGTGGGGAATGGAGCAGATAATATAGGCCACAGTCCCTTTCACAGACAACTGCTTTTTTTTTTTTTTTAATCATCTGCTATCTGTAAGGATTTTCATTGAGGGATAAAGAAAAATTCTGTATCTAGGAAAGCAGTTACTTAGAGCAATATCATGACTTCCTGAGCTGTTTCTCCCGCTAAATAAAAATTACTTACGTGAGAGCATGTGAAAGGTGAACGTGTCACCTTTATTAAGGCTATCCAGTCAAGGAGCTTTTCAATGCAGAAGATAGGAAGCCAAAAATAAAACTACCCAGAACTTAAAGACAATGGGGAGCAGAGATCATGCAAAAGACCAAATGTCTACAGTCACTATTTGACAGGCCACTAAGAAGGTACATGCACAGCTTTGGAGAGGGCCAGCCTGGAGTTTGTAATTATTACAAAGGGGGAAACAAGGAACGTAAGGATTTGAACTAGGTCTGTGGGACTATGCAAAACTTGTTAAGGAAGATGGTTGGGCAGGAATAAAGAGGGGAATAGATGGAAAAGGACAGCTTTCACGAAAACCAAGGCTGGTCAGTGTCTGTCCTATATTCATATTAAATGCTTTCTTAACTATCTTTCCATGAAATCTCATTACCCCACATACACAAGTGCTGTAAGTTTGAAGTGCCAGCAGCTGGTAAGACTGGCATGAGTGAATTTGGGTCAGCAACTGCAGTCAGATCGGGTTTCTGGGGACAGGAGCTGAAGCAAGTGGGGTCTCAGCAACAGTAGCTGGAGCAGCCACGGCACTCTGGTCCAACTCAATGGGAGCCTGGAGTGCTACAGTTCAGACCTGTGTGAGGGGGCTTGGCAGTAGGAACTGGTCACACCATGGGTGCTGGCAGCCCAGGTTTGTGGTCTTAGCAACAGGAGTGGAGGAGTGTCAGCTCCAGCCTCTAGGATGGGACCTGCACACGTCCTGGGTGCAGCTGCTAAGGCACGGAGCCCAGGGTTTCTGGGCTGGGCAGGAGGAATAACCAAGCCAGGCTTGCAAGAGGCAGTGGCAGTTTATAAAATTCCTTAACTGTTTATTTCTGAGTGAATCCATTTAGAAAATTTAAGCCTATGCTCAGTGTGACCTTTTCCTCTCATCCTTTAAGTCACTTTTCAAGTGACTGAATACCAACAGCTAGCAGTTTGTGTTTTTCTTTACCACCTGTACCTAACAAATCCAAATATTTTATCAATACAGCATCAACCTTACCTTTGTCAAAGCATGGTTTCTATGGCAGGTGTTACTGTTGCTCCTTATTTTGCAGCTGCAAATAAAAACTTTTAGGAGTGCCAAAGGAAAATAAAATTTAAAAAAAAAAATCAGCCTAAACCACAGCAATTCCAGCTACTTTTCTAAGTCAGAGAAATCTGAGTGCGACTCCGAGCTCTTTGAAAGATCTAGTAAATTACACAGATGTCATCTAAAGAATTTCTGCATGCAGGCAAAACAGTTTATGCAAAAATACAGTCTAAAGACCAAGTTATACATAGCAGTTCCCATAAACACGTAACAAATGCAGATGAATAGAAACAAAAGAATATCAAACTTTAACAGAAAAGAATTCTATGAGAAGTGGCAAAATCAGCAACAGCAGGCCAAATTGCACTGAGCAGGACATAGCACTCATTCCTAGTGAAACAGACTCACCAAGGCTGCTGATCCTGTGACAACAGTTGATTGTAACTTCTCTGGAGATTTCCATTTCATTCCCTTCCTTTTAAAGAAACTGTTCTCTGTATGCATACACTGATGACATAATCTATTACATAACAGTATCTTCCTGCATTTCCTTCTCCTAACTTAATAATTTAGTGTTGTGATGTAGTGAAGAATTCTCATACCCTGAAGGGAAGGGTGAGAGCAAATTATACAACACAGGTACAGTGCACGTTAAGAGTCTCAGCTTGGCATAAATTTTTTAAGATGTTTTATAGATGTTTAGCCAAACTTTTTGATGTTTTGGAGGCATATACTCTCTTTCAGTACCATTCTGTACATCCTAATTTTTAAGGGGACCAATGACTATTTTTACAGAATCAAACCCTTTGACTATGTATTAATTTTAATAATTATAAATAGGGGAAAAAATCACTTTAGAATTAAAATTGTATTAATTTACTGAATCGTTTTGTTAACGATTCTCATGCAACTCAAGATTTTTAAAATATCTCGTCTACATTGGGTTCACTGTTTTCACTCCCCATCTCAAACAAAACCTTTGATCTTATTCTTCTGGTTTCAAGACAAAATGACAAAATGTGAACTAGTTAACATTGCCCTGCTATCCCAGCTATTAAAAGTAATTCTTTAAACTATGCTAGTAGCTCAAAACTTACCTATGAAAATACAAACATCTTGTTGACTTCATCTTCTGGACTACTAGAATCATTTTCTGCACAGGTAGATGTTGGTAATTCCAGTGCTAATATCAGTACTAAATTTCTCGTATCAGAATTTGGCATTTTTAATAAACCAATATACTCTTTCACTAAAAAGAGATCTCAGAAGACAGGAAACAACTCTTCGAGGTGTCACGGATGAAACAGGGTAAAGGGCAACCTCTAGTGGATCTGGATACTGGGGATTATTTGACAACTAACAAGAACACAGCTTTTACCTTCTTATTTCACACTAACTCACTTTCTCCCAGGTGCATTGCTTTGATCTCAGCTTCCCTGCCCAGCAGTAAAATCATGGCTCATTTGTGAAGGTGGAACAGAAAGTTCTGTTGGTTCTATGGTGTACAGCTGCTCCCAGTTACAAGTCTTGGGCATTATGCATCAAGCCTCCAAGCATTCCCTGGCATTTCTTCCCATGCAGCTCTCTGAGCCCCTGGACCTTCCTCCACTTCCAGAATCTTTCTGACAGCTGGTATTTTCACTTTCTTCTTCCTTCCAAGACTCCTTTTTTCCAGAAACCCTTCATTTTGACATCAACTTTTCTTTCAAAAACACCAAGCCCAAAATTTTCCTAATGTAAATATTTCATGTGCTGAAGCACAACATCAGCCTCCCACTTGATGGTTCTGTCTCTTATCTCTTTATTAATTTATCAGTCTTTGTTTGGCCCAGGTGTTATCAAAATTTACAAGCAGCTCATAGTGGTTGCAGCTATAAGTAGCAGGCTTCTGCCTGAGAGTTCAAAAGCCCCTCTGGGATGTGCTACCTCAAGAAATCACACAAAATTCTCTTTATATAGAACCTCCATTTCTGCAAAGGTCTAACTCTCCAAATGGAAGACACTTCACCTATTAATCAAACAAAAATTCTTTATTTTGACACCTCAAGGCAGTCAAATACAAGTATACAAAAAGATATACAAAAGTGGCAGTGATCATGCAACTTGATGCAATCCTACAGAAATTTAATCCATCACAATGGACTGCTTCATCAATAAACCTATCTGTAAACTATTGCACCATTTCATAGAGGGAGCACTCAGGAAGACAGTGTTTATACTCCAGGGAGGTACAGGAGCCCCCAGACTGGTATATTAGACTTCAGAGTAAGGCACCAATTGGCAAGTATGATTCTTGTTCTGCTCATCACATTGTGTGTAGGATAAATGCAAGATACATGTTAATGCTGCACCTTTGTCAGCTGGAAGAAACACAGCCTTCATTTTCTAGGCAGAATAATATAAAGAGCACATGCCTAGTTTTCCAGCCTCCCTCCATATCCCTTTGTGCTTCCTATACATAATTCTGTCCTGAAAAATGTATTTTAAGAGCCTACTTACATTAAAAAAAAGCCAGGAACTATGCTAACTTAATGCTACAAAATGGAGAAGATGGAGACTGAAGTGAGCAGCCTGTAGTCCATATGTAATCCAGTATCTCAGGATTTAGGCTCTACCACAAAAAGAGAACAATGCCCATCTCCCATGTCACATCAAGTGGGAGTAACTGCAGTTGGGACACAGCAAGACACAAATTACAGCACGAAGAGACTGTGCAGGAAATTTCCAAAAGAAGTGATTGATTATGCTTTTAAATCATCGTGGCTAAGGAAAGAAAACTCACAGAACAAGTTAATAATGTAAAACTCTTCCCTCTCATTTAAAAGGGAAAAACACTGCAGTGATAAATAATCCAAGCACCATGCTTAGACTGTAAAGAGCTGCCTTGAATATTTTTGTTAATTAAAAAGACAGAAGATTCTTTTGTACAAGGCCATAGAGTTTCAGGGCTTCAGTTGTACAGTGCAATTTATAAACTCCTGAGAAGTTGGTGGACTGAATAGACTGAATGTCTATTGTGACATATAAGTACTACAGCAAACAAATTCCTCAAAAGGAATATTCCATGCAGTTGTTCGCTCTTGGGACTAAGGGGAGTTAATCTAGAGTTTCTAGATTCAAAACTATTTCTGGGGCAGTTTATGCAGGCATATTTGTCTGGGTCTCTATATGTTTTGCTGATAATCTGGGATGTCTTGTAGTTCTCTTGGTAACTTGACTATAGAAGCAATGTAGAAAAATAGACTTTTAAGTGATCAAAATGGAAGGTGTTGAGTACTGAGAACAATAACATTCCATTTTAGAGAAGAGGGGATTATCCTTCACAAGGGAGCCCTTTTCTAATGTGCACAGGAGTCGACTGTCCTGTATGAAGAACCATGCAGAAAGTATTTAAAATTTTAAAAGTACAAGCATAAGATAAGTAGCATCTTTTGAATGATTTTCCTTTCAGAAAGGCTTAACTTAGAAATTGTACAAGTAGTCCATTTCCATTTTCACATTCACTTTGTTTACAAATGTCCTTATGTCTCCTTCCAAAGGATGTTCCCATGTCTTTCCAGTTCCGATGCTGATCCTCTTTCCATCAATTTCTATACATACAGAGTTAATTGGGATATTAGAATTTTAAACCCTGAACTGAGTCAGATTACAAGGAGAGTTGCCAGTTTATTTTAGAAAAAGACAAAGAATTAGACTGGCATTCCTTGCTTGCACATCTGATGTCACAGCTCATGAGAGTGAAAACAGATATCCACAGTCAAAGTTCAGCTTTGGCAGTATCTCTCTTCAAACAGAGCTGGCAAGGTTATTTTCCTGGTAGATAGCCAGGAAACAGGTAAAGGTCCCGACAGAGTGTGCTACAATATTCTGACATTTCCTTGCAGCGGTGAAATTCTGTGCCTGGGGCATAACCTTCTCGTTGCTTGATTTGCCTATTCACCTAGATGTGAGATTAAAAAAAACAATTAAAATAACTGGAAGGATTAGAAGGACAGAAGGAAGAAAAATGTAATTTCTTTCTGTACTCACAGATTATTCTATTTAATGCATTAAGTAGTCCCCTAACTATAAGAAGGATCAAGAACTAGGCTGCAGTTCCACAGCAGCTCAAGCTGCCGTGGTCACACCACGTTTTTCACTCCTTCCTCCATTTTCTCAATCTTTACCTTATATGACTACTGGTGCTTTTGCAGCTGTGTGGTGTGAATGTTCAGGGAATGAATTCACCTGAAAAAAAAGCTATTTCTATAGAAGAAAAGTGATTCTTAGCGAGCAATATTAACTCTTCTTGCAAGTTCATCATGTGACTGCACAAATGAAACAGAAGGAGTCAAAGAAACAGCATCTTTACTTGGGTTAAACTGCTATGCAACTGTATATAAATAAATAAGAATGGGGAAAATTATAATTTTGCTACAAACAAGGCAAGAACAAGTGCTTTAATAGGACTAGATTAATCCTAGTACTTTGAAGCAATGGAAGGCCCTTCAAAAACCAAGTAGAAGTGGGAGAGTAAATGCACTTGTGCTTTACCTTCACCAGCATGTCAGCCACGTGAGTGTGTCGGGAGTCCTCGGCAAACACCGAGGTGAGAGCCTCGACGTACCAGGACCCGCGCTTGGTGTTTCGCATGGCCGCAGTGCCTGGAGAGAGAGACTACCATGAACACTTTTGGGGGACACAGACACATAAAACCTCCTTATGCCCAAACAATTAGGGCCCAGTACCTTTCAGACAAGCATATCCACAGATCATATCCGAGCATGTTGGCAGACGCAGCTTCAGACTTTCTTCCTTGTTCGCATCACTCTCCTCACAGCCAGGGGAATCTGACCATCCTTTGCCATCTCTTTGGTCCACTCCTCGGTCCAACTCATCTGGGGTGGCAATAAACAAGGAGAGGGAGAAGAGGAGAAGAAATTATCCTGAATTACTGGATTTAGCTTTCCTGTACTTCCTTAGTTGACACTTTACTGTGCCATAAATCAAGTCTCTCCTGATGGGAGAGAATTTGCTGAAAGTCCTTGCAAGGAGTTTGAGAGATAAACTGAGACATCTCTTTTAGTTTCAATGCTTCCAGAGTCTTATCAGAGGAACAGAGCCACTAGCATGACCCAGGTACAGAATAGAAGGAGGAAAAGTAGGAGTGAGACCAATTACCAAGATTTACATGGCCTTTTAAAGAGATTTTAACCAACAGTTACTAAAAACGTACATTATTTTCACTTTCCTACCAATTATTCAGAAATACGACTAGGAATTGCGGAATTCTCTATCCAATAATTCCAAACCACTTTTACTGCAGAATATGGAGCAGTAGAAGAAGGAGAAGAAGGTCTAGAGAACAACAACAATCCTCCATTTTTATATTTTTTACTCTTATCTATTTACTACAAAGAGAAACCTAAAACCGCTAAATTTTTCACCCTGTGACAATCTTACATAGTAGTCTATCACCTAATTCACACCACTGTATTTTCTAGTTCTTGTCTGACTGTTGGTAATTTTTTCCAAGGTTGGAGGTTAAAACAGTGTTGTTCAGGGGGGTAAGAACCCTTAAAAACAGGCAGAGAAATATTCTAGCACTCTGGGTTCCTACACTTAGTTTTGGGCTCTGGTCAGTGATGCCACAACTACCATCAAGCAGAAAGTTTTTGCACTAACTTTACACTTTTTCAGCTGTTTTAAACTCATCTGAAAGTTCTTCTGCACAAACTAACGCAGATACCAACAACTGCTCCACCTGCTTAACCTAACTTGACTTGGTTTGCATGCTGATTTCTGCTCCCACCCCTTCCTGTGCAGACCGTGGGATAACCATGAAAGCAGGGAAGTTTCTGGTAGTTCTCCACCATTCATGGAAGGATTTGATGCCTAGCCATGAAGTTTTTATTTTCCACTCATAACTACCTTAAAAATATCCAGAAATGTCTAGAGCACTTTGCAATGATAACTATCTATTTACCACAGAACTCAAACAAGGGCTGTAATTTTGGTTGTTAAGGTCTATGTCCAAGACAACTAGAAAACATGGACCAACTATCTCATCTAGTTCTAAAACCTGATTACAATACTGCTTGTTTCAATTAAAAGCATAAATTGTACAGCAGAAAAATGCAAAATAATCTGACCCCAAACATGAGAGAGAACTTTAGTCCATGGAGATTAGTTTAAAACCTGAAGAGCATTTAATGCCCTCTCCAGGATTCATTAGTATGTATTATGCAAGTGTTAATATTCTCAATTGGTTTTCTACATGATGCAGAGTTTCCATTATAATCTCGACTAATTGCTCAGTGGTGGTGACTTTGATAGTCCAGCTGTGTTGCAAGAAAATTCAAATTACATTTTATAGATTTTTTCATATAATTTTGCCTTTTTGTTTTCTTTTGCTCTAAGATGAGAATCTATTTTTCTCCTAACAGCACAATCAGAGTCTAGTGTTAGGATGCTTAAGTGTCCACTTCAGAGACCTTCCTCTTAAGATGTTTCTCAATTTTTGTTGCTAGCTCATGCCCTAATAATACATTTGGATTTCTAACCCTTTAACAGGCAGTGGCACAGATGGCATCTCATAATTATGCTCAGAAAGTGGTCAGTTCATAAGTCAGCAACATTGCTCTTTTCCTCCAAAAAGAAAACAGCACTTGGAGGGGTGTGATTGTCTGAAACAGCCTAGAATTAAAGTCTCCATAGCTCAAAATTTCCTGATAGCTTCCATTAAGTTCCTTTCTCATCTCTTTAAGGTAGCAATGCAAATTTTTTTCATTTTTAACCACACTTTTTTCACGTCTTTTATCCTTTAATCCTTCCAGTTCTCTATGTTTTAAAAAATTTAGTGTACTGTTCACTGTGCACTTTATTTCAGAAAAGACTCAGGTAATTTTACTGTCAAGCTCTATTATTCACACTGTCATCACCCCATTATGTATAAAGTCAAAACTATTTTGATTAAAGCTTCAGAATTACACATCTTCCTCAGACATTTGTCTTCAAACACCACTCCAATCCACTTAACTAAAATGTGTAAAGCACTAATCCTTTGCATACTTAACTACTAACATACTCCTAATTTATAGAACCACTGCCAGCGATTGAGCTAGTCTGTTTCAATTGTATTGAAGCTCCCAGATAGCTGTTTTGCCAATTGATTTAAACAACTGCTAACTAGCCATTTGTCATTACTTAGCCCAGTTTTTCACTCTTTTGGATCTACTACATTGAAGCTGCTTAATATCTGTGTTTAAAGTATCATTTCATGCCACACTGAAACTTTTCTCATTGTTTTCTGTTGCCACAGGTTTTTGATCCATGACTGTAGGTGGACTACTTCACTTCCTTAGTAGACTCCTGCCAAAAGTTCTCTGGAAATTAAGACTGTACCAACATTTCTTTATCTACATTTTTAAAATGTGTCATTAATAGAAGATAGAGCATGCCTACTACGTAAGGTTAGGAAAGAAGAATAATTTATGCATTTCTCATCTTGTTTCAACTAGTTCCAGCTAACTTGCATGGCACAGATAGATTGACTACTATTTCAATGGTGACAATACAGTCTTTTGAATACTGTTTAAAGAACACATTTTTGTTGACAGTTCAATTACTCTGTAACTGGCTCTCCCCTCCAACTATTAATCAAGGTTAAAAGAGGTTAGACAACGCAGAGTTTTGCCTTGTTTGATTTTTTTTTTTAACTGAGATTTTCCTTTCAGTTTTTAAAGTACCTCAATCCTTTGTCTATTGCAATATCCTAGTTCTAAAGCATCATGCATAGCAAGCTTTACCACTCTTCCTTAACTGCAACTTTTTGGAGAATACAAAGGCCAAGCTTGATTCTTTAGTCTTAACACACTCATTATGGTAACACTACAGTCAAATAAACCTAATTACCTAATGAGGTCAGCTGACAATTCTGGCTTATTACACTTATTTCTGCACTCAGTTTGCACGCTCATGTTTGTTCAAGAGTGTCTAAATGTTCATTCACATAAGGAAAGCAATCAGATTCAATTCATATTGTAAGCATGCATGTTACAGTGTTCCCAAATGCTTAGAAGGACCAAGTATTTCTGATCGCCGAAATACTTCATGTAGACTTTGGGCTTTTCCCTGAACTGGGATTAAACAAGAGTCTCTAGAGGACAAACTATAAAGCTTGCTAAAACTGAGAAAGAAGGGAGACAACTGCGAGGAACAAGGGAAAAGCAGGGGGGAAAGCATACACACTAGAAAAACTTCTCCATCACAAGGGAAAAATGAAACTATAAGACAGCTTCACTTTGGAATATCAGCAATTTCACAGAGTCCAAACACTTGAGGGAAAAATGTGGTCATTAGCACATCTGAAAGGTAGTTACAAATGTGTTTGTTTAGTTACAAAAGGAAGGAAAAGGAATAGCAGAGTTGAAAAAAAAAAAAGTACATAAAGCACAGAAAAAGAACAAGGCTGTAAGAATCATGAAAAGAGTTCTGTACAACAGCATGTAAGAATTCAACAACAGCATGTGGAAAAGGGTGCAAGGAAAGGTCATTTTGAGGTTGAAAACAGGCTAAGGTAAAGGAAAAAGACAAAACCCCAAAAATAATTGGAACCAACTCAGAGAGCTCAAGAGACAACCACAAGAGACACAACACATCGAGGACCAAGAGAAAGACAGGACCTCAGCAAGACTCCAGTGCTAGTGCACTGCTCCATGCTGTGCTGCAATTTGTGCACCATGTGCCCCACTCCCCCTACTGCAGGCACAGCACGAGGAAGCCCCCAGGTATGAGTGGGATATGACGGAGCTTGATGTCACTAAGGTGCTCTGGGGTCTGCAAGTCAATGCACACACCTCATGCAGAGCTAAAGACACTTACAGAGCAACAGATGCAGTGGCAGCAGCAGGGCAGAGGGAGGTGAATATGGGTCCCACTTACACCTGAGAGAAGCAAAGAGGAGAGTTGACAGCAAGTTGAATGTGAGGGTGTGCATGTGTGCAAAATGAGCCTTAATGGCATGCCAAGTACATGGCTTTTAGAGTTCGGGCACTCACCTCCCCGGCAGGCCTGAATAAAGAACATTTTGGGCTTATTCTGGAGATTTGGGCAGTTTGCATTATCAAAGAGCCGGAAAGCCTCCTGCAACTGAGAGAAGAAAGAAGAGAAATTTCTTTATTGTAGCCTTCTGTAAGCCAAACCCAGTCTCACCTTGCTTCCCTGTATTTTGGTTATTATCCCACCAGTCTTGGTATTTTCTCCTTTATCTGCAAACTCAGTGTGTGACAAACACATCCCTTTCTCCATCCTCTCCCCAGGTTCCTACTTGCTTGGGTTCATGCACTCTACACCTAGTATCTATACAGAGAGGTAACTTCCCCTACTTGCCATTTTTCATCTTCCAGACCTCTCACAGACAGCCCCTTGCCCTTTTCTTCCCTCCAGCCCTTATTTTTTTTAATTTTAAAAAACGTGAATCCTCAGCCTTCCATCACTTTTTTTTTTTTTGAACACTGTTACTTTCCTAGAGATAACCTAAAACAACAGGTCAGGACTCAGCAATATACCTCTAGTAGTTTGCCATCACTGCCATAAACTCCACCCTCCACACCATGGGAAAGCAGAGCTATAATGCAAGAATCCACATCTCGATGATCTCGCAGCTTGGAGAATCTCTCCAATGCATTCTGCATCTCCTAAACCGGGGGGGGGGGAAAAAAAAAAAAAAAAGTTCAATGCTTTCTAGACTTCCACAGGGAAAGTGAATCAATATTCTAGGAAAAACACAAATGGCCCTCCTGTTATAAAGAAAACCCCTATGTACATCAAATGTACATAGAAAAGATGTGTTCTGGAAAAAAAAAGGCAAAGTATTCTTGTTCTTTTATGCAGCATTTAGTCTGAAGTATAACACTGTGAAGCAGGAATCACTTAGGCCAGCAGGGGAAACCAAGTGATATTTTGAAGAGGTTTTACACTGACACTGGAGTCTGGCTGGGATATTTGAGCAACTTAACAGATACATACTCTGGGACTTGAGGCATTCAGACACTAGTGGTCAATTAAAAATTTAAACTGGAAAACTTTAGGAACTCTGACAACATGGCAGATGCAAAAGTTTTATATCAATGTTGCAAAAGCTCTGTTCTTGAATAAAAGACTCTTTAACAGGTCCTGTATCACTTAGATTCATAGGGATTTAAAAAGACTAAGATCAAATGGTGCTGGAGAAGGCAGCAACTGCATTCCTATGGAGAGTGGCTTGATTAAGTTAGTAATGGAACACAACCAATTTTCCTAAGTGAAGCACAACCACTGTTTTTAGCAAAGACTGGAAGAGTAGAACTGAACTGCACAAATAGTGGAAGACTGATAATTACATACTGGCAACTGACTTCATCACAGGATGTTTTCATAGGACATGAAAACATCATAATTGCAAAGACTACATCAAATATTTGCAAAGTTTAACTTTTAGGAGAATATTACTCTAGATCGACTTTTCCAATGTTAACTGGAGACTTTATTCGTGTTTTCAACACACATGCCAAGAGCGGTCTCAAAATTCTTGACCCTTGCACTAGAGTCCAACTAGAGTAGTACCTCTTCTAGTCCTTTGTGATACTACTTTCCATTGGAAGAGCTCAGCCTTCCAAGCTTTCTCATGTTGATCAGTAGGAGAGGAGACATCATCCCATTCCTAAGCGATAATTCACATCTTCAAAGCTTAGCTACATACCAAAGGGAACCTCTTAAGACAATTATGAAACAAACTCTCATCCACACCAGTAGTGAAATACTGGGATCACCCCCTTACCTGTGCAGTTTGATCACGAAGAACAGTGACTTGATAGCCGAGCTGCTTGAAAAGCATCTCCAGGGAGGCACAGTCCACATCTCCCCCTGCACGATATTCCAGGTCCTTCTCACTGCTGAAACGGACATTGCTGAGGATAAGTGCTAAGCCTCGGGGCTCTGATGTCAGCTTGTATGCCTGAAAAGTAGATTAAATATGGGTAAATTTAGACTACACAAGGAAATAATGGCGTGTTAGAACAGGACAGCAGTCATTCCACACCAACTTGATACTCCTGTGCTTGCCAGCCCCCACAACTGACAATCCTACAGTACTATTACTAATAGGTTAGACTGGCTTGCCTTATTCTTCATTTGAAAAGAAACACAGCTTATCCATTTCAAACTGTGAATTAGGTATCGCTAAATTTTTTCCCTTTCCCACCCTCACCCCAGCAGGGCCCCATATATCTGGGTCACCTCCATCAAAGGACAACACCATGTAAAATTTAGCTAACATTTCTTAGCTGCTGTTGGGAGCAGACAGATGTAAAATAGCAGTGAGTGTAATTGTAACAGCAGGCGACTGTCAGTCATTGATCTTTAAAATTGTGCAACTGGCAAAAAAGGTTAACAGGAAAAGAACTAATTTAAGAGGGGGGTCTTCAAATTAAGTTCCCTCTCTGTCCCTACCACTCTAACAACAACAAATCAATAGTAATTCACTTACTAACACTCCTGTAAATTGGAAGTAAAATTTAATACCAAAGGACAATATCAAATAAGGTATATCCATGCACAGATGCAAAAGGAGCCTAGTCAAGCTCACACTGGCACTGCTAATTAATCAGGTCACCCCAACAGACAGTTCCAAAAAAACCCACAACAACAACAAAAAACCCCCAAAAACGCAAACCCAACCCAAACAAAAACCAACACACAAACAAAAACTGTTTTGCTATACACAGAGCCTCTGACATTGTGTAACCCTAATGAAGTGTTTACCCCACAACACAAACTTAACTTTTCCTTAAGCCTACCCCACCACAATCTACGCCTTACAGACAGAATAAGCAAAAAGTAATTAGATTACACACATTACTTCAAGCACTGCAGCAGAAGATTAGAAATTCACATTGCTCTACCCAGCCTAGAATCCTGACCAGGTTCTTAAGCCTAAGGACTCTTGGGTAGAGATGGCAATTAGCCCAACTTATGAGTTGAAAACACAGTTCTACTATCTTACAGTAATTTACAGGGTTTGTCATCTTACAGAAGATGAGGACACAGTCAAATAAATTTGAGGCAATAATACTGACAGCTCACAGAGAGCAATAAAACAGAAGTCATTTCACAAAGCTATTCATGATCAAAGAAACACAGGCAGAGATTTGTACAGTTACAGAACTTCTCAGGATTTCTTGACACTTGTAAATGAGAACCACATCAAATAGAGCACGACTGGTAACACCTTTCAGTTACACAAATAGCACAACCCTGATCTGCATTCCAATTAAGCCTTTCAACTCAATTTTAAGTGGCACACGTTTAGCTGATAGATCCAAACATCTCACATCTCTCACATCTTAACATTTTCTCTGCCAACAACTTACCAAGTGCTGATGATTGTGATAAAATTCAGGAGTGCAATACTTCACTGGAGGAATTGAGGGACCATCTCCGTTATCCAAAGAATGTTCCATTGGTTCTGTGCAAAACCGAATACATCAATAATAATAAAAAATTCCAGACTCTGCATTAAGGTAGTAACTTGCAAATTCTGAACTATATTATCTTATGCATATTTCATACCTCTAAAAATTTTGTTTGATCAGGGACTACTGACACAAAATGAAACACAGAAGAGAAAAAAAACTACTGTAAAGGTGTACTTATTTATTTTATTTTAACTGGCAGCTTTTATTTTTGCTTGTATGTGGGTTATCCTTATCTAAGGCCTAGTCTAGAGTATGAAAACAGAATTCTCAACTAATATTAGATCCTTGTGCTTTCTGCTGTTTTGCACAGTATGTTCTTACTTCCAGAGTTTGGCTGACAAAATGCTGCTAAAAAATTTCAAACAGAATAATTCTTTCCTTTCATAAAAGGCCTCCCATGCTGAACACATGCATAAGTGATCAAACGAGACAATTCTAACTTTCATGAAGTGCAAAGCCCTCTTCTTTTTTTATCTGCTTCTGAACACTTTCCTCTGGATAACAGCAGATGAGGGGAACGATAATCAACTATTTGCCATTTGCAGACAAACACTCACTCCTCTGTACCGAAGGAACTGAGCTAATGACATTCACGATCTCTTCTGAAATCCTCTTTCAGCCTTTTGAGGCATGGCTCTCCTGGTTGGAGGAACATATGCTCTAAAAAAATCAAAACAACCCAACCTAAAACCCTTGCAAATAAATAAAAAGTTTACAAAAATTAGACACTTGTTCTTTAACACCAGAGAGAGCTCCTAGTAACCAGCATACAGATAAACCTGTGGAAAAAGTACTCCAGGCATTACCAGAGGCAACATAGAAAGTACCAAGGAGATTCATTCCAACAACTCGTTATTAGACCAGTCCCCTGGTCTAAGTCACAAATGCATGCTAATGAAAAGCTGATTTGCTGCACCTAACAGAAGCTACAGAAAACCAAGTTGGACCCACATAACACATATAAGGCTTTAAACTAATCTTTTAAGAAGGAAGTCTAAGTTAAGGAACACCGCCTAAAGTGAGTATCTTATCAGCGTTGTAGCTCAATGAAATTCTATTGCAAATCTTACAGAAAATCTTTGCAAAATGTAGGATTTTACTGACATGTACTGTTTTAAGCAACAAAGTGTCCCATAAGAATAAACGAAGCTGACAAGAAACTGTTTTGGTTGTCTCTTCCCATATGCTATAAATTACCCTCTTTGATCATAATATAGTCAGTTTACTGTCAGGTTTGTATGCCTGGGATGAGCAAAGTGGTGGCAAGCTTATTTCTAGAATTGAAGTAACAGGGCATCAAGAAATTGAAAGGAGCCAACCAGGTAGGAAATCATGTGCAACTCACCAAGCCAACGGGGTCTCTTTGAATTACAGGACTCACTGGCAGGGTATGGAAGATCTGACTCGTGACAGTGCTCAAGCTACAAGACATCAATAAATCCATGAAAAGGAGTAGCAGAGAATAGCTATGTTTTTTCTCTGTAGTACAAAGCTGAAGGTATCATGAAGGAAAAGATACATGCATTTATATACACATAAAAATGGTTGAAATATAAGATTATGGTTCACATCCAAAATAAACATCATGACAAGACAGCAGCAGCACTTTCTCACAATGCAAAACCCCTTCTTTGCTCATCTCTTCTTCTACCCAAATCCTCAGTTTAGAATCTTTACACTGGGGTCATCCTAGCCTCCTTGGTTTTACCAAAAACTTGATTTGTCTGGTGATTCCTATATTTTTGTTTGCTGTCAAGATTTCATAGTTTGTATAATACAGCAAAATCGAAAACAAAAAATTAAAAGCGTAGGCTAATAAATTTTACATTTTAATACAGGAACATCTGTTCAAAAGTATTTGTTCTCCCTTCCTTTGCATAAAATATGTTTACTGAGAGTTTCCATCCTTGCCAATGCACTAACAACCTTTGCAACATTCTTCCTTTAGTACAACACTAACAACTACATATAGTGAAAAGGTGAAAAAAAATAACAAAAGAAAAATAAAAGTATTTGTTTCCTTAAGAGTCTACTCAGACAACCACTGAATATTAAACCAAAAAAATTCAGAGAAAAAAATACACTCTTTTCAGGTTTTGGATTATTGATTACACACCCATTAAGAACACGCTGGATGCAAGAACATTACAGGAACCTTGTACAGTTCAACAAAAAGAAATGCAAAGTCCTGTGCCTGGGGAGGATCACTCCAAAGTACCAATACATCCTGGGGGCCACCCAGCTGGGAAGTGGCTTGGCAGAAAAGGAGTTGGTGTTGCCAAGTCAAACAGGAGCCAGCAATGTATCCCTGGCACAAAAGCAAATGGTACCCTGGGCTGCATTAGGAGGAGCAATGCCAGCAAAAGAGATGAAGGGAAGAGTTCCCCCCTCATGGGGAACTTATCATATGAGCGCCTGGAGAAAGGGTGCAAAGAGGACAGAGCCAGGCTCTTTTCAGTGGTGCCCAGTGACAGACCCAGAGGCCATGGGGACAAACAGAGACACAGGAGGCGCCCTCTGAACATCAGGAAATGCTTTTTTATTGTGAGGGTGCCTGAGCACTGGAAGAGGTTGCCCAGAGAAGTTGCAGTCTCCATCCTTGCAGATATTCAGAAACTGCCTGGATGTGACCCTGGAAGCCTACTGAAGGTAATACTTGAGCAGGGAAGTTAGAAGAGATGACCTCCAGAGGTACCTTCCAGACTCTACCACCTTGTGATTCTTTATGAAAATTCTATTCTTCCCAAGTTTCTCCCTCTCTGCTTTTACTAAGGCTACTGCAAGTTTCAACTTGCAACAAAAACCCATTCTATCCTTTGTAAACAATTGGGTTTTTCCCATTTGATAAAGATCCTTTTGTGCCCAAACCCAATTTGAAATGCAAGCCATCCATCTTATTTTTTTAAAACTGTTGTACCCTTGCAATCTCATGGCTCAGGTTGGACATTGTCTTCAGGATCATTGCCTCCAGATGCTGCTGTTGGGTTTCTCGCAGAGCTTCACAGAAGGCTGAGAAGGCATTAGGACCCCTCTTGGGTAGCAAATTGAGGAATTCCACATTTCGGTCAAAGCTCCCAGACTTGGCCTGAACCCAGAGGAAAAAAACCAAAATCCATACTCAAGTTAACACCCAACATAATTAACTTTCAATGAATCACCTGCACAACTATTTTTTTTTAATTTCAGAAAAACATTCCACCACTACGCTTAGCTGTGCTAGATCCTTTATTATACTCTTCCTAGTTGATTTCATTCACACTCCTCTGTTCCTATTTGCCTAAGAGTATATGACAACACAACAAACCAACAATTCATACATGACCACACACAGTAATACACCGTATTTGCTCTAAAATTTTACTTCCAGTTACCGTTGCAATAGTATGTACTTCTCCTCACTGAGTATACAAAGTCAAAAACATACTTCCACTACTATCCAATAATTTATGGCCTCATGCAGATAGTCAAATTCTCCAAAAAACATGAAGTAAAATTCTTACTATACTCAGTCAATTTCAGAATGGTATTTCGTACATACAGACTAATACTTAGACCAATGAAGCAATATATGCTAGTATATGTGGAAAAGTAACCATCAAAAAATGAAATTCATGTGTTTGCAAAACATTGCCAAGAAGCTCTAATTGTGAGAATATCAACGGATATTTGCCAACAAAATATGTAATTTATACAATAATACCCTTCCCTGTGAAATCTAAACCACACCAAGAATCGCATACCAAAATACTGGGTATCAGAAATAAATTTTGGTTTTTTTTCATTCATCCCATATTTTTTTAATTATTGCTTAGATTTGAGATCTCTCCTTTTGGTGGACAATTGAGAATAGCTGATGAGTTTTACAGAATTAAGGCCTAACAATACAGCAATCACAGGAAAATCAGAAAAAAAAAAAAAAGAAGCTTTGAGGTAGATGTGTAAATCCTCTGCTACAGAAGATATCACATCATCTGGCTTCATTCATAAAAATTATCAAGCTCAGTGTTAAAAGGAGTTTGGTTTTGCCCCAACACATTGTTTGGGGGATATTGCAAAATCTTGTTGATCCAATGTTTATGAACAAATTTACAGTTTCAGATCTATATTCATTCATGACTGACTAAAAGCATTTTATTTTTTTATCAACAGTATTCCTTGACTTCAGTGTTCTGTCCTTTCCCTTATTTATCAAACTTCTTTCTATAAATTGGCCTTGATTTGCTCCAGTAAACAAGCCACTTTCTTTCATAATGGCCTCTTTCCCTTAATAGTGTAAGTACCTTTTCCTATTCCCAAAGGATCCTGAATTTTCAGAGTACTGTTGACTAAAAGTCCCTATAATGATGTCTTAAGTTGTGTATTCCCAGAAGTATAAAGGTGGCTTTCTCCTGGTAACACTGCAACACTAGTCCATCGAAAATAACCAGCTCCATATATTTGTATCTTGCTGTAAGCTAAGTTTTATTGTAACTAATAAAGTAACTGAGACTTGATTTCTAAAGTATCTAATGAATTTTTTTTCCTTTCTAGCAGACCTGCAGCTGTTTTGAGACAAGCTAAAGGTCATTCATCTTCTTCACAGTCTATGACTCTAAGCCATAAATGATAGTTAAGAACACAAGCTCACCTCAAGAAGCAGAGCCTAAGTTTTATTGAAAAGTCAAGAAATTTCCATAATGTTCATATTCTGCCCTTTGTATGTACAGCAGTCAGCTTTTGGCTGACTTCTTCCTCAGTGCTTCCTTAAATACTCAAAGGGCTGTTACCTCCTGATATGACTTCCTCTTCAACACCACATTTAGGTTACACTAAATAATGTTCAGCAAACATTCAGAAGTAAAACTTTTATAGGACACATTTCTTTCATTTTATTTTCCAATACATCCTTAATTTATTTCTTTCCCCTCACAGATGGGTTTGATAATCTGCATAACAGAAACTAGCTGTAAATAAACTCCGAATTCCTGCCAATTCCATATTAGTCTTATTGAGCCTGAACATACCTGCAGAATCTGTGGAAAAAGCATATATAATTGACAAACATCCTAATCAAATTTGTGTCACTTGTCAAAACCAGTGATCCCTTCATTTCTGTCTAGTGATCAACAGGGTATTTAAATCTCTGTATCTATACAATCTCAGTCTTTTATTACAGTACAGAGTATTCAACCTGTTTAAAAAGCAGGAAAGCTCTTGCTACCATATTTGCAGTTTTAGAAGTCCACCCCAGAGCTCTGGAAAAACATCTGATGCTCTGACAAGAAGCTATTTATGCAAGTAGATTTTGAAGCTTGCCTTAAAAACAGCTGTTTCCCGTGTCCCACTTTATTTCCACCATAACATTCCCCTGTGTTTGAAACCCCCCTCTTCTGCGTTTTCATCTACAGAATTATAACATCATTTTCACTACAAAGGAAACAAAATTTTTTTCTTTACTCTTTATTGAAAGTATATACAGTGGAAAAAAAAACCACACACGGTTTAGTATCTTTCTGAATGACCCAATTTAAATTCAATCCTGTCAGATCCTACCATCTCGCCACATTTCAGACATCAAAGGAACCTGCTTCTACTTAATAATTCTTCTCCAATGTACATCTATAACCCCTTTACTTATCTTCATATTCCTTGTGAGCTCCTCATCCAGTTCAACCACCTTTGTCTTCAGTGGCTCTTCTTGCAACATGCTCCCTCTCTCATATTTTTCTTACTTATGGTAAAGTTTCAGTACTAGTTTGACATCTCACACTTGGAAAAAATGTCATGCCTCATCTCCCTGAGCTCCTTGATTTATTACACTTCCCTTGGATTACAGAAGTTTATTTAAGTGCTCTATTTCCAGAACCATTTTCTTCTTTTGTTTAGCTCAAATCAAGCCAACAGGACCAGTGTAACTGTTGTGTTTTTAAGACGATTTAGAACATAACTATTTATCCAGATCTTGATTTCCTGACTTACTGGAGGAGCAGGAGCATAAATATATAGAGCCAGTCAGTTATTACATCCAGGAGAATCTATTCTCTTTCATCAGACAATGGCACTTGGCTCCTCCTGTTTCCATTAAGGTACCTGATGATCAGCATCACAATACATTTTCAGTAACAGGCTATTTAACAGCACTTCCGAGACCTGTGCTCACATTTGCCAGAGACAGGAAGAGTATTAAAAATTCACAGACCTACTCGAGGAAAATGAAAGATAAGACAAAGTGTTTTCCACACAAGTCATTTTTTTAAATGTACTTTACTTTTTCTCCATTGCACCGTTATGACTATCCAGTAAATGCTCCATTCATTTCTATCCTTCTAGTACAATGCATACTTTGCAGTTCCAGCTGTGAATGCTTTCCTTCTACCTCTGCCATGTTTCTATTTTTGTTGCAATTTCCAGATCAATACCCTGCAACAGTAGTTCAAGTCACTCTGTTCTCTTGCCCAGGCTGCTACTGCTATTTATACACATTTAATCTCTTAGTTATGAGTGTTTATTGTATTAGGCATAATTTTTCCACTAAGTTATTACTCTTTACCTGACTTATCCGTCATAACACCTTTCGTCTTACTGACAATCCATTACTAAGTATTGTTGCATTCCCTTTTACTCAATTACATCTGTAGGGGAAGATTCCTTTAGGCTTCTTCCCTTCGGTCTCAGTTTAATACTTTTTAACTACAACAGCATCTTGCCGAGAAGAGTATTTTCTCTGGCACTACTTTAAGTTTGAAAGGATTTTTTTCCCCCCTTTTCTTCCCTTCCCCCTGTTCCCCCTTGAGTGACAAACTGCAGGCCATCAAAAGAACACCCCTACTCACCATCCACACTTCAGCAATGCTGTTGCTTAACCCTTGTGGGCTGCTACACACCAGATGCTCAGTTGCTTCCTCCCCAAGTGGAATAGTGGGGAGAATCCAAAGAACAGAAGTGAGAAAAGCTGAGACAGAGGTGGTTTAATAGGTAAAGCAAAAGCCACACACACAAAGCAAAACAAAGAATTCATCCACTTCCTGTTGGCAGACAGGTGTTCAGCCATTCCAAGGACAGTGGGGCTCCATCACTCACAATGGTGACTTAGAATCACAGAATATTCTGAGTGGAAAGGGACCCACAAGGATCGAGTCTTACTGTTAAGTGAATGGCCCATACAGGGATCAAACCCAAGACCTTGGCATCATTAGCACCATGCTCTGACACAGTTTGCCCCTTCCTTCTTCCCCTAGCTTTACATGCTGACCATGACACCAAATGGAGCGGGATATCCCTTGGGTCAGCTGTCTTGGATGTCCCCTCCCACATTCTTGTGCACCTCCAGCATTGCTGGTGGGCTGGGGTGAGAGGAAAAGGCCTTGGCTCTGGGTCAGCACTGCTCAGCAATAAGTAAAACACCTCTACATTAACAAGACTGTTTCCAGCACAAATCCAAGATATAGCCCCCACACCAGCAGCTATGAAGAAATTAACTACTCCAGCCCAAACCAGTACAAGAAGTCCTTGATTCAGCCTCAGGCTTGCACTGTTTCACTGTATCTTTATTCTCTTCCACTAGGCGTTGGAGCTATTTCAGGTGAAACTGCCTGGAGCTCCCACAATTCAGCACTGATATCCTTGACAGGCCCCATGAGGCATCTAATATTGCCTTTGTTGCTGAGTCAAAGTATGCAAAGTGATTCACATTATCTTTGACAATGACTCAAAATTAATCAGGAAGTTATTTATTCATTGCTATCAAAACCTTATCAGTCTCAGGTTTACACTTTCTACACTCGTGCTCAGAAAATAGTTCATAATCCTATTTTTCAGCATCTATTCTTATCATGAGACCATGTACTTTGCTAGGGGACTAAGACCTCCCTCAGTTCCTTACTTGAGCTGTGAGATGCACTTGACATGCAGCTTCAGCCACTTCCTTTCCAGTCTGCTTTCTTTGAAGACCTGCATGTCCATCCTGCACAGTGTTCTGTGCATTACCATCCCTCTGGGAGAAATCCCAAGCTATTTCCCATGACTTCTCTCCATAGAATCCACTGCACAAGGTAAGTAACACAAGCCTACAAACAAATAGCATTTGTTATCTGACAGTGAGCCTTGAACCCTGCAAGGCACTTCACACAATTTACAAAAACATATATGAAACACAAATTCTTTATATGGAGGGTGCCACAACAAAGTGGCATATAACATATTCATTTACTTATTTTCACAGTATTTTTTGGGGAAACAGAGCTTATTCCCGCTTCTATGTGCGGAAAAAAAAATAAGATAAGCACAAAATGACAACAAAGGACTGGAAGGTACCACCCGACCCGCAAAGCGCAGCCTGCGGCACCTGCACACCAGAATGCAGGGAATCTTAGAGGAAATGCACTTTTTCTTTCTACAAAAGCACCTTACAGTTCTCCTGCACGCTGCTACCAAACTCCTGCAGGTCCTCTGAATGCAATCACACTGAAATATGCAGGTAGCACACAGGTGAGTTTATTCCATGCTGCCACTGCAAGGAACGACACCGAGCTCAGCCAGAAATAAAGCTCACGGCGCAGGCGACAACCCGCGTACCTGTATCATTTCCACCATCTCCGTGGTGATGATATCCTTCTCCACCATGTGCTCCACCAGCACATTCAACACCAATTGCTTGGCCAGCATCACCCGGTTCTTCTTGAGCGCTTCCTGGTGGCACCGCTGCATGCCGCACGCCGCCAGCATCCTGGGAGGAGCGGGGAACACCAGCGGCGAGCGCCGCGGCAAAGACCCTGCCGTGCCCCCTCCCGACTTTTGGCTCGGGAGGAACGGGCGCGACCCCGCGAGCCGCGGCCGCCGCCTGACGACGGGCGGAAAGAAAACCCGTCCCGCCTTTTCCCGGCGGCCCCCGCCATTCAAACCGCTTCCCGCCGTCACGTGACCGCCGCTGGAGCGGGAGCGCTTTCCCGCCTCTTCCTGCCCGCGCTCGCGCTCGGGCTGGGGCGCGGCCCCTCAGGGGTGCGGCGGGGCGGAGCCGGGGCAGTGGTCGGGCCTGCCGGGAGGAGTAGCGGAGGCGCCGCTTCCCTTGGAAACGTACCGGCTCTGAGTTTGGTTTTTTTTTTTTTTCCTTCCCTAGTTTAGTTTCTTTACCTATGCTGACATGGGTTTCTGCGGAAATCAGCTGCCATCAGAAGCGATAACGTGCTGTAATGAAGAGGGAGGGAGGGAGGGAGCACACGGGATGTGCAGAGAAATACGAAGGGAAATACATAAGGAAAATCAAGTGAGCATCCTAGCAAAAGCAGATTCACAGCTCTCATTACAGAATCACAGAATAAATTGGAAAAATCAGTTGGAAAAGACCTCTGAGATCACCAAGTCCAAACTTATGGACGCCACCATGTCACTTAGACCATAGCACTGAGTGCCACGTCCAGTCTTTCCTTAAACACCTCCAGGGAGGGTTACTTCACCACCTCCCTGGGCAGCCCATTCCAATGCTTGACAGCCCTTCTGTGAAGAAATTCCTCCTGAAACCCAGCCTGAACCTCCCCTGGCACAGCTTGAGGCCAATTCCTTTGGTCCTGTCGCTGGTTGCCTGGGAGAAGAGAGCAAACCCCACCTGGCTATCATCTCCTTTCAGGGAGTTGTAGAGAGCAGTAAGGTCTCCCCTGAGCCTTCTCCAGGCTAAACAACCCCAGCTCCCTCAGCTGCTCCTCATACAACTTACAAAAAGTCACACAAAGCTTCAGATGGCTGCTCCCTGGTGCACAGGAATTCTACTTGCTAAAGCTTAACACAAGTCCAAAGGCTTGACAACCTTTACAAATGTTGAAGACAAAATTGTACTGATCGTAACTGGTGACATTTTTGACCTTTGTTTTGGCTAGTGTTTAGTTTGTGCTGGTCACCTGAATTTCTTCCTGACTCCTGGCAATTTGGTGCACTCAGACAGGTCCTGAGTTGCCCAGTGTAAGACTCAAAGGTTCTATGCCTGCGTCACATACCTGTGATACCTTTTGGTGACCTTTATTTCATTTCTGTTCGCAGACACAGGAGGGAAATGTAAGTAGTGATTGCCATTAAAGAAATCATGTTGCCTTTATCAGCAAGTTTGTCTCTCATAATACTTCCATGATAGAGGTATCATAATTGCTTCATCAATAATGATAATAAAGTAATTCAGCTGTAGATTCAGAAATTGAACTCCTCTCTTTTTTCTAAGCCAAGATTATCAAATAAGAAGAATGTAAGCAAAAGAATGGCTTTGTGGAGTGCTTCTTTTGGGAGGAAAAATTAATGATGCCACCAGGAATTTTTAATGCAGTCCTGTTTATTTATAAACAACATAAAAGATCTTTTTTTTTCTTTGAACTATAAAGAATCAAACAATAAGAAATAATTTATTTGCCTCTAGCCTATGGTTTGATGGTTCCTCATATGAATAAAGATGCAGTCATGTGAGCAAGGCTGTGATGACTGCTGCTCTCCTTCACAGGAGGCTCGGACCACCATTTTTATTTTTTAATTTGGACATTCACCAGACGCAAATGCATCTCTTTTCATGCTGGAGACCACTTTGACACTGCAGAGCTGATCGGTTTAGCTCACCCTTTAAAAAGGCACAGCATCACTGATCAGTGACTGCTAGAACCTGCCTACAGCCTAGAACCGTCATGATGAAGGCCAAATGTGCCTTGGGACTGTTGTCCTCAGGTGCTCTGTGCTGCAGCTGTGACCTCGGCAGACACACTGGACCTTTCCAGAGCCCACAGAGAACTGGAGGAGCTTTGGCCTTTCTGTGCAAGTGCTTGCCATGATGACAATAAAGTGTCTCGTGTTAGAGTACATCTGTAGTACAGCAGAGACATACACCCTGCTGTAGAGCCATGAAGGCTAGTGGTCCAGGCAGAGAATGCTTACATGTGTATGTATCCCATTGCTGGCCTCTCTTGCAGGGGGAAAGCTTATCTCCCTCTTGTCCACCACTGGCTGTGTGGGATGAGATCTTCGTGAACAACCAAAGTCATTTAATGCATACTATCAACCTTTCAACCCTAAGTGACAGGTATCAAGTGGTACCAGCTTCCAGATGCAGTCAGCCACTCTCCCCTCAGTTACAGTCCCATGTAGCACAGTTGAGGATGTGGAGCAGGTGTGGCAGAGGGACAGTAACAAACAGCTTAGACCATAAATTTGTGTTGCTGCAAAACAGCAACTCGAGGACTGCAGGCTTGTTCTCTCTGTAGGGATTTCAGGGTGGCTGATGACCACACAGCACTCAGCAATATTGCTGTTTGCAATGCACAGGCAGATCCTGCTTAGCGTTGTTTCTATTCCTCGCCTTTTTCAGGCAGATTCTTCTGGCTGCATCCTACAGTCCTTCTTCAGAGGTCTTTTGGCAACCTTTTCTCTTCTCATGATTTACTTCTCCTCTCCCATAAAAGTGCATCTCCAGTTTGAGAATGCTGCCATATATAACACAACTTTCCTTACAGAGGTTTTAGGTATCTGCCAGGACAAAGCAGTGTGGTATTGCATTGATTTATATTTCGTGCAAAAAGATTCTAGTAACATCAGAAGCTGGGTCTGTAGTTCAACTCTGGTTCAAAGAATGGTGAAACAAACATTTGCATTTTCAGGCAAAGCAATCTCAGCCATTTACCTGCCCTCTAGGAGCATCCTGTATTGGAGTGAGGGTTTGGTTCTGTATGCATAGAAGGTGAAATCAATCCTAATGCAGAGGGCTGGTGAGCATCTTCAAAGACCTCATCACTGATGGCAATCTCATAAGCAGGTGGTGGAGTGAGTGGCTCCACTGGTTCGAACCTGTCTTCAATATCTTTCTCCTCATGGATGTCCGAAACAAACCGCTGCAGTCTTGGAGGCAGCACCAGCTGCAGCTGCATCCTGGAGCCTGTGTCTGTCTCAGGAATGTGCATTGTGTCTGGTGGCAGTGGCCCCTGGAGAGCCTCCTCCATCATCTCCTGTTGGGCAGAGGATTCAATAACTACATTGTATGGGGGCGGCTCACTCAGCGGCAAGGGCACGGAGCCTGGGTTCGATGTAATTGTCCATATTGCTGGAGCTGACATGGTCATCACCTCCTCGTAGGTGGGCGCTTCGTAGGCAGCGTTCACCCTGTGCCAGAGAGCAAGGCCAGATACACTCGTTATTTTACTGCTTAGTTTATGTTTATAGTACAGATCATGGACTGTAGGGACCATGCTACAATCAAACAATGGAACTGAGGATATCTCATGTGGTATTGCTGTGTAGGATATTCTGCCTCTGAATCAGCTCACCTCTCCAGCCAACTTAATATCTTTCTTACTGATATAGCAAATAGCTCATCCGACCATTTTCCCACACTCCCCAGAGTAAGTGAAGCTACCCATACTGTTCAGTTCAGTGTCCTAGGCTTAACCTGGTGTCCTCCTACCAGTTAAAATTTATTACTAAGAATTGCTAGTTATCTCATGGAATAAAACAGGACCTAATTTTTTTAATACATTAGCTCAATGTTCATTCATTTTTAAGAAGTGAAGAAAATTAAGTACTTTCACTTAGTTTAAACAAGGACTAATTATTCTGTCTTTAAAAGAATTATCTGCAAAGAAAAAATGTTACTTTAGAGACATTTTTCTTTTCAGGTCATATTTTTAAATAAAAAGATACTAATTTTCTTCAAGTATGCCCCCAAACTAGCAAAGCCCAATATAGACTTTTTTAATATGGTCTTTCTAAAAATAAACACTGTATTTAGGAATATCAAGTCATTTATGCATGTGGATAGTGATTATCTGCATTATACAAGGAAGCAAGGCTACAAATAAAGTCCAACTCTTCAAGGACAATAGGCAAACTGGGGTTAGATTGGGCAATGCTGAGAACCTGCAAATGCACATGAAGCCAAAAAGAAGTGGAAATATTCAGAGCATCTAAAAATCAGGGGGTTTATTACTGCCAAGCCGGGATTTTAAGAGTGAAAACACACCCAGTTGCAGGTTTCTCTTAAAGTTTGCCGAGAAACAGTTGCTCTAGATATAAGGTTTATAGAGCTAAACCCAAATAAGATTTGGTATTGCTTCAGCATTTTTTCTTTTTCCTTGTCTGACTCATTGTTTGGAAAGCCTCAATTACTCAAAGAAAAATAAAATGGGCCTGGATTGGTTTAACATTGGCAAGTTTTAGCAAATCAGTTCCCAGGGGGAAGAAAATATATCAAATCATAAAAGGTACAGGACATGTGTGGCACTGACATTTGCAACCTCCACGTCAATAATGAGGGAAAACCACCCGAAAAGAACTTTGGTCTTTGGGAACGGAGTCTGCGTTTGGTGCCTCAGAGGAAGGGCTGCAAAAGGGTGTGTAAAATGGCCAAGAGCGAGGTGAGAAAGAGGAGTAACCAGGTTGCTGCTTACCCTGCTTGGCTTTGCCTGTTTGGAGGTATTTCATTTGCGTCATGCTGGTGTTGATTCCTCAGGTAACACTCGACAAACATACTCAGCAAATAGCCGACCAGGCACACTCCCCCTACCCCGAGGAAGAAATAGCCTACGGGGTTGATGTTAGAGGAAATGGCCAGCATGGTGACCCCGATGAGAAGAGCAGCAGTGAACAGAAGCAGCAAGGTTTGGCGGATGTTCTTCCAGCGTGTCTCTAACCACATGGCAGAAGGGATGGTGGTAGCAGGCACTTGAGAACAGATGGGCACTTAAAGGGACAGACATCTGTGGAAGATGGAACAGTTTTTTCAACATGTAACATGAGCATTTAAATAGATTTATAAGCATTGTGACTGAAGTAAGAACATACACGCTCGAGTACATGCACGTATATCATAAGCCTGGGAAATCTGTGCACACCAATGTAAACATACTAGAATTTCCTGTGTGCGTGCATATTGAATAGCTGGAATACTTGGACACAATTGCAAAACATAAAATGCAGAAATAGACCATCAGCACTTATTACCAGGCATATCTAAAAAGCTCTGGCTTAACAGGGATGCAGATTGAGGTTACTGCAAAAGCAAGACACAGAATAACTTTAAGGGTTAATTCTAGGACATTTGTGCCTTGCATAATGAACATTCAAATACTCATTCAGGTCCCGGAAGAAAAGCAGCATTATTTAATGGGCCTGTCTGCCCTGGTAAATTGAGCATCTAACTTCAGTGTAGCACTAGAGCAGTAATGTAACTTTAGGTTCTGGATATAGCTGGGTATGTGTGCTTTTGTAAAATGTAGGCATTTATTTGAGTATTTGCCTGTATCCTCAGTTCTTTCTCTGCTGATGTGCTTTTTTTTTGCTCTGTTCTCAGACAGGAGAGCCTTTCCTGACCCCCATTCCAAACCCCATTTCTGTGAAAGAGACAGCAGTTGCCACTGTGTGCAGGCAATATGGAATGAATACCAGGGATCTGTGGCATTCAAGAACACCATAATTAAGGAGCTGTCTTGCATGTGTTGTACTAATCTACATCTATCTGGCTGTTTTGGTGAAGACCTCTTTGAAGGAAAAAGCATGACACAATGGGCATATTTTTTATGAATATGCATCTCCAAACAAATACAGTTTTTTATAGCTCCATGTTACATTGTGTGCTTTCTCCTCACTACAGCAAAAATAGTTAAGTGTATATACACAAAAGAAACACATTTTTTCTACTTACCAGAAAGAGGTTTTGGTAGGTACGAGCAGTCATGTTTTAACTTCTCTCCCCATCACAAGAAAAAATGTGCACTGCTGCTTCCCGTTCTGACCCGAGAATAGAACACCAGTTAAAACTCTCCCTTCCTTCTTCTGAGTTTTTCGGTAGGGAGAACAATGAAGATTTCTTTGGAAAATAAAAGTCAGAAACTAGTGAATATGGGAAGATACCAACTGATGGGAAGATCTCATTGTATGAGTTTTGTGTGGGAAAGTAGAATCTCCGTTTTCCAGGTTCTGAATCCAAAGCAGTTTCTAGACGATCACATACCTCCTACTCTTTTGCAGCTCTTCTCGGTCTGCCCCACAAAAGCAGGAAACTCATTAGGAAAGAGGGCGGAGTGAGCAGTGGGGGAGTGCTTACCTGTGTCGTATCTGTTTGGTCTGCTTTACTTCAATGAGAGAAACTGCCCTGAAAATTCCGGGTTTTTCCCCACGTAGCAAAGGAATCTTGATCTCTGCCTCACAAAGCAGGAACAACTGCCTGCCCAGCCCACATCATGTGGCCCACGCATAAATCTATTTATGACTTCTGTAAAATGTAAATTCATATGCTTGTCCTGATCAAGTGCTGTTTGTCAAATGTTGTTTTATGCCCTCTTTGATTTTACAACCAAAAGGGAAAAAAACGGGGCAAGAGGTTATTATTTCACAGAAGGCTGAGTTAAAAACATTTTTACTCCCTGATGTATCTGGGAATGAGAGGTAATGATAAGCAGCAGAACTGAATTAGGTACTGAATTACTTCTGTTATCTGAACCTTTCGTGTGTGTCTGAAAATTAGAATAGAATAGAATAGAACAGAATAGAATAGAATAATTTCAGTTGGAAGGGACCTACATCTACCCCAATTCCCCACCTGCTTCAGGGCTAACCAGAAGCTAAAGCATGTTATTAAGGGCATTGTCCAAATGCCTCTTAAACACTGCCAGGCTTGAAGTATTGACCATCTCTCTAGGAAGCCTGTTCCAGTGTCTGACCACACTCTAGGTAAAGAAATGCTTCCTGACACAGCTTTGAGCCATCTCTACTTGTCCTGTCACTGGATCACTGGGAGAAGGAATCAGCACCTCCCTCTCCCTTTCCCTTCCTCAGGGAGCTGCAGAGAGCAAGGGGGCCGCCCCTCATCCTCTCTTTTCTCCAAACTGGACAAACCCAGAGCCCTTAGCCGCTCCTCACAGGACACACCTTCCAGCCCTTTCACCAGCTTTGTTGCCCTCCTCTGCACACATTCAAAGACTTTCACACCCCTCTGAAGTGGCGGCGTCCAGAACTGTTGCCAGCACTCCGGGTGAGGCTGCGCCAATGCTCCCATGAGTCCTTCTCTATTCACAAATAGCAAGTCTAGGAGGGCATCTTTATTAGTTGTCTCACTGAGTATCTGTGACAAGAAGTTATTTCCTGCAAACTTCAGGAATTTCCTAGATGTGCTCATCTAAGCAATTTGTTATTCCCAGCTGATGTCTGGGAAGTTGGAATCTTCCATAGGGGTAAGGGCTGCTGATCAAGAGATTTCTCTTAAATGTCCTTAGAACTCATCAGTGCTTACCTCACTGTAAGTTCTTGAACACTACAGGATGAATTATCTCCAGGAGCAGGCTGGAGCTCATGGTTGGGTGTCTGTAACAGGAAGATGCACAACTGCTAAATGTTTATTAATAGTATTTAGTTTGGAAGTTTAGACCAACAAGAATCACATGAGGTTTAACAAAGATAAATGTAAAGTCATGCAGGGACAGAATAATCCCAAGCAGCAGTACAGGCTGGGGCCAGACTGACTGGGATGCAGCTCTGCTGGAATAAACTTGGTGGACATGATGAAAGGGAAGCTCAACAGGAGTCAGCAGTGTGCCCTTGAAGCAATGAAGGTAAACTTGTGTCCTGGGCTGCATCAGTACGAGGGTAATGAACAGATCAAGGGGTGGGATTATTCTGCGCAGCACTTGTTAGGACATACCTGAAATATTGTGTACAGTTTTGGTCCCCCCAGTTTGGATGTGATCTGAAAAACTGGATATGATCTGGTGAATGCTTTGAGGGTTGGAGAACTTTGACAACTTAAAAAGGTTGGATTTGTACAGCCAAGAGGAGAGAAGGCTTGGGCAGGTGGTGAGTGTCTACTCAGAGTTTTCTAAGAGTAGTAGGTAGTTGCAGAGAGGAGGGAGGGAGTCTTCATGAGAGTACATGGTGACAGCATAAGAGGCAACAGGAAAAAGGGTAAGTGCCTCTAGATATAATAAAAACAGTCTTTAATGTGAAGACAGCAAAATGCCATTACTTGCCCAGAGAAATGGAGGAATCCTCTTGACTGGAAATACTCAAGACAGAGCTGAGTCCAGGGCCCAGCTTTCAGTAAGAGGTTGGATCAGATCATCTGCCTTTCCAGCCTAGACTTGTCAGTGTTTCTATGTTTTGAATATTTTCTCCTTATAATTGCCTTTTTGGCTGCTGACAGATAAAGGACCTTTAGCTTTGATTGTTGTCCATTCTTTGCTTTCAAGAGAATTCTTTTGAAGAGGGCAGACTTAACACCCACATAAAGGGGAGAAAGTCAGGATTCTGGTGTGTAGCATGTCATTTTGCAAGGCTATTATTTAGATGGAAAATATGATTTCCGTTTTGGGTTGGCTGGTGTTGAGAACACCTTAACTGCTAAGGAAGATTTGAGAAAACTGTTTTGACAGCCTCTTTACACAGGCATCATGACTGACCCATGGTGGAATCTGCACATGTCGGTACAAACAGCAACTACCTTCTAATCAGTGTAGCTGGTGGTTGTTAGAAACATTCCTCAGAGAGAAAAGATTTATATCCTACTGATTTGAGGAGGTAATTAAAGTTATTCCTCCTGCCTGTTCTGTATTTCCTCCTGTCCTCCTTTCAGTGATTCAGTGCTCAGGTGATCTCTTGCTGAACCAGCCCAGCCATCTCAGCTAGTGGGAAAGTACTTACATTTTTCCAAAGTGAATTTACTTGACTTAATCTACTCGTTGTATCATCTAACCATTAGTTCCCCATTAAAGGGAAGCAATAGGAATGCATAGCCAGAGTGGTGGAGGAGAAGGGAGGAAGAGTGGGAATAATTTCCAGGGCTGTAGTGGCTGTCATTTGATTGACTTGACCCAAACCATTGGAGTAGAAGGAAATTCCTCCTTTTTGGATGGAGTAAGCCCACAGAAAGGTGTAGAATCTAAGACTCATTTTTTACTCAGCAAAGCCTGTTAGATGTATCATGGATTACCAGCTCAGCCTGATGACTTTAGACAGCTCCTAGCTCTGGTATGTACACTGACTACTGTCCAAAGGCCCCAACAATCTGACCATTGTTGAATCCCCCTTGTTAGTTCCTATAGAAGGCACTTCAGCTGTGTGGAGGGAGCTGAGGCACTTTGCTTGTCTGCACATTCTCCTGTGGGGAGCAGGCACTGCTTTGGGGCTGGATCTTTTTGCTAAGTTAATAGAAAGTCAGAAAGGTGAATAAATGCTTCATTATTTGGTGGAAAACTACTTCTGTGATTGGAAAGGCTGTATTTGATTTGTGGATAGATAGAAAGATGTTGGTTTTGCTGACAATCTGTATAGTAGTTTTGATAAGTGCACAATTTTAAAAAATACTCTTAGTTATGAAATATCAGGATGAAAAAGGCTAGAAATGGTAGGTCTTTTTGAATTGGTTGTTGTTCGTATTGATTGCATCAGTTTATTTCTGTTGAAGTTCAGAGTTCAGTAACTCCTGTAGAGTTTACCCATGCAGTTCATGGATGACTGTGCTGAATCTTTAGGAATTATTCCTGTTTATTTACAAGCACGCATAAAACAACAGTACTTTATGATGCAGCTGTGTGTGCATTAGTTGAACATGTTTATAATGTGACACATACTGCTTTATTGGTCTGAGGATACAAAGCAGGATAAATTCCTGTGAACTAACCTTTGCAATATGTTTTCTAGCAGAAAAGTGCTTCTACATGAGGCCTTTTAGCATTTCTGAAGGACTTCGGAAATTTTTATCTGTCTGCTGTTATGGTTCTCTCCATAGTCTGGTTCAGACTGTCACTGGGATCCCTAACAAAGAAAAATTGATCACACAGCTGCATCAAGAAGTCTCTGGTGATTAAAAGGCACAGAAAATGTAGTGGGGCTTGGGTAAGGCCTGAGAGATATCACTCTGCAGGGTTTGTTAAACAAGGTGTTGAAGCCTGGGAGAGTAAACAAGGACATTTATCCTGCCATCCTAAACTGTCTCCCTTTCATGTGCAGTAGAGATTTTTTTTTTTCAGAAAGCTTTCTGTTCTTTGTTGTTTGGTCATACTGTGGGAACCTTCATTTAACAGTATATTTCTTCAGTTAGGATCGTGAATTTATTTTTTTTATTCTTTCTTTGTTTCTTCCAGTATCTTGTTGTCAGCCTCTAGGAAGCATTTCACCTTTCCCCTGTTTCATCTCACTATCTACTCAACCTCCTGCCCCAACTGCTACTAATTAACTTAGTACCTACAGTAAGCTCAGTTATCAGCTTGGTATGCAGAGAAGCTTGCTTTATTCCCAAGGGCTTGTGACGTGCACGATTAATCTGACTGTAATCGCTAAGTCTGTTCTTCCCCATAACCTTGTCCTGAGCAATTTCTGAGAACCTGAGCAAGTACTGGGGACAAAGTGTTACTGAGCCACCTTTTCCAGTCTTGTCTGTCTATTCTTTTGTCCCCCAGGTTTTACATAGTCACTTTTGTGACTAAGCAAATTGCATCACTGCATTTTATCTAGAGAGATCATGGGGCAGTCATAAACTCTGGTTGATGTTTCTGGTCAGTTTAATGTTTTAGGCAGGAGAAAGCAAAACCCCAAGGAAAGCGAAATGCCTATGCTTGGATATTCAAAATATGTATGTAACTTTGGAAAAACTGTTTGTGTTTGACCTGCCAGAGCGTAATGGTCATACACTTCTTGGGAACTGACAATCTCTGTTTCCTTCCAGTTTATTCCAGTTCTTACAGGACAGTGATTGGAAGTTATATGCGTAGTCACTGTGTGGTGGGGTTTTTTTGGCATGGCTGTCTTCTACCTGCAGTGGCTTTTCTCTGTAGATCAGGGATGAGATGTGGTCACAGAAGGACTGATATTACACAGAGAGCTTCTACTGCTACTATTAATTCCTCAGCTGTCTTAAGGATGCCTGAAAAGCATAAATGTACAGAGATTTATTACCACTGTCCTAGGCCCTAGGGTATATCACCGTGTCCCGCAGCCATGGGGAGGAGGAGGAGAGAAGATCCAGCAGGCAGGAATTGTGCAGCAAGATTGATTTATTTAATTATTTTACAAACTCTTTTATAGACTTTTTTCTTCATAGTCTAATTGGACAAAGGATCAGCCACCCCTTGGGGGTGATTGGCTAAAATCCTAAAACATCCATTGTCAAAATATTTTCCTACTGTACTATAAACAAGACTTTTCAAGGCTGCAGGTGTTTGGTTGTTTACATAACTCTGCTCCTCTTCTGTGTGAGAGAAAAATCTCTCACGGGCTTAGAAAATAGCAAGAAAATCCTTGCTAGCAGAATTCTTGTATCCACAGAGATTGAGTCAGAGACAATTGTTATGTTGTGCAGAACTAAAGGATTTCTCTTTTCTGAAAGTGGGGAGTCACATTTAAGATGTGAAGTGTTTTCAGGGCTGTCTGCACACCTTACATTCCTAAGTATTTAAAATTAACAAAGCAGCACCTCCTTTTCCTGCCGGGAGAGGAACAGAAAAGAAACAAGCATTTACCAAGATGATATGAGGGGTTTTATATCCTCTTACAGACTTTTAAACTCACTCACATCAGGTTTTGCTTTTTCTCTGGGGAAAAAAAAAAAAAAAAAGTGAAGTCTAGAAACTTCCTCATCTTTTTGTTCTGAGTTCTCCTTAGGGCAAGCACTTTAAAATTGTGAGGTTTCATTAGCACTGGTAAAACTTTCTGCAGCTGGTTTAGTTTAATAATAGAGCCCAGCCGGGTCTAAATTATTTACTTTTTGCTGGAAGACTTTCTACACTTGTGTAGAATCTGCACACTGCAGTACTTCTACTGAGATGTTACTGTATGTGGGATTTAAATTAGCAGTACGCACTTCTCTGAAGAATTCCACCCTGGTGACTGAAATGCTACTAAATGGAACACTACAGTGACCTCTCCTCTCTTGCTAATTTAGAGATCCTAATGTGGATCAGACAGAGGACAAAATGGCTGTGACTAAATGTCAAGAAGGAGGGCATTTAAAATCCTACTGCCACAATATGGTGAAAGAATCACGTGGAATACTGTGGAAATTTCCATAGTGTGGAAAGAGCAAGTGAGCAGAAAGAAATAGTTGTAAGATGAAACTAATGACTCAATTGAGAATAGTTAAAAGAACACAGGAAGATAATTTGCTGTCATTCTAGACTGTACTAGGTGTCTCTGGAAAGAAGAGAAAATAAAACCTGTGTGTGCTGAGCAGCTTTACTGTGGAACATTCCTTTTCTCCAGACATAATTTCACCATTCTAAAATAGGAAAGTTTTCAGCCAAAGGACATGAGATGCAGTGAGAAAAGTTAATGTGTAATTGCCGCAGAGTTTCTGTTCCTTATCTTCCTCCCTGGTCCTAGCGACATGTTCTTGCTGCTTATGTTGCCAAACCTGTTATATGCTGGAGCCCTCCCTGACATGTTCGGAATTGCTAACACGGCATAAACAAGTAAAAAGGGAAAAAATGCTATTTTCTCTTGTGTCAATACACTAACAGTCACAAAAACATGCAGGAAGCACCAGTATGGCCACAGGAGAGGGGAAAGGACCTCATAGCCTATTTCTGTGTTGAAGAAAGGGGGATGCCCTTTTCCTTTCAACAGCATTAGATGGTTTTTGCTAGGGAATCACACACAAAATATTTGGGAATTACCACCCAACAGTAAAATACAGTATACTTGGGTTGGAATTCAGCGACTATGCAACTCACTGTGGACTAAAACATAATAGACATGAGAAGATGAGAAAGAGGTTGAAGTGCCTGTTGCAGAATGTAGATTCCTGAACAGGAATTTGGCATCGTTTCCTGTCACTAGTGGGGCCCACAGTGTCTCTCCATAAGGTGCTCCTACATTCCTATTCTATAATGTTGCACTTTCTTCAGATTTTTTCAGTGAATAGTGGGGTGGGAGAATGGGGAAATTGTTGCCGGACAGAGAAATCACTTAACTATTTTATTGATGAGTTGTGCTTAGGAGAAGAAGAGTACACTGCTGTTATTGGTACTGGTCCCTCTCTGAGTGCTGTGCTTTGTAGCAAATATAGCACAGAATCCCACATGCTCCTTGATGCCTGTTCTCAGCCTAAGGTGCTCATAGTCTAAAGCAAGTGTGACAAAGCCACAGAATAATTTACCTATGGAAGACCAGACAAAGATTACCTAGTATGAAAAGAAACTCTAAGAACGAAAAGAAAAATTAATAAAATCTATTTTAGTAAAGATAGGTTTTGCCTGAAAACTAGATCTATAACTGGAATCCTTTTTTTTTTTCTTCATTAGATATTCTCCACTCAAAGGCAACACTGTTTCAGCCTAGTTTTACCACTAGCTTTCACTGCACTTCGCTCCAGCCACGTACCATAAAGGCAGCACACCTCAGAGAGAGGAAACTCAATCTGGTTCCTTTTTCTGCCTCAAGAAAAATGGGTATTATATTTCAGTTACATCCCTGCAAATAGGCATTCACAGGAGTCAGTGAAAGAGCAAATATGTAATTTTATGAAAGCAAATAGTCACATGAGCTGAAAGGAACATAGTTTTTATCTTGGCATGGTTCCTCATTCTGAGCTGTCAGTTTATTTAGTGATACAGCCAGGTTTTGTCCAGTTCTGGCATGGATTTGCATTCCTAATGGACACTGCCAAATTAGCAAGAGCACATGATAATGCATTTCTGGTATGTGCCATTGTCATGCCTTGTAGTGTTGCAGTTTGTATGGCATCTGCATTGTCACTCTGGTACATTCTAGAATGTCATTGTGACAATGTTTCAGATGTTTGTTCCTGTGGGGGCAAACGACTGTTTCCAAGGTCAACCATCAGCTGCAGGGACAGCGTCATAAAAGCAGCACACCACATCACTGCCAGTCCAGCCTGCTCCTTGTAAATTAGCACTGTGAAAGCAAGACACCACCTTTTGCTTTCTCCTGAGGCAGCAGCAGTAGTGATCCTGCAACTCCTATTGTTTGTGAAGGGGAACTCTGCATTATCAAGGCTTCTGTTGCTGAGAGATAGCTTTCTAGTTCACCGTAGGCAACAAAAAACCAGGACACTCAATATGCAGAATCAACTGCATATCTGGTTGAAGTGACGGCTTTGAGAATTTATTAATGGTGATGAGTGTGTAAGTCTGCTTGTTCCACACTGTACCGGTTTCATGAGAAAGCGTTGACTGGTTGCAAAGGGTCTTTCTGTGAAAATGAGAAGATTGCCATGGAAGGGAGAATTTCAGGGTGAAGTGATCATAGTTTGTGGACATTTGTGTTGAAGCGAAGTCATATTTGATGCTGAAGATGATCCTTGTGATGGTGCCTCTGTTTCTTGAGAAGAGTTGCTAGTTTAGTGGCTATTGGCAACCTCTGATTCATAGAACTATTCTGTGAAATCCCTTGCAGATGAAAGATGTCAGAGTGAGTCATGAGAAGGTGTTAACTATTTGAAAAGCTCTCATTGACACTTGGTGTATGAGAGATCATAGTCTTGGCTGAAGAGATTTCTTTGACTATATTGGCAGTACTGATGAGGTATATATTCTCCTTCACTGCCTGCTCTGTTCCTGCCTGCTTCCTCCAAATATTGTCTTCTTTGATTAAAAATAAAAGGATAATAGTCTTTTATCAGTATCACCATCATATGACCCTTTACTTCTCACATTTGAATGTGTGCCAGTATGTGACACCCAGAGCTCTCACAAGTTTCCAGCCTACACCTGCTTGAGATCCATTGATATTGACAAAATCTCCAGGTTCCCATTAATATTGATGAAGTTTCCAAGTTTCTGATACATGGTGGTGCTCCTTTTACTCAGATTCTCCTCCTGATGAAGCTACTCAGCAACAACTTTCACCATCACCAAGACTTCCTAAATTTGTACTTCAGGCACTGTTACGGCATGGACATTTGGCCATCTGAAGAAAAGATAAAGGGCCTCCATGATGAGAGCTGACTCCTCTGCTTCCTTGGCAATATTTTGTTCACCTGCTGTTTTTAAATGATATTTGCAAATTAGGGGACAGGGCAGAATGAGGATTGTATGGAGATGAACTGATTTTCAATTTCCTATGAGCACTGTAAAGGCCAGATGATTTTTATTTATGCAAAATCCCTGACAATTGTTTGCTTGTATTGAGGACTGCATGTCTTGCTTCTGCTTGCTGCTTTCCTCTTGCAATCCTACCCTGAAGTGTCGTTCCATGGCAGCCCAGCTACGGTGAACTTCATGAAGCCTGCCTCACAATTTCTAAAATTCTGAACCTCAAGTACATGAAACTGGCACCATCAGTATCTGCCATGTCAACACACTTCCATTATGGGGCTGGAGAAGGCAGAGATATGTTCATTTCCAAAGAAAGGCTTGGTACAGAGATTATGTTTATGCTCCTATTTTATATTTCGTTAATTTGGAGGGCGAATATTTTTTCTTACAAGTTGTGCTGAAACTAATAGGACAAACAAGCAGTGTGGAATTTGGCTGTAAACATGTTTCAAAACAAAACAAAGACAAAATCAAGGCTTCTTGTGAATTGTGGCTCTCTAAATGGAGAAGTTTTGGCTAGAAATTGCCATAGTAAGAGGTTTTTGTGGTAGGTCAGCAAGAAACAGTGGAAATGGAACAGCTTGAAGAACATATACAAAATGCTGAAAAATCAAACCTGACATTCTCCAGATTAATACTGGATGTATGCTCTTGAATGAGCCAAAGGGAAAAGAAATTACTATTTTGGGGTGATAGATGAGAGACTGGTATTAAAAACAACAAGGCTGTGGTTAGGTGATCTCCCACATTTGACATGCCTATGCAAAACTCTTCAGGATGAGAGAGTTGTTGTTGCTGATCCTAAACTCTCTGGTCTGGCTGTTGACCCTTCTGAGTTATCTCCATAGCATTCACACCAAGCCAGCTGGGCTGGTTAGTTGAGCACTAACAAAGTGTAAATATTTACTGCCTAACAAATCTAACTTCTCTCTTTTTGGTAGAGTCCCACAATTGATTATAGCTCTGCATTTCATTCCACAAATATATTTAGATCAGTATATATAAATATATTTATCAATTCTTAATATTCTTTGAGAAGGAAGGAAACATCTTTCCCTCCTTTCATTACATTTTAGTTTGTGCAGCTCTACTTGCTGTTAAAAGATTGCTGTATTTTCCCTGTTCCCAGTTTTCTGTCACCAAAGCATTGCTGGCATTCTTTATTTCAGGTCTACAATTTATTGAAGACCACTTGCTTGCTGAGAATGCCTGAATGCCTTTTATCCCATGCTCTGCTGGTTTGGGCTGTGGTAGAGTTAATTTTCTTCAAAGTAACCATGACACATGATGGAGCCTGCTGTCCTGGGAATGGTTGAACACCTGCTTGCCCATGGAAAGCAGTGAATTAATTCCTTGTTTTGCTTTGCTTGTGTGTGCAGACTCTTTACCTATTAACTGTCTTTATCTCAACCCATGTGTTTTCTCACTCTTACCCTTTTGATTCTCTCCCCCATCCTGCCACAGGGAAGTAAGTGAGCTGATTTCACTGCAATCTACTAGGATTATTTTTACTGTAGCAGTTCAGCTCTCCGCAGTCTGGGAATTCTACTGGATTCTTACTAACCAAGGTGCTCTATGCAGGCTGATTTTCCAGTGGTGCTTGTCCTCTTAGTGCTATCCAGGCCACTGACGTGCTTAACAAACTGGCCACAGAATATTTTTTTTTTTTTTTGGTCATTTAAGTTTGATGTGGAAACACTGTTTTGTGAGACATGTTGTTTGATAGTACTCCTAAATGTTTAGGGGGCACTTGTCTGTAACAAGTAAACTTGAAGCCATAGATTCCATTTTAACTGCTTAGCTGACACACAGAATATATGTATTTGATAAATGCATGTGTACCTATAATGCACAGCCCACACATGCCACATAGAACTGTATCCTAGTGTGATATGTACTGTGCAAACACATTAGGACACATATTTAACCATTCACAGAAGCAAAATGTCCCCCACATTCCTAATTAATAGATTTTCTAAGTATTTAGGGTTAGTGTATGGTTCCTAAATGTAGACACTTTCTTACTGCATCTCATGAAGTGATTCTTTTTAAGTTGTTACGTATTCCAAGTATTTGTCAAAGCAAGTATCACCTGTTCTCTGCTGTTGTACATGCTTACACTACTGGACCCTCCTTATTCTCTGTGCGTCCTTATTGATTAAGAAATAAATGATCCATTATTTTGTGTCCTAATGCTCTTCATAAACCACCCTCACTGTTTACCAGGTGGCTTGTTGATGTGGAATAATTGCTAGGTGCTTTCCAGTGAAATTCTAGTTAGTAATTAATTGTGAACAGTCTGCACTTCGTTTGTTTACTGTCCTGATTCCTGTAAGTAACGATGTCCTTCCCTTGCCCTGACTGGAGAAAGATACTGTATCGAAGGCTTTTCTTTGATTGTCGAATAGTGGGAAGGAAGAGGGAAACAAGGAGATTGTTCCTGTAACTGGCACTGACTTCTGATTCGGGTAATCTCAGATCAAATTCCAGTTGCTACAAAGCCTTCAGCCGTGACTTTATGCAAATCCTTTCATTCATTGCAGGTCTCTCGGAGAATGTACTCTTAAAATGGGGACTGACTCTTATTTTGTGCCTTGGAAATAGGGCCAAGATTTTCCTGAGCTAGCTCGCATCCTCCTTCAATGAAAAAAAAAAAAAAAGAGAATAGAAATGTTTCACTGAAGTACAAATGTTTCACTGAAATAGATAATTTCTCGGTATTTCAGGTGTTGATCATGTCTGAGAAATTGTCAGCACGACCCCCGCCTGTATAAATGCGCCGGGGGTGTAAGTCCTGTTGAGCGTCCCTGTTCGGGCACAGCAGCCTGTTGGCGGGCGCCCCGCTCCCGCTCCCGCTCCCGCTCCCGCTCCCGCTCCCGCTCCGCAGCGGATCGTGCCGTCCACACTAATCAGCACCGGCTCCCGTTATTAAAGGGGCCGCCGCACCGTTCTCATTTCCCAGAGGAGGGGGCCCGGGTGTTCTGTCCCCGGGGATTCCGCAGCTCGACTTGGTCTGACGGGGCTGCTCCCGCCACCCTTTGTGCTGCAGGCAGCTTTAACCCCTTCTGCGCCCTTCAGAGTTGCAGGAGATGTTTGTGGGGAATAATCCCAGCTGGTCCAGATTATCTGGACAGAGGGAAATTGCACCTTTATCCCTAATTCTGCAAAAGAAGCATATTTGTCTGATTGCCTTTTCATGCAGGCATTCCTCTGTTGTCCTCATCTGCACTGCATCCCGTTCTGACCTCCCTTCCTTCTCATCCTATGTATCTTTCTAGCAGTCAGTGCCACAAAAAAATCTTTGTCTGTGCTTCCTGTCCTTTTGTTTGGATTAAGCAGCTCTTATTCCCCATGTTTGAATACCATTTCATCACTGCAAATTGTTAAACTTGTTGATCCAACCCAGGCAAGGCCCGTATCTTCACCCTTGTGCTTTCCAGCCTTTCCTCGGTCTAATGACTTGCCTCTCTGCTGTCCATCAATCGGTTTTAACATGACCTTGGCAATTCTTTCACTTCTCTGCCTTGATTTCACATGTAATTCACGGATGTGAACTCTTTGTATATTCAGATATCACTGCTTTTGAAGGACGGGGCTTACTGAGAGTGTCGAGAGTTTTCCTTTGTTAAATTTATTAGTTAAAGCCAATTATGAAGTTAATGGTGCAGTAAAGCCTAGAAGTGAGTCCTTTCTCTTAACCATGATTATTATATAGATACTGCAGTACTGTTTGCAAAATATGGTCTTTAATTAGAGTGCGTTCCTCTGCTAGAGCTGTCCTCACATCTTGTGTTTTCCATCTCCCTGAGTTATCCTCTTGTTGCATCCCTGTGATGTATGTCCAGGGCAAGACTTGCTGGATGATACAAACTCTGATTATCCAAGTACTTTCACATATGCCAAGAAAATTTTTACCTGCTGAATGATTAGAGAACTTGATTTCTGGGTGGAAGACATTGGTGAAGAATTTTGACTTGCTTACGATCTGATACACTGAAGAACTTGAAGCTCTTACATATTGCGCTGAAATGATGAACTTTGAGCTTTTGAACACTTTATGCCATGGATTTTCTATCATGCAGTGAATAAAACCATAGAATAAATTAGTATGAAAAGGTCTCATTTAGGTCAATTACTGTGCACAAAATGGTCAGCTTCAAAGCTAGAAGGGCCTTGTATATACATTTTCTGAAGATCTCCAAGAATGATATTACGCAGTCTCTCTCAGCACTTCTCAGTACTGAATCAACCTCATAGGAAGAAGAAAAGTTTCCTTGAATACAGCTGAAATTTTCCTTGGTGCAACCTGAATGTTGTCACTTGTCTTTCTGCTGTGCCTACAGTGAGGAACGTAGATGTCACTTCTGTGGAGGAGCTGTTTCATCTTTTCTGAATTGTGGCCATTCCAGTCATCTCTGAAATCAGCAAGTAATCCCATAATTTCCTTCCTAATGAATTTTCCCTGTTGATAAATATCCAAAGTTATACTGTCAAAATCCCCCCAATTCATACAGTACTGACAGACAGATAAACTGATAAATATTTCTCATATAATTAAGTTTTACTAGCAGGCAACTTTGCTCAAAGCTTGAAAATAAACTGAGTTGTTATCTAAGGGCTCTGCTGAGAGATTGATACTGCACTGTCATGGGCCAGTTTAAAATTCAGTTGCTTGCAAAGGAGTCCTGCCATATCCCGTTTCCATCACTGGCCACTTGTTCCAGTCCCCTTAATTGCACCAGCACTGGCATTCAGGATGCCATCTGGATCCACTGGCTGATCAGAGTGGGCCTCTCCTCTGTCAGCATGGCATGCAGGCAGCTCAAGCTGTTTATACAACTGTACTGATGGACTCAGAGCTCTGTTTCCTTTTTCTGACCCTGGGCGATAGTGAGGGTCAGTATCTCTGTGCCAGTTTATTCTTATGGGGAACACTGCTAATAACAGGAACCAATATCAGTAATGTATTGTGAGATACTCAAATAAAGGTGGCAAGGAAATGTGAAGTGTTAGTATTTATATGGAAACAATTTATTCTACAGTCTTTACAGACATATGGGAAGACCCAGTCAGTTTATAATCTAAGGGTGACTTAAAGATTTGTATAAATGGCAGGATGTTATAATTGTATTGATTAGGTTATGAATAATACTAATTTTGAGTATATAATACTAATAATACTAAATCATATATAGTATATAAATTGTATATATATAGTATATAAATTGTATATTGTATATAATACAAATAATACTAAATTTTAAGATACCAAAATAGTCATACAATTAGTCCAAATATGAGTCTAATATTCAGAAAAAAGTGTGTAAATCTATGTTCCTATATCTGTAGGTAGATGCACAGGTATTGATATTTGCTGCTTACTGAAAAGCCAAAAATGACTGCTTTTCTAATATTTACAATGCTGATTTTCTTTTATTGAGTTTTACCATGTCTTGTTCTTAATCTACTTTTCTGGAAATAAAGCACACTTTAGACAGTCTGTCTGTGCATGTATAACATTATCCCTTTGTAACTTCTAGAATAGTTACCTTCTACCAAAATGAGGGTATCAAGGTCTCAAAGATAATCTGTTGATTTGATTTTTCTTAAAATTATGTTCTGATAATTTGATAATTATCTCTTTGATAATTATATCAAAGAGAATTTTTTTCCTGTTACTTCGGATAAAAGGTTCCTATAAATTTAATTAAAATAGTCAACTGGGAAAAAAGATCCAAAGGAGGTAAAGGTATCAAAGTGAACCTCATCAAAGATTCAGCACAAGAGAAGGGTCTTGTAAGTGCTCCAGCAGACTGAATTAGAGTTCTTGGACCTGGAACAACTGCACAAAACAAATCTTTGGAAAATTTGTTGTTGTTCCATCTGTAGAACTTGGTGGTTCCAATGCTCACATGAAAACAAAAAGGTGATGACTTTATCTAAAATTAAATATTTCCAGCCTGCAGAATTGTGGAGAAATGCTTGACAAAGCTTGATCTGTAGAGTTTCGAAAACAAGAAGATAATTAAACACAATCCCAGTGCCCTCTTAAAAAGAGTTGCTGGTTTTCAGGAGTTTTACTCACAATTGTGGTTGCAATACCAACATTTTCTATTAGGCATTTTATTTTTAATGCAATTTCAGGAAACTCTTTACTACTTCTGGTAAAATTCCTGCAGACATTTTTTTTCAAAAGATGGGAAAAGTTAAATAGGGCAGAAAAGCCTTGATGACCTGCTATTTGAGCATCCTAGTGTGGTGGGGTTTTTATTTGTGGTGATTCTGCCACAGCTATGGTCGTGGGAAGAATTGACAGAACAAATTACTGTGATGTTTGAGATGACACAGCAGGAGGGTGCCCCAGCAGACTGATGGGACCAGGATGATTCAGGGTGAGTTACTCCTGTGCGAAATGGAGTGGTTAATTTGTCCTGGGACTTGAACCTAATTTTGCTGTGAGGCAGGTCTAGAACATTCACCCAGTTGTGGGTAGTAGCCCTCTACAAAGGCAAAATGCTTTAAACACCTTGACCTAGGTCTGCCAGAACTCATTTTACCTTTGCCGAAGACTGGTACCACATAAGAATCCTTTAATTATCAACAACAATTGTGACTGAACAATCATTCCAACCCACAGGTCCGTCTCATGACTCATGATTTCCAAAAGCATTTACAGAAAGTACCATGTCATCCTGTCCCCTTAAATTATCCTCTCCCAGTGCCTTTGCTATGGGACTACATCAGTACTACGTAATCAGGTTTCAGATTTTTCCAGTCTTCTACTTTCCCTTCCTACTCTGATCTTATACACATAAATTCGCATAACCCAGTTCACTGTCACCAAATAACTGTCATTATACTTGAGAGGACTAGAAAAATGTGCTTTTCTATGGTAAAAAAAAGCAAAACCCCTCTCTCATTTGTAAAGGTCATCCCTGCAGGTCTGGGATTAGAAGCACAGGGAGCAGGATGTGGATGTACAGAGCTGCCTGTCTTCCACCTCTGGAGCTGCCAGTCTGTCCCCTTCTGCCAGGGCAAATCTTCTCTGCTTAAGAGCACAGCTGCTCCACAGGCTGGCTGTTCAGTCGACAATGATCTCTAGTTTCAAGTGTGACAGCACCGACCTGCTCGATCTCCATTCAGCTGCAGGTGGGGGCAGCGGAAGAGAAAGGGAGGGAGGGAGGGAGAGGGAGGACACTGCAACCTACGTGAATAATTGATAGTGCAAGGAAAGGAGAGCAGCTGGGTTCCCTGTCTCCATCTGCTCACCAGCTGGGGATGAGAGATCCTTGCTCAGGTAGGGGATGAACAGCTTAGCTGCTTTTATTCTCATCTTGCTTGCAATGCCAATTAAAAATATTTTGCATCTAGAAGGAATGGGAGCAAAGATAGGTGGGGGAGGGTTGATCCAGATCTTCTCTGCTGCTTACGTGGCGTTGTGTAATGGATAGAGTTTGGGGCAGTTTCAGCCTCATCAGGGAAAGTGTCTGTGTGCTTTTTAAAAGACATTGTGCTATTCTGCATTGTGTAGAGAAGCAGTTGCAGAGAGAGAAAGGGAGAGTGGAGGTGGGGAGAGCGGATGTCTGTGTAGGAAATGAAACAAACTAAAGGGATAGAGGGGCATGAAACAGGGTCTGCCCAGACTCAAAGGAATCCCACCCTGATTATGTCAGTCCTGGACATAAAATGAGGAGTCCAAGTGCACTGCGGGAGGTGCTGTCTGTGCACACCCGGTGCTATATTTAGAAGCTGTGTGCACAGATCTGTGGAAACAGCTGATGTGAAAACATGTATGTTTCTGTCTGTGGATGCAGCTATGAGTTTGTGTAATATTGAAATAAAACTTAAAAAATTACAGGTTTTGCCCTGAAGAGTTTACCCTTGAAGGATATACTGCTGTGTTTATGTGGTACTGCGCAGCTTCCATGGAGCTGCTGATGTTCTTACAATGACTCAATTAACAGAATTGCAGGGACCAGTTTCTGTGTTACAGCTAAGACAGACTTTTCCTATGAGAGCAAGATAAAATGCTAATAAAATTAAACGCATGGAAAAAATCTGCTAACAAAATTTGGGAAAATACATAGCAAAAGGTATAGACACTAATTACTGTGATACGTATATTAACGTGCCTACAAGGATACCTGAAAGAACAAAAACTTATATGCCAGTCCCTGAAACATGCAATAACTATAAAATGCATCATGATCTATGCAAGTATGGACACATATAGGGATTAAAATCTGAGACTGTGAGTACACTGGATTAGTCATATAAGAATGCAAGTATCAATAGGAGCTGATTCTACTTACTACAACTCCAGGCTTACATTAGGTGATATTTTTGCATCAGCAGGGTAAATAGTAACAGTCGTTACCTTGATTGTAAGTTGAGGAACAGAAAGGGGTCCTGTGATTTGCCTACATATGATTTATTCATATTGTTATTGCTAAAGGAGGCTAATTAGAGCAGCAATTAGGGTATTTAATAATTGTTTGCTGTTTTGCTTATGCATGTTGAGGGCTTTGTACACAACTGGAGTTAGACAGAAGGTTAGGTAAAGCTGTGAGACAGTTAAATGAAAGCTGAGCTCAGTGTGGTTTTGTATGTGAACAAAGTTGGCTCTTGTCTGTCGTGGCAAGCTGCCGAAGAATAAGAATGGCAGAAAGACCTGAGCCTCTCTGTATGCTTTGATTTCACCATGGCCAGGCTTGATAGTGCTGCTGATAATGACCCTGAGATGGGGGAGGGCAGTAGTTACTGCTGGCAGCTCTCTCTAACAGCAAAAAATAATGTCTCTTCCTCCTTCCTAGATGCAGCAGAAATGGCAAGCTTGGCTCTTTGCCTTGGTCCAGTCACATCTCTGCTCAGAGATTCAGGTGAATGAGTAAGACCTGCTTGCTCAGAGGGCAGCTGCTGTATTCAGTGCCCTGGGCCCATCTGTGAGGCATTTGGGTTGGAGTGAGGATGTATTAATTGGCCCATGCTCCAGCATCAGATCTTCTGGGGAATTAAAAGAGGTAGACAAGAGGAAATTGAGTCACCTGGACTTCATGCAAGTTACTAAAAACAGCAAGCGGGCCCTTTCTTTGTCCATTCAAAGTTGTGACCTATTTTGATTCCTTGCTCCTTACAGTCTCTTTGCCCATCCACAGACCCTTGGAGTCCTCATAATCATTTCTATGCAGGTCTTTCATGAGTACAGTTTATAGGAAGCATTATGATAAAAATGCTGCATTCATCCCTAAAACTTTGATATAACTCCTTGCTCTCTGCATTTTCATTTTCTTCCCCATCTCTATCTGCTATCTCATATTTTCTGTCTGGTCTGTCTGCATACTGTTTGCACTCTTCTTTTGCATCTTTCTAGCTTTCTGGCAAATTCTGTCTCCTGTTCTGTGTTTCCTTATATCCCCTTCATGAGTTAGAACAAACCCGGTGCAAGGCTGACATTTGGCGTAAGGTTGTAGCTGCTGCTTTTTTAGGTCTTGATGCAAAGAGAAAACATGACATCATCCTGTGGAATGAAACTGACAAGCGCAGGAAAAAATACGTGTCCAGAAGAACTCCGTGTTCTCATTTAAACACAGGTACATGCATATTCTTGCTATGACAGACCATCTTCTCATGCTCAGTTTTTTTGTCAGGAATGATGATCTGTTGATGAGTCAATGCAAATACATGTGGTCAAGGGGTTTGTGACCCCTGAAAATTTGAGCTTCCCTAGTTTTCACGTTGGATCAGGGAGCTATTTCACATAAGGGGTGCAGAGCCAAATCTCTGTGGTACTTGATGTAGGTCAGCTCCAAATGCCAAGGATTTGGATTTAGTGGGTTTAGTATCTTCCTAGCCTTCCCTTGAAGAGAATGGGGATTTCTGGAGAACTGCTTTGATGCTCACTTTCCTCACTGGACACTGAGAGCCTGGAGATATGATCTTGTTCTACAGCAGAGTTGAACAAGGGACGGCTCTGCTGTCCCTGTCTAGGCTGTGGCTGTGCTACCCTCACGGACAGCCCGGAGAGCAGCGTCCCTGGCCCGGCTGTCCCACCAGCTGCTCCTGCATGCTGTGCGCCATCCATGGGCTCCCAAAACGGGGGGCTCCAGGGGGAACCGCTCTGCCACAGCGGAGGAGGGGCAGAAGTCATCACCCCATCCCCCCTTGTCTCCTCTTCTTCCATCCCTCCTCCTCCTCCTCCTCCTCCTCCCCTCCGTCCTCTCCAGAGCCGCTGCCCGCCGGGCCCGGTCCCGGCCGTGCGGGTCCCTTTCCTGTCTATCCGGTGAATCCCGGCCCGGGAGGAAGAGGAGGGGTGGGGGCGGGAGCCGCGGCTTCGCAGGGGGCCGGCAGGCAGCCTGTGCCCTTCTTCATGGCGAGGCCGGGGGAGAGCAGGCTCCCGAGGAGGGAACCCGGGAGCTGACTCAACGGAGCAGTCCAGCATGTTTTCCCGGGAGCACGGCTTCCCTGCCGGAGCCAGCGGAGGGTAGGTACCGGGACCGGTGCCGGCGCCGGCGGCCGCGGGGCCTGGGGCCGTGCCTTTCCCGGGCAGCCCGGGGACGGGGGAGGGCAGCGGCTGCCGGCGTTTGGAGCGCAGTGCTGGAGCAGCAGGAAGAGTCCTCGCGGGTTGGCTGGAAGGGCGGAGAGCCGGGGAGGGGAGAAGGCGATGGCCGTACCCAGCCAGCAGGTCCGGCTCTGGCTGTGGGCCCGGCCCTCGCTCCCTCCCTCCGTCCCTCCCGGCCCCGCTCCGGCCGGGGGAGGCGGGCCATGGGGCGGCATCGGGTGCTCCTCTCCCGGGAGGGAAGGAGGGAGGCTCGGCGGGCTTTCTTCTGCCGTCGTGGGAGTGGGGGATCTCTCCGACTGGGACTTCTCAATTAAGATTAGTTTCTCTCTGGAGTTCTCCTTTCTCTTGCCCCGTAGGGCAGTACCTGGCAGGCAGGAAGAGCTGGCGGGGTTCTCCAGGCCCTCCCGGTACTCTGCCCACCTCTTTGTGGGTGCACGAAGTCCTTAGCACAGGCTGCCCACGAATGGGAGCGGCGGCCTCCACGGGAGAGAGCCAGAGAGGAGTTCGGGTGGAAGAGAGGTTCCTTACTGGAAGTCAAAGTCTGGGGGCAAAAAGTTTGTGACCAGCTGAGAGCAAAACGCCTTTCATCTGTAGTGGTTGCTTCCTTTTCCTAGCTCTGCTTCAGTAATTAATTCTCTTGAGTTCGAGGAATCTATGTGTAAGCAAATTTCAAAGCTGTACAGGTGTTCTGAGAGTAGGGCTATTCGTGTCATGTTTTCAGCTGTCTCCACCAAATACCTAACAATTGTATTTGGTAAAGCAAACGCATCTCTCTAAGGCAGGAACAAGGGAGTGAAACAACAGAAGGTGTTGCTCAAGAGAAGTGGTTGTCCAGAATTTTCATTACGAGCATTTCAGGCCTGTTCTTCTCTCACATTACCTTCAGTTCTTTAGAATTGCCTGTCCCTTCTAGTGAAGGATTTAAAAAATGTATTAGTGTCTCCCTGCAAGAAACTCTTATCAGGCTGGGACACCAGTTATTATACTGATTGTTGTTCCATTGATAGCTGCAAATCATGCTGTGGTGTTTCTCCTATTGGAAGGCTTCCAGATTAGCAAAAGTATTTACAACAGCTATACACCTGCTTCCCTGTGAACTTTCAGGAAAACACTTACCTGAGGATTTGGGGCACTTGTCTTTTAGAGTTCAGCAAAACCCCGTGTGCTCTGGAATATTTATGAAATAATGTATGAAATTCTGTCCAATTTGTGTTTTTCTTAGAGCAAATATTTGCATTGACTATGTTATTGAACTGGCTCAGCTACAGCAGATAGCAATGATTTTGGAAGCTGGGTAGAGAGATCCCGTGACTGAAATAGCAGACGATGCTGCAAGACAGGAATAGAAGGCGTGAGAAGAGTTGTAGTGGCTTAGAGATCTGCACAGGTTCTTCTTGTTCCATTTCAGAATTGAGAGTGGAATTTATCAGTGGATCAGCATTGCCTACATTTAGTTTGACTGCCTGATTGAAATTAATGCACTGGCTACTGTCAATAGTAAAATCCCAATTTAGCCTTCTGCATTTTCTAGGCCTTATGCTTCCCCTTGTTGCCGTGTCCTAAGAATAAAGCTTCAGCAAGTATACATTTGCACATAAATATTCCTCTCCCAATCTGCAGAATTTCTTTCCTTTTTCAGAAGGATGATGTTCTTCTTTTCTGTGATCAAAGAGTTTGAAGTTCCAATTTTAAAAGAAGTATGTTCCCTTTCTGTAATACAGTCTAGTGCATTTCGTTCCAGAAATTAAAAATTCCAGAAACTGAATGTGGACTTTAAAGCAATAATTATAATAGCCCCAATTTTTTGTGATATTTTATTAAAGATAATGTGAAATCTAAGGTATTCTCTAGGATTTTTAAAGGCCCGAGGCATATTCCTAATTTGGGATAATTACAGAATTGTGAACATCTCTAAATGTATGGTAAGACTGATGAATTTGGCATCTTCTGGACTCAGCTGGACAATAGAACTGTACTAGGATTCAGTGGTAAGGAACAGTTTCTGCCCAAAGTTTTCCAGTCAGTCCAAAGTGTTGAGATGAATTCATGGTGAGAAGACAGGGGCAGGACTGGCCACACTGACCTCATGTAGGAACCGCCAGATTTCCGTGATGCAGGTGTGTATTTAACTCCTCTGAATGATTCAGCATTCAACTCAGCGACATGCCAAAGAAAACACTAGCATGCAACAAGGCCCCAGGACATCCAGTTGCACAAAAGGTTCTATTGTTACACTTCTTTCTGAAAACAAGAATTTATCAAATTAAGCTCTTACCTTTTTAGGGCTCACAGAACAGAAACTTAAGAGACAGTGAAAATGTTTCATCTACTGCCTTGGACATAAATTTTGCTCATCCCAAACATTCTTCAAGTAAATGAATAAGATGATAAATAAAGCATGTATTAGTATAGTATTAATATTAATTTAAATTACATTTGCCATCAAACTATTTAAATATTTATTTTAGGTTTTCAAGACTAACTCCTACATCTTCCCTCCCAGGTATTTTATGGCATTAATTTCTAGGTGCATTACACAGATCTCTCTCATTCGAATTTCAGGAGAAAACTATGGGATGGAAGCATTGTGTTACTTTGTGTGGAGGAGCCTATATGCAAGTTACATGATGCCATTGGGCCACTAGAATGAACTGTGAATTGTCAGAGAACTGGTGAGCGTTATGATTCTAAGAGCTTGTGATAGAGTAGTTTCAAGATTACAGAAATATGTTGTACCTCCGTACAAGAGGGAGTGTAGCCACTGCTTTCAAAGCAAGGGTCTGCATGACCAGTCTCAGCATGGAAGCAGTAGCAGTCGTGCATCTGATAGCTACAGGACAGCAATTCTTGATTGCATTATAGGATTATTATATGTATTGTGTGATGGTTGTATGGCCAGTGATGAATGGTGTCTCTCGAGCTCTGTCTTGGGACTGGTGATCTTTAATATCTCTTACCAATGACATAGACAGTGGGACTGAGTGCACCCTCAGCAAGTCTGCAGATGACACAGAGCTGAGGGGTGTGGTTGACACAACAGAAGAAGGGACCATCCAGAGGGACCTGGACAAGCTTGACGAGTGGTCCTGTGAGAATCTCGTGAAGTTCAACAAGTCCAAGTGCAGTGTGCTGCACCTGGTTCAGAGCAATCCCAGACATGGGCACAGACTGGGAGATTAACTCATTGAGAGCAGCCCTGTGGAGAAGGACTTGGGGGTTCTGGTAGAGGAAAAGCTAGACCTGAGCCTGCAGAGTGTGCTTACAGCCCAGAAAGCCAAACATATCCTGGGCTGCATCAGGAGAGGAGTGGCCAGCAGGTTGAGAGAGGCGATTTTCCCTCTCTACTCTGCTATTGTGAGACCCCACGTGGAATACTTCACCCAGCTCTGGGATCCCCAGCACAAGAGAGATGTGGACCTGTTAGAGTAGGTCTAGAGGAGGCCACAAATATGATCTGAGGGCTGGAGCTCCTCCCTACAAATACAGGCTGAGAGAGCTGGGGTTGTTCAGCATGGAGAAAAGAAGGACCAGGGCAGACCTTCCTTCTAGTACTTAAGAAGGGCTTATTAAAAAGGAAGAGCGACTTTTTCCCGGGCAGGTAGTGACAGGACAAGGGGGAACAGTTTTAAACTAAAAGAAAAGAGATTTATATTACATGTTAGGAAGAAATTCTTTACTCAGAGGATAGCGACGCATTGGAACAAGTTGCCCAGAGAAGCTGTGGATGGCCCATCTCTGGAAGTGTTCAAGACCAGGTTGGATGGGGCCCTGAGCGATCTGATGTAGTAGGTGACATCTGGCAGAGGGGTTGGAACTAGATGATCTTTAAGGTTGCTTCCAACCCAAACCCTTCTGTGATTCTATGACCACATAAAAATCACATTCATGATTGCATTACAAAGTAAATGAGTCCTGTCTCTTGTAAACCTGTGCTTAGCTCCCAGCCTCACCTATGTGGCCTTCACCATGGCTTAACCTCAGTTTGTGACTGCTAGTAAAAACTGTGAGTGGCATGGAATGTTTATTAAGTAACAGTAGGAGAGGTGCAGCTGGCAGTGAGACTGTCTGTAGTGCCGTGGGCAATGCTATGTATGTCTTCTAAACTACAGCATATTGTTTGTATGGCTTTTTATTTTCTCTTCTTTGAATGTACACACTTCTCTGTTTGTACACACTGCTGCTCCAGCAGGGACCATAGTAATAACATATTTTCCATAGCAGATGTGCAAACAAAAGCTCACCTAATCTCCATGCTGGCTGTACCAGCAGTGGTAACACAAAACTGTGTCTGCCTCTCTGTAGGGTGTTACCAGTTCTGTTCTAGTGCCATCTCTGTTATGCTCCTGTCTTTGAGACTAATACCCAGGCTGTGGCAGCTGGGGCTGTCCTTTAGGAGTTGATTTCAGTGGTGGTTCAGAACTACTTTCATCCTTTTTGATATGGTTCTGTTGTGAGATCTGATTACAAAGCTTCTCGTGAGACATGTCTTTATTGTGCTCCAAATCCATGATGGAAGAGGAACTTGGCAGAGAAAGATCATTCAGCACTTACATGACAGTTGTGAGGAAAATATTGTATGTGAGCAGAGACAGAGCAGTCAGAAGCCAGAAAATTTTTGCTGCTACATCCAGGATGTTTGCAAGTTCAGCCGCCTCTGGGATTCTCACAGGGAATGACAGCTTCCTTACAGGCAAGAAATGGCCTGGGGAGAGGAATGGTAAGCAGAAGGCAAAGGAGACACTGCAAGCAAGCACTGACATGTTGAATTCTCTTAAGAGTTAACTTTTTCTTTCTTTTTTTTCCTTTTCTGCCTCTGTCTCTTGCAGGAGGTCTGAGGAGGCAGTGCAGGGTTTCAGTGATGTTATAGACTCTCCCACTGAAGGTTTTCCATGTGTCCTCACTCCTGCTGTCCCCAACAAGGTAAAAGCAGACCATGTTTGGCCCAGGGTTGGTGTGTGCTTTGAGCAGAAGTTACGTGTGCTGAAGAAATGACTGAAATCAAGCTCGTGTGCATGCATGTCTTACAGCTATAGTTGCCTCCTTCTGTGAGAATCCTAAACTTGCTAATTTGATCAGTTCTTATGCCATACTGTGTCAAGTCAATCTGACCTATTGAAATAGAGAAATTCCTGATACCTAACTGACCGGGCTTCAGGTCAAGCTTTTGCAACACAAACTGAAGACAATTTGGCCACTTGTTTTGTCCATGCTGCCAATTACGGAAGAACAATTCCATCATGTCTTCAGCAAACAAGTAGTTCCTTTGTTATATGGAAGGAACTGTTGGCTTCTTCAGTATCTGAGTCACCAGAAGATAATGTTAGCTTCTGCAAATGTCAAATTACTTTTCCCTGTTGTCTTTCCCTTTTCACAGACTGCGGACTTGTTTGAGATGATTGAAAAAATGCAGGTAAGGAGAAGTAATTCTGTCAAACTTTGGGATCTCTTAATTTTTTGTAGCAAACAAATAATCAGCTACTATTTGTCCTTTCACTTCACTCAGAATACCCGTTGATGCGGGCTTGCAGAATTTTTAGGTCTTCTAGGCTCAATCTCTTACTCTTCAATGGGATTTCAAAAGCATTTTTCTGTGTTCATTTTTCCAGTCAGCATGATGGAAGCAATAGACACAGGTTATTATAATTCTGTCTGTTCTTTGCAGAAGTGTGATTCTGAGAGAAAGTCAAAGTCGCAATAAGGTATCTCTGGCATCTTCTTCAGGAAACTCTGTTCTGCTGGGTAGCAGGTATAATGGGATGTTAACCTAACTGCATTTAGCAAGGTCAGACAGTTTAATAAATAACTACTATAGGTCCTGTCTTTAACTTGTGCAAGAAAGAAGGACTCTGGCTTAATTCTTACACAGAAATACATGCATTTAGCTGCATATATAATGTTATAAACTTAAAATAGGGCTGAGTTGGTTTTTTCCACTTTTCTGTATCAGATAAAGAAATAGTAATATAATAATAGGCTTGTTATATACGTTAAATATCCAACAATAAAGTCTTCAAATTTTTCAGATTATGTGTTCTCAGAGCATCCTTGCCAGGTTACCAATAGTTTCCCTGAGTGGTGCACCTTCTTTAAAGTGCTGTGCTTAACCTTGACCTAACATAACACATAGCGTGGCACATAACTCCTGCCTTTTATTATGTGCAGAAATTAAACTTACCAAAACCATTTAACTTCTTTTCTGGAATTTGGGTTATGAATCAGATTATGAATATGAGGAAAATGCCAGACTTTAGTGAGACTATAAAGGTGAGGAGGTAGAAGGTAGCAGCAAAATGCTGAGTATAGAGTTATGAGGCTGAAGTCCCATTTGGCAGACTGGGCAAGGAGGAGTGTGGGAGGGAGGGGCTGAAGGTGTATCTGCCATGTATTCATGTGTAGACAGACACAGACCTTGAAACCAATTTACTAACATCCAGACTATGTTTGGGATGTATTCTTGCTGCTTTAGAGTAGCAAGCTCTGTAAGTGTGCCTGGCTCATTTAACTCTGTGCAGGAAAGTAAGCTTGAGCATGTAGATCTGCTTCAGTTCAAGCACATATTGAAAGGTTATGACGGTCCTTCCCAGGCCTTTTGAAATATGGATAAGAGAGAGTCACTACCGTGTGTCCCACAGTGGAAGACTGTTGCTTAAGATTGTCAGTGTTGCTCAGCTCCCAGTTTACCATATGGAAAATCTGACTGGATTTGCACCTCTTTAGTTAGAGAGATAACAGGGAGGTGATGAGAATTTCCAAGGCATGCAGACTGCCTAATTTTGCATCTATGATGTTTTCTTAGCTGTCCATTGTTAAGCCTTTATAGCATTTGTTTTTTTCTAGTTAAGCTTGTTTTGTCACCTGACTTGCACTAGGAGAATCAGTAACTGCTGTCTAACAGACTTTTTGAAAGTTAAATGTTTTCCAAAAGAAAAAATTATCCTAATATTTCTTCCTAATATTTTTATTATCTTTTTCAAGATTTTTACTAGTTATTTTTTCTCTTTTGTTTGTTTTTGCTTTCCCTTTCCTTCCATATGACTGTGACTATCCTTTAGATTTGTTGAACCATTCTTGCAAACGAAATATGGGATTTTCATAAGCAATCAAAGTGAGTAAAAGCCAAAGCAGGAGACTTGAACATTTCTCCTATAAAATAATAACAAAAAAGCCTCAGGATAGAATTGATTTTTGAGTACTTTAACAATTGGATTGGAGTATAATTGTTCAACTGAAAACTAGGATAGCCATTTCACATTTTGTGTGATGAATTAACAGGTAATTTAATTTTTTGCACTGAAACCAACCCCGAGATCTGGGGAAGAAGTTTGCCTTTTTTTTTTTCTTTCTCTTTTTTCCTTCTCTTCAATTTTATTATACATTTCTTGGAAATGAATGAGCTACTGGTCACTTTGTTCTGTGCTTACAGACATAGTGCAGTCACAACAAATACTGTATTAAGGACACTTAGTAATATGTTGTTCCTGGATTGCTTTGCAGTGCAGGCAATTGGAAAACAAGGAAATTTTATTTCATCCAATAAGCTCAGATATTTCAGATCTTCGTATGTTTGCATAGCCAATGCCTCTTCACTTGACTGCTTTTGTTCACTACCTCTGTTCTGCATTCTTATGGTTTCTTCATATTCTTTAGTCTTGTTTTCTCACAACTACTTTCATTGTTCTTTTTCCTGTATCCCCTTTTGTATCCAAGTTGCCTATTTTGAACTAGGCTCCCTCAAGGCACTGCTCTTTCCCCATAAAATATGTGCATTATCATGTATTGTTACGCCACGTTGGACCCTGACTCTGGGTCTGGACACTTTTTTCTCTGTCATTCATTCTTCCATCCTGCTCAGGCCAGGTGTTTCCCCTGTACAAGACCTTGGCAATATGAGATTCCCAGACTGGTGCTGTCTCCAGTAAGCTACCCAGGGAAACAGTGAGGGAAAGCCTTTCCTTAAAGGCAGTGCTGCAAGCCAAACCAAATCCAACCAGAAGGATGTCTCAAGGAGTGGCTGAGACTGCTGCAGTTTATTCCTCTCCGTTTTGAGGAATGACAGTGTTCATCAAGCAGTTGTTCTTCCCATGCTTTGATTCTTCCAACAACTTGTGCTGTAAGTTTCCTGTGGTCCTGGTTAGCCTTTAAAAGAAAGCTTTGGACTGTACAGCCCAGGGCTGCATTATTCTTACCTTAAGCTTCACTCCAGAGGAGAGGTTGGTAGATTTGAACTTACATCTTCTGCTTCCAGGCTACCAGGAGCTTCCTTAACAGTGCAGAGTCATGGAATGTGCTGGTACATTCCTGTACTCTCTATAGAGGCTCTGATACAGAGCTCCTTTACAGCAGCCCAGAAAGTTTTCCCTCAGGCCTTGCTGAGATACTGGTCTCCTACCAGGACCTCCTTTGAAACTAGAAAATTCTTGCCATTATCAGATCTGCCAAAAATGCCAAGGAAGGAGAGAGAAATATTAGAAAATTGCAATTTCCCAATCTCCATTTTCAAGTGCAGAAAGCTCATTGTGCACAGCAAGTGTGTCCCTGTACTTCCCACAGTTTGTTGCTGCTTTGTACCTATGTGTCCCTCCTGTCTCAGTCCTGTTTTGACAGTGCACAGGACTTTCTGTCTGTTTTCCACATCCCTGTTTCAGAACCTGGTCTTCCTTGTGAACCTCAACTCAGAAGGTTGACAACTGAAACTCGAGACCACATCAACAAAACACTCTTTAGCACGTACATTCCATGCACTCGACTTTTTCCACCTTCACAACTTCCCTAAATGCAAAATGGTTACTACCTCTGCAAAATATAAAGATCTCTTGTCACCCTGTTTTCCATCTTAATTTCACAACTCACCACATCCTAATAGTTGGTTGTTCATTTTGTCAGTGCTGTGTACTGACATCACAATTCAAAGCATATATTCTAAAGTTTTGCTATGAAGAGTATTTCCAGCCTGGTATTTGTTTAGTCTCCACTGCTGAAAACACAAAAGAAAAACAATTTTGCTGGGGAGGGAGTGTAACTGTCTCAAAGCTCAGCTTTTGTGGTTTGATCTTGTGACACCCTGTAGATAACATGTGAAGCCTCTTTCTCCTATTATAGCTAAGGAAAATAATTTGGTTTTTTGTTATCTGCTCATTGTTCCTTCCTTGCTTTACTGTGTTTCTATATTTAACCAATTGAAATTTGTTGTTACTGCTATTTTTTGTGATTGAACTCAACCTCAGACTTCTGAAGAATAACCTCATGCATCCACAACTAGTCTCCCTTACCCTGGAGTTTAGCCATACTGGTTTAATTCTGATGTTTTTAAGAGTTTTTTAAAGGTGTTAAGCATTTGTTGTATACTCAAGGTCTTGCTCTTCATGATTTCATGAAAGTTTAGGTTTTCTTATGGCTTCTTCTTAGCTTTTTTTAATAAACTTTCTCATTTTCCTAAAACCTTGTTTTTATGTGAAGTAGATGTTGGGTTTCTTTCTTTTTTTTTTTTTTTCTTTGTTGCTCCTGCAAAGAGCATCCTGATTATTATGAACCCTCAATAGTAAGGTTGCTTTTGCTCAGTGTTAGTGGTGCTATGCTAGCAGTTTTTGCATCCTGTACAGCTGGAACATTGTCCAAAAGTTTTATTCCTGAGCCTCCTAAGTCTCCACTGTAGCGCTCCTCTGAGATTTACCTATTTTTACCAGAATCTAGTTGACAAGCTAGTTCCACTGTAGAATATGTGCACAGGCATGGCTGTTATCAATCCAATCCTGCTTATTTTCACAACAAAGTCAAGAGCTGCTTATCCTGTCTGGAATCCCTGGTTAGCCACTCCATTAAGCAGTCACTGATGGTATATAGAAATGTAGTCTCAGCATCATGTTCCAGTATGAGAGTTCCAAGATTTAGGTGACAGTAGTTGAATACTCATGTACTGTGTGTAAGAGAAACCTACATTTTAGATCCTGATCCTCACCTTCCTACCTGATGATGCAAATTCTGCTTCTTACTCTTCTGTCTGTGAGGCTCACTTGGACTATGGCCTGTTGACCTTCATATATTTTGGTCTGGGCCTCTGCTCAGTCTGTGTTGGGGCTCTCTTCTAAAATTGTCCTTTTCTTGTGTGATTCTGCTGCAGAGGTGTGGTGGAAGTGAGCTACTTTGCCGTGGTGAGAAGGCAGAGGATGGAATAGCCTTAAGAAGGAAAATCAAGTCTGGATGCCAACTCCTGATTCAGGAAGAAACTAGGGCAGCCTTTTGCCCTGTTGTACCAACCCACCTCGTAGTCATTCAATTTTTTTTTTTTTCCCCCCTTGGGACAAGAAGGAAGGTAGCTAGAAGAGATTAGAGAATCAGTTTGGGAGATTGTTTTTAATATCTGCCAGTTGTCTGCTTTTTAAGAGGTGTAAGCTTGGGGGTAGCTTTTCAGTTTTAATGCCAGATTAGGGGACTGGCCAAGTTCTAGCTTCACTTTTCATTTTTATACCGATCTTCCAACTTCACTTAAAATGGAAGATTTTATAGAGGGACAAAATATGTGTATTGAGGATATGAAGAAGGACACAGAGGGTAAGTGAAACAAACTTGCTAAAATACAGGATTCACTGTCTGTGACTTTATGTTTCCAGGGGAGTCGTCTGGATGAACAAAGGTGTTCCCTTCCAGCTCCTCTCAAGGTCAGGCCAAGTCGTTATTGCCTCTTAAATTGCTGAGAATGGCAGATAATTACTGACCTGGCTTGCAATATATTTCATACTGGAATGAACAGGGAGTCTACAAACATCCCAAGAACACTTCTACGCTTGCTGTTTTTATTTTCTTTTTTTTTCCTAGTTGCAGCACAGGAGGGTGAAACTATGTAGATGAAGTAGAATTAACACTTCCCTTTTTCTAATTTAAGTGGTTCCAGTAAGAGTTTGTTATTATTAAAAGTGTTAGTTTTGATTAAGTAGTTTCTTAAATTTATTCAATTTAAGAGCTGTAATAATATTTATAAAAACACATAGTACTTATTTCAGTAGTCCGCTGGATGACTCATAGAGATGCTACTAGAAAGTTGACCTGTTTTGCCCAATATTAAGGCAATAAGGACAGATTCCCATCTTAAATCCTCAATGCTTCCTCTCCATTTCTTCAGTCTCAGCTCAGGCCCACTAACCTTAAAATCAAACTTGACTTTGATCTTGGGATGACGTATAAAAAAGTCACAGAGAGAACTGACATAGCTTTATTCTGACAGAGATAGTCAGTGCTCTTTGTGGTGATGGAGGGAGCATCCAACTGGCAGAAATTGGCTCAGATACTGCTTCTGTTCTCTGAGTCACACCTCAGCATTGCTCGGATGCATACCACAGATCAGCCATGGAGATGACACAGCCTCAATCTCACTGTAAATAACAGCACTTTTTCTACCATTCCTACTGTCATCCCTGTCTGCAGGACAGCAGCTGTCTAACACTGTGTGGAAGGAAAGGACAGAGGTTGTCACTCCTAACCACATCCAATTTGTCTATGGTTTGCCCGCTTCCTTCTTTTGCATGCCTATATTCTCTGTAGTTTCAAGGAGGAGGGTGGGTAAAATCTGACTCCTAAATTTATTGTTCTCAAAGTTTTATATGATAATGCTGAGACCTTGGAAATGTAGTCTGACCTTAAGTCCTAAAGTAAAACTCTAAGGTTGACCTAGGGCAGAATGGAAGCTGGGGGCACAGCTTGCACAATCATGAGAGCATAATACTTTAAAAGATGTCACATGTTTTTTGCTAATGGCCTGTTCTGATTTCAGACAGAAGAGGAGTATATTCCTTACCCCAGCATCCATGAGGTAGGTTAGTACTGCTCTCTTCTCTCTCTGTCCTTTGACTTCATTGGTTTTTCAGCTTATTGGCTTTCCAGCTTACAGACTTGTCAGTTTTAATGTTTGTTCTCTGTCCTTCTGAGTAGGTATTACAGAAAGGGTGGCCATATCCTCTCATTATCCTTCCCCAGTTTGGGGGCTACTGGATTGAAGGGACCAGCCACAACCTCTCCAGCTTGAGTCCAGCTCTGTCTGAGGTACCCTTTTCCTGGAGTGGTAAAGTGAAACTGGAAAGTGACCCTACAGCCAAGCTGTACCGCAAACATTTTCTGGGAAAGGTAAGGGTGACCTTCAGAGCCTTCTTTGCCCACCCAGCCACAAGGCTGAAATGTTTCTCAGACTTTCTCTGGTGGACTTAAAAATGTCTGCACTGCTGCTACATTTCAGTTCCTTATGATGCCTTGAACTGATGTAAATGAGGTGCACGCTACAATATGGTCTGTGGTGTTTTAAATTGGTCATGTCCCATTGTGAAATGTGCATCATCCTGTGCATTAATAGAAAGATTTGCACAGGAAATGCTTTTATTTGGTTAAGAAGGTCTTTTGAGGCTCCTATACAGATACCAACCTTGGGGTAACAAGTGGAAAAAAGTGTAATAGTATTGGAAATGGCGTTGTTTTTAGAGGGGACTTCAGCACTGACAGTGCAAGCTCCTCACTAGGAAGCAGAACAGTCCATTTCCCTCCGTGTATCTTCATTACGGAATGTATATGATGAAACTGGACCATGTGTTTTATAGCTGTTGATTTAAGTAAGTTTGGTGCTAAATGTTCCATGACTTTAAAAATTCCAATTTGACACATAGGGAAACAGAGCTAGACTTCATAAAGTGAATGTTAAGTGGCCAGCCATTAAGGTCCATCTGGGCAGGCCTGTTTAGGGATTCGGTTGATTACCAGATTGAATCTCAGGATGATATTAGCCATAAAGAACGAGTGAGAAGAACCCATGATCTTTTCTGAGATTTGGTTCATGGCATAAGGAGGTAAGGAAGCCTGACAAGGATGCTCACGCTGCATCTTATTCGGTGATCTCCCTCAGTGACTGCTCAGTAAGTTCAAAACCAGGAATAGGTGGTGCTTTGCACAGTGCTGGAGACCTGTTCTACAGTATTTGGGCTTTTGTCAGAGTGATCTTCTGTAGCAGATCTTGTTCCGCAGCAGTGGAAAATGATATTAATATGATCTATAAATAATTAGGGGAAAAAAAGAAGCCTTCCTGGAGGTTTCCCCTCAAGACTGACAGATCTGCTGTGTAATTTGTTCATGGACATTTATCCTGTAACCTTCTGGAAGCTTTCAGTATGCCACCTGTAATTATTTTTCTGTCATGGTAAATTTAGGGTTGTACTTGAAGGCTTCCAGAGCCAGATAGGATGATAGCCAAATTTGGATATGATTTTTTCAGTCTGATTGTAGGATTCACTGCTGACCTGGTATCACAAAACAGTTGAGGTTGGGTGGGACCTCTGGGGCTCATCTTGTCCATAGTCCTGCTCAAGGAAGGTCATATCATCACTGTTCCTTCTGAGTTAGATCCAGGACTTCCTCTGTCATCGGGCTTCACATTTGCGAAGTGCCCAACCATCGGTGCCTCAGTACTACAGAAAAACTCTTTCTATGTTCTTCCTTTTCTGGTGTCCAGTGTTTTATTCTTTGCCTTAACTGACATGAATGTGTGTCCATATTCAATTAAACATGCAAGTTTTTGAGCAAGCTACTGTCAGAAAAGAACAAGGTGAACAGGACTCTTGTCACAAAAAACTCTACCCATGATGAGAAAACCTTGCCCATGGTTTAAAAGCTTAGTTAAGGTGAGAGCTCAGTGCTTTTCCACTAGAAGAGTATTTCTTCAGTGCAGAGAGTTAGTGATAGCAGTGATTTTGATGCTGTGTTGGGTCCTTTTTTTGCTGATAACATGGGAAGATTATTTCAGCAATGTCAGGAAAGGTCTCATGCTTTGAATAATGGCCAACAGTTCTTAGCTGAAGAAGAGTCTGAAAGCATCATGTGGTGGGGGAGGCATAGACAATGGTTTAGGGAATATCCTTTAAGCAAGATGGGAGATCAAAGTATTGTGTGGTACTACAGACTTAATATGCATGTCTCTGTTGTGGGTGTGCATGTGTAGATCGCTCAGACTTGGACAATTCTGTGATACTTTTTGCAGAACATCTTACAGCAGACCCTGTAAAACAAGCACCAAAAAAAGTGCTGGAACATTCAAGCCATAGCTCAGTTCCTTTTCTTTACCTCATGTATTTTATATGATGATTACACAATAATTACACAGTAATTTAGCCTTTAAGGAAGAAGGCTATAAAACCTTATGTCTTATACTGTGAAAATTATTCAATGTCTATGTTGTTTTTGAAGGCTGCAATGAAGAGAAGTAGCCTGAAGCCGTGAAGGATTTAGTAAAGGTGCACCGTGGAACTGCCAGTCAAATAAACTTAGGGTGCAGTTTCACAAGCACTTGCATCTCTCAGTGCTGATGAGAGAAGCTTTCTGCTATGCATTCATATGTGATCATGTATTTCTCCTTTATGCTGTCCTCTCTTTGTGCTGGTTAAAGCTGCTGCAGATGGCAGATGTCTTACTGGCTTTAAAACTTCTTGGGCAAACTGTCAGCATTCCTTGCGTGTTCTGTTAGTCTTTTCCCTTGGCCCATGGAAGATACTTAATTGTTTTAACAGAGATCTATTTGAAATCTAGATCTGGCTTTCAGACTATATTAAATGTTACAGAAACTGCTTCTGGGGCTGAACAAATTTGTACTTAATACATAGGTCATCTCAGCTCCAGGGTATCTTGTCATCACTGACTTGCAATGTTCAGTATCAACTGTAAAGCCTTTTGATGGTTCCTCTCTAACTCCAGGACAGCTAACAATAAAGGCTGCTGTCCACTGAAGGAATCTGAGTCTGACTTCTGTTGCGTATGTGTTTTTACAGAGAAAGAAAGTCATAAGGAGTACATTATAGGTTTATTCATCCATACAATTGCTCAGATCTCAGTTTAAACCCCAGGCTTACATTCAGGATCAAGCTACATAGCCAGAGTGGCTTTGACAAAAATTCAGTTATTTTAAGACTTCCACTAATTCTGGTGCCCATTCCACAGTGAGGATTGCACCCATTTGTGCAGTTCTGCCTGGCTATGTCAGCTGCAGAGCTGATAGCCCAGTCTCCAAAGCAACGGAGATCCCTCTCTATCAAATCTGTTGGGGTCTGGCTTAGAAATCTCATCAAAAGGCATCTTGATTTCTGGTCTTTGCAACTCAGTGTTACTTTTAGCTGCAGCTAACCTCAGGCTTTGGTTCCTCTTCTTTTGCTTTGCCGTCTAGTTCTGGTTTTTTGTTGGCATTGTGCCATCTTTTTCCTTTACAGCCTGTCTTGGGCATCCAGCCTGGCATTTGACTTCTTTGGTTTATGAATTTTGATTCTAGACTTCAACTCACTGTGGGACATGGTCTTGCTTTGCTCCTTGAATCTGTCTCTATTCCTCAGCTGCTCTGTCTTTCTGCCCTTGGTTACTGCACCTGATTCTCGTTCACATCCCAAAAATCTGTTAGTATCCTGAAAGTCATGGTCAGGAGAAATAAACTGTCCTTTGTGGCTTCCTTTGATTTCAGCTTTTCTTCCCATGTACTATTATTGACCAGTGTGACAGATCACACTGGACTTCTGTGATTTGAACACTGCAGCTAGAGGCCATATTATTCTGTGTGCATCTTGGCTGCTCTTAGACCTTACCTTTTCCAGACTGTCTCGTTTGATCAGCCATGGAACGTCTTGTCCATTAGTCAGTAACAGGGCAGTTCTGGTGTTGGTTTTTTTCTGTCTCAAAGAGGAGGCGAGGACAATGGCATCTTTAATACTTAAAAAAGTTAGATAGCAACATCTTCACATTTTGGTTTAGGATAGTGACTATAGTCTTACTTATTCCTATTTTTTGTTTCAAGGAGAGGATTGGTTTATGTCTGTTAACTTCAAGTTGGCTGTGTCCACATAGATATCAGAGTATTTCACTAGATGTGTCTTTATTTCTGACAGTGAGTCAGAACTATGACTAATACAAAAAATTTAGACAGCAAAAGACAATCTTACCAGTGTGTTGAGAGAGGTTGTGATCTATCAGAGCCAGAGCAGACCTTCTAGGCATATATATATATATATGTATATTCTATATATTCTAGGCAAAAGACTGAGGAAGGAGCTGACATTTTTTACCAAATTACACTTTGCTCCCAGTGAGTTCTTCACTAATTTATTGTGCCTGGAGTATTCCTTTCACAGAACATATTCCAAATCGTGCAAGTTTTGACTGTACAACTGAATACAACTTACTGTCCCACTTCCGTGTCATGCATGAGGATGCTTTTCCGTTAGGATGGTGGGAGCGATCAAGGCATTTCTGCACAATTTCACCTAAATAGTATTTTTGTTGTGCTGGAGGTTTCCATTCATATCCTGTGTCAAAAGGCTTTAGCCTTTTGAGGTTAGAGATGATATAGCAATATATATGATATAGCAATATACAAAATACACTGGAACATGGCTGTATACCCAGGAGAAATGTATGGCCACAGCCACTTATGTATAGAGACTGTGAAAATGTTTGCAGTATGTTTCATTGTTTGACTGAGTGACAGTGTTCCAGGCACACTCCGCTAAAGCTCGGGCAGTGTTAGTGGCACTGTGGAGAACAGTCTTCGTCTGCAAAACCTCTTTGCTTACTGACTGTATCCTTCCTGGGATGTGAGCACTCTTGGAGGTCAACCATATACCATATTGATCCTGCAATCATTACTCTTTAGACAGAAAATTCCCACAGCCACATCCAGCTGAATGTGTGGGAGACACTGCTTAGTCATGCAGAATCTGAATGGATACAGGGAAAGTCCACAAAAGATACGATTTTATTTACAAGAAACTCAGTTTCTTCAAAATGTGTTACTGAATGTTCTAATACTCTTCCTTCTCAGAAGCTCTTCTGATGTTGGACAGGTGGGGAGGAACTGAACTGACTGGATGCACTTTGACTGATATGCTCATGCACTGATGATCAAGTGGTCTGGAAGACAACATATGCACATTTTGAAGCATGCTATTGCTAATTAAATTAAAAATTAGCTAATCTTGAGTGACGGGTTGTACGCAAAAAAAGTAACCTGGTGAGCTTCTCCAGGAAGTGTGTTGGGAATAATACATTTTGGTTTCCTGTTTGCAGGAGCACCAGAACTTTTACTCCAGTGACATGTCCTTGGGGTACCTAGTACTTTCTGTGAAGTATGAACAGATCGAGAAGCAGGAAAATCTACGCCTGTTGCTGAGGTAACAGTGCCTGTTATTGACGTGCACATAACTTGCGCTTCCTCTGCATAGATGTGGGTGTGAGTTTCATGTCTTTCTTCTGGAGAGAAAAGAAACTGCAAAGAAACCTTTGAGCCCTTTTTCCTTGCCTCCTGCTCTTGAGTTGCTCTCAGCAGTTTCCTTAAGGAAGCTGGTGTGGTGCTTACAGGTGCATCTTTGTAGTACCTGTGTGAAAAATACCTGTTCTTCCCTCAAATGGAAAGTTTTTGTGTTTATTCTGTGTACTTAAGAGACATGTGAGTACTCTCTAGGAGAATATGGATTGCCTAATGGAGGACAGCCTAGCCCAGGCTTTGTACTTGAGATCACCTTGAAGGTGATCTAGAACATTCCCTAGATTCCCAGGGCAGTCTGTGAAGCCATAACCCTTAGAGAGGGTTTTGAAGAGAGATACTACCTAGAGAGAGCTGCTGAATGAACTAGAAGGAGAACAGAGAAGGATCTTGCATAGGTGAGAGGCTGCTGCAGAGAAGCTTTTTACCACACTACAGTCTGGATGCACTCCCAGTAGGCAATATGCTACTGGAACCAAGTGATGTACAGTTGCCACTGACAAGGATTTGTTCAGGACTGAGGGAAAAAAATGGTTGCAATAGTGACACTGAACCATGCCATAAATCAAGTCCCTCCTGATGGGAGAGAATTTTCTAAAAGTCCTTGCAAGGAGTTTCAAAGAATAAACCGAGACTTTTCCTGGAGTTTCAATGCTGCTGGATAGTTGTTTATTAAGTCTTATCTGAGGAACAGAGCCACTAGCGTGGCCCAGGCATAACACAGAGCACAGAAAGCAGGAGAGAAGTCCAATTATCAAGATTTACATGGCCTTTTAAAGATAATTTAACCAATACTTACTAAAAACGTATATTATTTTCACTTTCCTACCAATTATTCAGTAACACGGGCAGGAACTGCAGAATTCTCTATCCAGTCATTCCAAACTACTTTTACTGCACAACATGGAGTAGTAGAAGAAGGAGAAGAAGGTTTAGAGAACAACAACAATCCTCCATGTTGATATTTTTTACTCTTATCTATTTACTACAAAGAGAAGCCCAAAAGCTCTAAATTTTTCACCCTGTGACAATCTTACATAGTAGTCTATCACCTAATTCACACCACTGTATTTTCTAGTTCTTGTCTGACTGTTGGTAATTTTTTTCCAAGGTTGGAGGTTAAAACAGTGTTGTTCAGGGGGGTAAGAACCCTTAAAAACAGGCAGAGAAATATTCTAGCACTCTGGGTTCCTACAGCATAGGAATTAGCTATAAGACAATCACTGGTGGGTTTCCTTGAGTGTCTGCAGAGAATGCTCCAGACTGCCAGCAATAATCTGGGAATAAAGAGAGAGCCTGTTTGTGAGCTGTGCCTGGGAATGTTTATCTTCCTATGTGGAAGACACCAGGAAGGAACAAAAGGGTAGTTATTGCTCTATTAAGATATTTTATTATATGCAGTACTTTTTGCTCAATAGCTTGTTTATAATGGTCTGAAGAGGCTTTTGACAACCCAATATTTCTTCTTCCTTAGAAAGATATCTCTCCTTAAATACACATATAAAGAGGAAGGCAGCTTTCCTCTGTCAGCTTTCTGGAACAATGCTACACCAGTTTCTACCTCCTTTACTCTGCTTTCCTAGGCTGTTTCTAACAGACCTTTTAACAATCTTTCAAGCCTTCATTGATCGTGGGAATCCCTTATTATTCTATGACCATGAATTGTATTTTGATATTTAGATTTCTGTGAGTGAAAATGGTGTGTGTGGGAAAGCAAAATATTTCTTCAAGGTAGACAGGAGTGTAAAGGAGCAAAGAGGCTAAGGGCTCCTGTTTTGTCTTCCTCTGCTCACCACAACAAGTGCTGGGCAGTAAGAACTGAAAATACTTTGCTTTTCCAGTGATTTTATGCACCAGGGTTGAAATTAACTCTCTGGAATTAACTGCTTTAATGATACTCTGAAGAAATGGCTACTCTTTCTTTAATAAAGAGCCAGTGTTGCTTGTGTCTCCCTTCAGCCATGTCTCTAATGCCTTTTTTGTTTTGTGTCAGGACTCGTACTGGCACCAAACATGACCTAATTCCCATTTCCTGTCTGAATGAGTTTCCCAATGCTGTTCAGATGGCAAAGGTGAGATTCATGCTTGCCTGTTTGTCTTAAGGCCTTATTCTTCAAGTTACTTTCACCCTTGTCTTCCCATTTCCCTCTTCTTCTACTACTCCCCAGTAGAACTATCATATAGTTCCCTTTTATCCTTCCATTTACCTTCTCTTCTTTCTCTTCTAATTTTACCTCAGAATTTTTGCCTGGAGGGGCTCCTGTCAGATAATTATAAACAGTGCCTACACTCTCATGCCTGCAGCAAGCCAGGGCACATGATAATCACACTTCTGTTTCCCTGTCTCTCTCACTCAACAGCTACTGTGTGAGGATGTGAATGTTGAACGCTTCTTCCCTGTCCTCTATCCCAAGGTACAGTGTTCTGATATGTCTGTATATCACTTTTCCATCAAGCTCTGGCTAATGGCATCCAGTTGATAATTTCTGTTTTCATTACCTCAGGCTTCTCAGCTTATTGTTGCATTTGATGAACATGTCATAAGCAATAACTTCAAATTTGGGGTCATCTACCAGAAACCTGGACAGGTAAGATCCATCAGATCCCATGTTACTTGAGGAAAAATGCAGAGTCAGTTTTCTTAGCTTAAAGAATGTAATGGCAAGGTCTGCACTGCCCAGAAGCAGTGGCCTGGAGGCAGCAGTGTTTGTGCAGTGCTGTGGTTCCTTTGGCATGCCTCTTCCACTTGCAATGTCTGTGGCAATGTAGGCTTTGTGGATCTCTAAACCCTAAGTCTAACCCTAATGACAGCTTGGGGCTGAGGTGGAAGTCCCCAGCATCATAGGTGGGCCAGGTGAAGGTTGTGGAGGCAGTGATGTTGGTCCAGTGCTGTGCTGCCCTTGGCATGCCTCTTCCACCCCCAGGTCCCTGGAGCTGTAGGCTTTGTGGATCTCTGAGCCCTAACTCTAACCCTCATAGCAGCTTGGGGCTGAGGCAGAGGACTCCAGGACCACGGGTGGCCCAGATTGCAAATGTATTCAAGCAGAGATGTTTGTTGGTTGAACTGTCTATAGAAATTACTGCCTGTTCTTTGTACTCCTTGTGTTTCTTACTACTTCTGCTTTCCTTCTGTAGACAACTGAAGAAGAAGTCTTCAGTAACACAGTAGAGAGTCAGGGTTTCCTGGAGTTCCTGGATTTCCTTGGTGACAAGATTCAGCTGCAGGATTTCCGTGGGTGCGTACCCAGTGCAGCTGGAAAGCCAGATTAAGTTAGGGAACATCATGTGTTCTGAGGCTGGGACTCTTGTTACAGCCCAGCTTCTAGAAAAGTGCTGTCTTCTAAATCCCAGTGCAGGTGAAGAAGCCCTGGATGCTTTTGTCAGCCATCATGTCTGGGAACTAGTTGGAGCTTAGGTCTCTGCTGGTATTTTGATTTAAAGGTCTCCTGGTATCTCAATCTGACCCACAGTATCAGCCAAGAATAATTTTATTTGGCAGTGCAAATACAAGATGGTTTCACGGTGGTATGGGGCAGTATTGTTTCAAGCTCTTTCTGTGGGGCAGCCCATGCCTTCTGTAGTTCTAAGATACGGAGTGTGTTTCTCAGAAGAATGCCAGAGAAAGTAGCTACCTTGAGGATCCCTGGTTTAGCTTCATAGCTTTTAGCAAGCTGGTATGTTCACCAGCACAAACATGGTGCGGCTTCAGTCAGTGCATTGGTTTGGGGAAGATTTGTGCCTCTCTATCACTGATTTCCTAAAAAGTACCTTTGATAGTCCTGTTGTACTAGTTACTGATACTGTCTGTCTAGTCCTGATGTACTAGTTACTGATACTGTCTGTCTTCTCTCTGCTCTCTCATTTCTCTACTGCCTGACCTATGGTGTGGATTTGCTCAGGTTCCGGGGAGGCTTGGATGTTACCAGAGGTCAAACAGGCACCGAGTCAGTCTATACAAATTTCCGGGGGAAGGAGATCATGTTTCATGTGTCCACAAAGCTGCCCTTCACAGAGGGAGATTCCCAGCAGGTATCAGAAGGAGGAGTAAGGATTACAACAGCATGGCTGGGAGAGGAGAGGTGTTTGAAGAAGGACTGCATAGAGGGGAGAATGACTAACTGTATAATGTTGGGAATTATGGCTGGAGTAATGGCAAAAGTAGTGACGAGGGGTTTGGTGGAACAGATGGGTTTGAGATGTTAGGCAGACTGGTGCTTGAGGTCCCAGCTCACTGTTCTGCTCTTTTTCACCTGCCTTCTCCATTATTTCTTTCCTCTCCAGCTTCAGCGGAAGCGTCACATTGGGAATGACATTGTAGCCATCATTTTCCAGGATGAAAGTACACCTTTTGTCCCTGATATGATTGCTTCTAATTTCCTACATGCTTATGTGGTAGTTCAGCTCACTCATAGCACCACTGGGGACACTCTCTACAAGGTAACCAGGATCAATAGATTAACCTGTACTGATTTTGATCCTTGAAGTGGAAACTGGTTCTTGGGCCTTTGGGAGAGGTGCAGGTTCAGCCAGATCTCTTCCTGATTTCTTGAGTATCTACACCTGAAAGCAGAGTGTAGTTGTACGCTTTACAAAGCAGCTGATGAATTTCTTTGGAATTGAAGCAGAAAGAATTGAGATAAAAAATTTTGTTTACATTAAAGAGCACAAGGCACAATTGATCCCATTTTGGGGGTTGTCTTGCTTACATTATATATATATTAGTCAGGTAAAATTCATGTCTGCATTTCTCGTGCTGCACAGCACAGTGGTTGCAGCTTGCACTGCCTGAGGCTGCAGGTCAGATACAGCTGGTTGGCCTAACTATGGAATCCAAGCCAGCTACACCTGCTTCTGAGCATTCCAGAACTGATGCCCATCTGACAAGGAAGTGTTACCTGTTAGGGCCCTCCAGCTGAAAGGAGCCCTGCTACAGCCCAAATTAATCATCTGCAGCCTTTGGACACAACTTGTTCTCTGTCTGACATGACTCTGTATGGATATCTGTATAACTTTATGTTCAACTTTCAGTCATGCTGAGAGAGCAGAAAATGTAAAGAAACTTGGATTTGTGATGAATTTTCCATTGTAGAAACATTTTAAGCCAAGCGCTATGTGTTGTATTATGTAGGGATTTGATTTGGTGATGATGAATCCTTATGCCTTGGAGGTCTACAGGAACACCAAGAATATCAAAATTAGGACAGGATCCCCATCTCCTCTTCCACCAGAGGGTGTTGGTGGTGGAGCAGCCACCTTCCCTTGTTCCCTATGCTTTGGGCAGCTGGTTTGTAGTGAAAGCCTTGTGTTGATCAGGCCATGGGGTTCCATTTCTCCTCATGCTCTCTGTTTTATAGGGCACAAAAATTCAGTGGACTTTTTAATGACAGGAAAATAGCTGGGAAAGCTTGCTATTTGTCATGTGTCTTCCTGCCATTGTTTTCATCTTTGCCTGTCTGCAGTACTTTTTTTTTTATTAGTGTAATAGGACTGCTTCATTCCATGAAGAAGAAATCATCCTAGTAGTCACCCTAGAGTCAATGCAGAGTTTTCTGTAAAGGCTTTTCTAAAGGGGCTTTGACTGATGCTGCCTTGAGAGCATTGTAGTACAGAAAAGATTGCCATCTGGAAGATTTCTTTGCCATCCCTTACTTCCATTTACTTAAGCTTTAGTGCCTACTGTTAAATTGGCATATTAATGGAATTTATTTCACAGAATTTATTTTTGCAATCAGAAAATTAAAAATGCAAAGCAGGATTTTAACTGGCAGTTATCTATTAGGAGAGAGATGGAGGCTTTGTAATTAGGGGAGGTGGCCTAAAATATGAGAAATCTGAATTAAATCAAGAGGCTATTTCCTCCTTCTTCTCATTAAACTCACACTTCTCAGTGGCTCTGTGACATTTATTTGTTATTTTGAGGCAGTTGTGGTTGTTATGACATAGTTCCCGCTTGTAGGAAACAACAAACAATGGTCTTGTTTCATCTCAAACATGACAAAAAAAAAACCAGTGAAATATTGTGAAGTACTGGATGTATTTGGTAAGATAGCTACAAACAATTATAGGTAGGTGCTGTGAAGAAACAAGTGGCTGGACTGCTTTTCAGTTATGGCTTTAGACATTGGTATGTCAGGTAGGAGCATGCTAAAAATGAAACAGATGAAACTTACCTCTTCCTGGGAAAATGCTTTTGCCTGTTTACCACCTGTGACTCAGAGAGGCAGTGGCACTGAGATACTCCCCTCAAAGTGCAGTGTATCTCCACCAAGGATTCTCTGTAAAAAAATAGGTCAGTACAAGCAAATTGACAGATTCTTCTAGTGGAGGTTAATCTTGCAGGCTGAATAGGACCATTTTTCTGTTCCTAAATGTACTGCTTATACTAGTTATTATTAAAAATAATTTTTTAAAAAGCAGTCAGTTCAGGTTTTTTTTATTGCTCTTACCATGTGCACATCTAGCTGACTAAATTTCTGGGAGATAAATGAGCAAACCCACTGAGTTCAGGAACAGAGGGGGGATGCACAGGACACTGTATAACATCTCTTTTATATGTAAATTATTTAGGAGGAATCATATATATCATAGTAGTTTGATGGTCTCACTTGTGTTCTGATACTCATTTTTTTCCCCTTATATTATTTCAGGTTTCAGTCACCGCCCGAGATGATGTCCCCTTCTTTGGACCCCCTCTGCCAAATCCAGCCATATTTAAAAAGGTTTGTGTCTCTGGTCGAGTGTTAGATGGCAAGGGATGTGGTGCACGTGCTTGTGTTCTTAGTTGCTATTGTCAGTCTGGCTAGAGGGCTTTGGAGGTCCAAACAGTAGTAAACAGAGCTTTTATAATGTGATATTTTTATTAGTGTTTTCATCTCCAGTTTAGTCTAGTCTTCATCTTGTCTTGTAGAGTACAGAGTTTCGTGAATTCCTTCTGGTCAAGCTCATCAATGCCGAGTACAGCTGCTATCGAGCTGAGAAATTTGCTAAATTAGAGGTGGGTCTAATTCCTGGCTGCTTCCATTAAAAATTATAATTATATACATATATAGTAAATATATTATTATCAGATAAAGAAAACACAGTAAAATTTCTGACTTCTAATTTTGTGTTTTGTTTTGATGAAATGTGATTATATATGTTATGGGATACTTCCTTCATATTTCTTAGCAGGTGTGATAGAATATGAACAAGTAGATTTTAATATAAAGATCTAATCCTCAGGTAAGGATGGGAATATGAAACATACATTTTGCTGGAGGAGATTCTGTATTAGCTGAAATTCAGTATTATGCTACAGGATGCATGCTGGTATCACTGATTTTTTGGTTGAAGGTACCAAAATTCTGTTCCAGACTCTGCTGTTGCCTGATCTAGAAAAAAACATGTCCCTGTTTCATCAGCTCTAAAGAACTGTCCTTTATGCCTTGCTTCAGAATGAGTTTAAAAGGGCTGGGTGTTACTGCAATATATTCTGTAACTATGCAGTTAAAACCACTTCATATTGTTTAAAGTAATTTTCATGGGGTTTTGTTGTTGTCATGGTTAGTCCTTTGGTTTTTTGTTTGTTTGTTGGGGTTTTTTTAAAAAACAGGGAAAAAAATATCTCTGCTCCCAGTAAAGGCTGTTCTCATTCCCAATGTTGATGCAGGAAAGAACACGGAGTGCCCTCTTGGAGAGCCTTTTTGAGGAGCTGCAGCTTCGCAGCCGCAGCATGATGGGATTACCTGTAGGGGAGGATGACAAGATAGAGAATGGCAGCGGGGGCTTCCTCGAGAACTTCAAGGTGAGCCTTTCTACAGACCTACAGTGTGGTCCAGAATTCCGTACTGGCCCTTAGAAGTCAAACACTTTATGCTTTGTGCTGGTGTCAAGTGTCAGATGTGGTTTTATTCCATGACTTACAGAAAAAGGAGTCAGTGTTTTCAAGAGGAACTGTAATAACTAGGAGCAAGGGGCTTTCAGTTCCTACAGCAGATCTCTTTCAATTCATTTTCATTGTAACTGAAAGAATTGCAGGAGCCACTGAAGGAGTTTCCAAGCTATCTGTGAGCGTACTGTCTAGAAAAACTGATGCTTTAATTACCCTCTAAAAGCCAGAGTTAATTTCCCTTTTTCAGTGTAAATGACATGTTTGGGGTTTTTTTTTTTGTTGATTTTTTGATAAACTAGGTGACAACTTTCTTTTAAAAGTGATCAAGATGATTGAAATGAGAAAGCAAAGCTTTTGTATGAATTGGGAAACTGAGTTTTGAACTGGTTATGTAGAGAGAATCCTATATCCTCTTTCCTATCTTACCTACTTGCCCTTTTCCACTTCTGTGGCAAGTGCCTTGCCACTTGTTTTATATCATGAGTTATCTGTCTGGAAAGAGAGATGTGTTATAAATAGCATTTCTTTAGATGACTTTATGGCTTTATATGGTGGGCTAATTAGACCACCATAATGGTTAAGGTCTGTAAAACTAACCTGTTTGCGTATAGGTTTGGTAGCTGTGTGTGTAGCTTTGGTGAGGTCTGGGTTGCTTTGGTGAGGGGTATTTTTACACACAAACTGCCTTTGCTGCTAACCATGAATTTTAACCCATCCATGTCTTACACTAACTCCCCCAAAATGTCCTTTTCTGACTTCTAGCAGATGCTGTGATTTGCATGTCATGTACACAGATGACATTTGTAAAAGGCTGGAAGCGGCTGAGTTAAGTCAGAAAATGGCTTTTTCAAATGCTGCAGATTTTGATATGGCTGTTTTCTCCTTGAAACCAAAACTCAAGTTCATATGAGACTGAACCTTACAGCCTTGAACAGGAGTTTGATTTTGTGTTTTATAGCCTGTACTGGATAGGAGTGCTCTAGGTGACACTGGTTTATCCAGTATGCAGGGATACTGGGAGGAATTCTCTATTCATTGCAATAGGAGAAGGGAAGCGAAACTAGAGAATATACTTGAGGAGGAGCTCTTCCCAGAGCTCCATGAATCAGCTAGGACCAAAACTGGGCAGTACCTAAGGTGCTGCCTTCTAGGAGGTAGGATCTGTGTGGTTCTGGTGTCGGTCTGTCACAACTTCCCACTCAATCTGTGGTGCTTCTCATACTACCCTACCATGTGCTTGTCTCTATGTGTATATCTGTGTTTGTCTGTTTCCCTGCCTCCCTCCTGTTCAGCGGGTGATCAGAGGCCGCAGCCAGAGCCTGGATACCATGGGGATATCCATGAGAAAGCAGCAGCCAGCCACCCTGCCCAGCCGCCCAGCTACAGCTGGCCTTGCCCTCAGCCAGAGTGTCGCCGAGGGCCCTAAGGCCATTGCTGCGGTAAGGTATTCGGGTGGGCTGTAAGAAGAGAACCCGGCATACCTTTGTAACCACTCATACATTTTATTTCTCTTTCCCTATTAGTTTGTCCTCTTGTCCCACTGTGAATCTTCTTGTTGTATCATCCCATTTCACAAGTGGTGACAGCATGTGTTGCAGTCTGTTTTGTCTGTGCCCTTCTCTAGCCCGAGTTCATGTGTAAACTAGAGCTGAGATTGATGCAGACTGGGAGAAGAAAGCCAAACATGGTTCTACATCAGACATCTATCTCTGCTATCCTGGATTAGATCCTGTATGGTGCCGTGTGTTAAAAAGTGCATGCACTGTGGTTTGGCTGGAATGGTACTGTATTGCCATATGGCAAGAGCTGAGGACGTAAGGACACTAGAACTGTTTCATTTTCTTCGATTTCACCAATCAGACTATTTTCTGTAATATAAACAGGTGCATAAGATATGCAAGGTGCTGTTTTGCTGTAAATAGAATTTGCATGTTGAGGACAAACAGCAGAATTAATAAAGTTTAGGGTGAGAAAAAGAATGAATATTTCTAGTCACTATCAAAGCCTTTCTTATTTGATAGGGATACTAAACATATGTGACCAATGAATTAAAAATCTATAACAGATCTTTCCAGAAGAGGATCCATATTTCTGATATTGAAAATATGGTTACCTTCACCAAAATGCATCCAGCTGGTTGTGATCTCTGCACTAGTGATGTCAATACAGGCAAACTACAAAAAAACCATCTCTGAGTAAGCCAAGAAGGTGCCCTTCAGTGTGAAGGTTTCTTGGTGACAGTTTACTTGGTTGCATGTTTATGTCAATACAACAAAGTCACAGAGTACTAATGACTTGGGTTTGCTGCCTACTTTGCTCCTTTAACTTCTGGTTTTCATTACCTTTCTGGTTCTGCCTCTCCTCTCACCATATGGGGATACCTCCCTTCCCAAGCCCATTTCTCTGCATACTGGCTGTGTTCTGCCTTTGTTTCTTTCTATCTCTGTACCGTTCTCACACCACCTTTGTAAGCCCTGGCTGCTCTTGCTTGCTGATAGAAAGTACTCCTTGCACAGGTGGAGCTGAGCTCTTGTATTGCAGAGTAAAGGAGAAGATCTGGATCCAGGCTGCAAACTCTTCTCCTGTGCTTTCAGTTCTCCACAGTTTTTCCTGCCTTGTTCCTCTCCTTTCTGTCACGCTTTCCTTTTTTCTAGTCTTTTGCCTTGCCTGGTAGGAGCCCATCACGTACTCGAGCCAGCCGCTTCCATGGGCGACGGAGTAGTGCCATTGGCATTGAAAACATACAGGAGGAAAAGAGGTATGAGCTGTGGGAAGATGAGACAAAGAGGGTAAAAAATCCAAGAGCAGATGAGAAAAGGAACATAGAAAGGCATATACAGGCAGAAGGGGAGCCATCAGGAAAGAGAACTGAAATGGAAATGGTTGGAATAGGAAGAAAAGGGACTGATTACCGACTGATGGAAAAATGGACAAGTAGCAGAAGCAGACAAAATTAAAAGAGGATGTTTGGAATTGGAGAGAATCAGTACTGGAGGAAGAATGGAGGAAATGGGTGGAGGAACACTGTAAGACACTCCTAAATATTATGCAGTATGATCCAGGACTCTTGAGTTTCCTGTTCTTTACTCACCACTTTTAGAAGAGAGTCAGATGAAAGGCTGGTATTTGGGAAGGGGATGCTTGATAGTTTGTTTGTTTTCATGTTAAAGTATTCAAATAGGCAAAAATTCTGGTAACTTAAAGGATTTTTTAGAAAAAGCTTTAAGTCAAAATGACTAGTGTTTAAGTTAGATCATCTGAGAAATAATTATAACTAATGGATACTATACAGCTTCAAGGAGTGATTTGGCATATTTGACAGAATTATAACCATTCAAAAGTTGTCTACTGGTCACAAAAGATTATTTAGTTAAATTATAAATTTCTCTCAGCTCTAGCTGAGACACCTTTTGAAGATTATACGAGTCTCAAAAGTCACATGAATGCTCTGCATCTAATATGCAGTTTTCCCAGTTGCAAGAATTCCAGGAAACAGCTTAAAGACTGGGGGCAAAAGGGGGAAAGTCATCTCTAATGTGGAAACTAGTTATTTTAGGAGAAAATTACTGTATTTTCCCTTCTTTCTTAATGAGGTGCCTATGACCTAATCTGAATAAAAATAGAACTTTTTTTCAGAAGAATTAAGTCTTCAGAGACAACTGGCCTGTAACAGTCTAAGCCAACATAGTAGCCACAGTTCTTCACTACTTTAAATACTTTTGTACCTTAGGCAGCTGTGTCCCTCACTCCATTACTTTGTGTACAACAATCTTCTCTATCCCCTTGAAGGATCTGTAAAACTTTCCTACTGCAAGGAAAACCCCTGGATTTCTTTTCTTTTTTTTTTTTTTCCCCTGCTCTTTGCTTGGAGGGATGTGATGAACTAATTGGCTTATTTAGCTTTCCTTTTGCTTACTTGTAAACTTAGATGTGAGGAACAGGGAGCCTTAGCTTTTATTTTCTGAAAGACTTCTTGGGTCATTCTTGAAAGTGCAGTTTCAGTAGTGACTGCTTTAACAGTTCATTGTTACTGAAAGCAGATGTTCCCCTCTGTCCCTTTCAACTACCCAGTCCTGACTATTCCTTGTGATGATTGCTCAGATCCCTAGTGGGTCTTTCATGGAACAGAGTCAGCCCATTAATCAAATAGAAAAAGTATCAACTTTCTTTCCCTGATTAATTGTCTGCCAGGTTCTGCCATGAACTGGCTTGTGGAGAAGTTTGATAGGTACTAGGACTGGTGGAAAGTGCACTCAGCAAGAATGAAAGAGGCTGGAGCATGCTCCCTTTCTGGGAGCAGTGAGCTCCAAGTGTCACCTGTGACTTCACCCTGGAGCTGTAACTTAATAATATGCAGGCTTTGCTGACAGAGCTGACCCAGTCCATCCCACTTGTTAGTGTGTCGTAGGAGTTTCAGGGTTGTTTTAATTTTAGAATTACTTTTTGTCAGGGTACTTTCCAATCTCACAAACAATTGTATTAGCATAAGTGAGGGTATCAGAAACTCTGATTTGAGGGGCACAGATAGGATCAACTGACCAAGAGAGCAGAGGAAGAACTTTGTGACAAACTCCATCACTGAAGCCCTAAAAAATACCCCAAAATCCCTTAGTTTTCCTTTCCTTAATTAAATATACCTTTCATTTCAGTTACTCACACAGCTTTCTTCAGAGGTATCTTGACAAGTCCTAGTAGCAGTAACACTTTTGTAACCATCATATTTAAACTCTCTAGTAAATCCTATAGCTTCTTAAGGCCAGTGAAATGGGGAGGATAGAAAAAAAAGTTAAAAAACTAAAGGTGAATACTAAAACCAATTTAGGCTTTTATATAAATTCAAAAGGAGCTTAAAGTTGGCCATTTCTAGATGTCACATGTCACAATCTAAGGAGTCTGCCCTTTTCAGCACAACTGTGTTTGCTTTCCTTTTACATGTATGTAGGAGATACAGCTTTGTACTGTGTCTTACTGTAAGGGAGTGTTAGAATAGATGGTAGTTAACTCTGGCCCTGGAGTATAGCTGCTTTCTCTTTTCTCCCAGCAGAGACACCGCAGAGAGGATACAGAGGGTGTTGGACAGTCCAGGAACTTTCTTTGACTTGAAGTCTGATGGATCATCCAGTCCCAGCTCTCCAGAGTTCCCCAGCAGGAAGAGCAAGTGAGTTGAAAATAAATGTCAGTATTTGAAAGATGCTCACTGTCTCTGGTATTGGCTTAAGTGTGGTGCATGTCTCGCTCTGTTGGAGGCTGTACTGAAATTGTCCACATCAGGCATTGTAGCATCTCAAAAGTTGGATGTCTGGCTGTGGCACAGTAATTCAGAGCCTGTCAGGAACTCAGCTTTCTTAAAAAGACTGTGATAAAAGATTGGACCACTTGATTTTGGTTGTATCTTTACTGTAATGTTAGCTTGCATCCAACAGGGTACACAAAGTCCTAGCTGTCCAATTATCCATGTTTACTCATGTGTATGTTTCCTCTATAGTTTGCTGTGGAGTGATTTTGGAGCTTCATGGAGAAGCTTGGACAAGGGTATGTTGGGATGTTGGGTTGTATTCAAGTTCTGCCCCTTTAAGCAGGATTCATGCCGCTGCTCCCAACCAGCGTGAACTAACCTGTCTCCAGTCTTCCCAAAGTGTTACAGCAGGATTCCAGCACGGTCCCATGTATTGCACCTATGTTTCATTGCTAAAGCACGCCATACCACACCCAGTGGTATGTGCAAAACACTTCATGCAGTAGTCTGCAAGTTAATTCTCCAGTTTCTGGTTGTCAAAAACGGGAAAAATGCAATTTCCCGGTAGTGGAGCTTTGCTGCTGCTAAGCCATATTATACTGGGATGTGATCATACCTAGAATACTTCAGGGAAACCACCCATTTACATTTACATGACTCCAGAACACCCTGTCTAAATCGAAGGCTGCAGCTGACTTTCTGGAACAGTTTGCCACACCTTATTTTTTTCAAGAGAATTTGGATGAGACCTGTGGCAAAAAAGATACCAAGTTCTTTGTATTAGGGCATTTCTCTTTCTCATGTCTGTGGAGACTCCTAATAAAATTTCAGGAGGTGCCCTAGAACCACGTGTCTATGGTTATAGTTGCTACAGGTGCCAAATTTGACAAGGAAGGGCCTCCCTTCCAACTAGACCCAATGCTCCCTAGGAATTACAAGCTGGTGACCATCTGCAGCAGTTCAGCTACCCGGTTGTATGCTGTCCTGAACTTTGTCACAGCTAAGGTGCAGAGTTCTGGTATGTTTTTGTGTGTGTACTAATTTTTGGGTTGGATACGTGCCCAGAATTTTGGTGTGGAGGAGGATGGGAGCACATCTAGGAGATACAGACCATTTATGGTGCTAGCTCTGGCAGCTAAGGACTAGAGGGAATGCAGGACTTGGAACTGCTGATTGGTCAGCACCCCCCATCTTCCAGCATTACCACATCATTCCACCTTCCCTTCCTCATCCTGCCTGGGACCTTGTTAGTGAAATAGAAGTTCCTGACAGGCATGTGTGAGGGACTCTTGCTCTGATTAGATAGCTGATTACCTTGTATAATCACCAAGAACTCTGCTTCCCTCACTTGCCAGCCCCCATTCTCCATCAGCTGAGGAGGTGAGCTGCTGCAGTGGCTGTTTCAATTTGGTATCCACATGCTTTCAGAGAGCAAACACAGCATGGGATTTTACTAACAATACTTGCATGAATATTGTTTATGCACATGAGGCATGACCTGTATGATTTGCCAGTCTGTCTAGTTCTGTCCCCAGGATTCTTTTCCCAGTCATGGACTCAAAACCACTTAGGATCACCAGAAAAAAAAGAAGTATTTTCATAGCTCTGGTGGTTTAGCCCATTCCTGTCAAGTTCATTTACAAGGTGGGATGCAGCATGGAATTTTGCACAATTAGTGATTAGTCAGAGTTGTGATCTCAGAGTTAGGGACTAGCCCATGTGCAGCCATACTTTTTGCATGACATCTGGGACAGGGAATTAAGAACATGTAATTCCACCATGTAAAGCCCACCATTTTCAGCAAGACAGTATTAGCACAATATTGCAGGAAAAGGCTGGGAGTGTAAAATCTGTCTTGGAGACAGTTTACTGGCATTCTGCTGAAATAGCCTACCTGTTGTTCATCAGTTATGAAACCAGGATCAAGATGTAGGCATATTTCCAATGCAAAAGAGTTCTGCCTGGTTCTAGAATAATTTATGTAGTCCCTATTAGATAACAGAATGGGCTATCCCTGGTAGTGTGTCATCAATCCACTCCTGGTTTTCTCCATAGAGTCACAAGAAATTTCTGTTACCACAGAAATGTCCAGCATGTTGCTACTGGTCTTAAGTAATCATTTCAGATTCAAGCTTGGAATGATCAACCTCTTCACCTGTGTTCTACTAAAACCAACCTGGAAATAAATGCAAAGGGAACACATTAGTAATAGATTAATTATTTTACAGTAGAGGCAAAGCAGCACTTACTTTCTCGCATGCTGAGTTTAACACACGTTTATGCAGTGATCAGCCAGCAATTCATTAAACTGCATTGTTCACTTGAGCTAACGGTGTCTTCTCTCCCACATACAGGGACAATTGCCCTTAGTTTTTCTGCTTTACTGCCCAGGTAGCCTTCCAAATAATCCTTCTTCCCAAGGGACAGACTCAAAAGAATGAACCCAGCCTATGTAACCAAGTAGTAGAACTCTTGAGGATCAGACGACTTTCTGGGTTGCATCTGATAAATCAAGCACTGTACTGTGTATGTCCATATCCTAGGAAGAGTACATGGGTTTTTTGTATGTGTGTTTTCCCTCCTCAGACACATCTGAGTGGGGACATCAAGCCAATCAGGAGTGGACCGGATGCTACTCAGTCATTGGGTACCTCACTGAAGACACTGGCAAGACTTTTGGGGTGAAATCAGAGTCCTGGCTAAGAAGAGCATGAATGTACTTAGAGGACCTCAAGGACTGTGGAGAGACCGAGTGGCACCAAGTAACGCTCCACTGGCAGTTCCTGGAGCAGGAATTCTGTGGGAGGGAGATGGACAGATAGCTCCTGTTGGAGCATTTTGGCTCTATGCCCTTCCCATTGCCCAATCAGCAGCCACTGAACCAACCTCTACTAATGATGGGGAATGGAGGCCACCTTGAGTGCGACCCCTTCTCTTCCCTTCTCTCCCCTCAGATGAGTGAGAATAGTTTGGCCTGCAGAAGGCAAGAGCAGAAGAACACAATTCCACCTCTGTCTCTAGTGCCTTGACACAGGTCAAGAAATGCAGTGCAGAGAAGGAGGATGGAGAAACCTGCTGAGGAAGGGTGCTGAGGAGGAGATACTTTGTGGAAATCTAGATCCCAGTCACTTAGGTTCATGTTATTGATTTGCTCTGCTGAGGGAGAAGCATGTTGGCCTTCATTTCCTCCGAAATATATTTCCTAATCTCTTGAGGAAATATCTTTGGCCTATATTGGCCCTGTCTTTACTGTTCTCCCTGTTGCATGCTGGCATGTAATATGCCTGGGACTTTAGGTTTCATTACTGCTTGTAGGTCAAGACTGGCCACATTTTGCAGTGTTTCTGAAGGAATAAATATATTTAGTATGTTAAAGGTGTCTTATCTTTCTTGCCTCTCTGTTTTTTTTGTTCCTTAACATTTTTAAGCACTTCATCTCTCTCTTACTAGCTGGTCTCTTACGCAGACAGTGAGTATTTCACCATAAATTTGAGGCTCACATGCACAGTGCACCTTTTATTATACAAGCATGTCAGCCTCATGGACTGCTCTATCTCCTGGATGACTGTAAGCAATGGATCCCAAATTCAGCTGGGAAGAGCTGACCTTAAAGGGTCTTTTCTGATAGATCTGAAACATGCACTAGGCTACCTCAGTGTCTGTTCTTTTTGAGAGAGTGGTGGTAAAGTGATCCAATACAGTTTGCTTTGAATGTCACCTTTAAATGGCCTTGTGGGAGCTAAATTTTAGTGGGATGAACCTACAGGAGTCAGTCTACCAGCAGCTGGGCACATGGAAAATCACTGGGATGGGAACACTGTCCTAGGTGTGTTCCATTCTGTAAGCAGGAGGAAGGCTCTGACTTGTCTGTGCAAGAGCTTGGCACTTGATCCTAAATAGTTTGACACTGAGACATCCTGCAATAATGCAGATTTCAGTAATGTGTTTCTACCTCCCCATTGCTTCCTTAAACTTTATTTAACTGTTCTATTACACTGCTAATGTCTGTATGATTTCTTGCCTCCTCCTGTTAACACCTGTACAGAAAACAGCAGTAATAGTTTATAAGCTTTATGACTTGAAAAGTATGCTTTTTATGGGCCCTTTGTTCTGTCTGGAATTTCACATAAGACCAAACAGGACAGCCTGAGAGTGGCTGTGGGAATGGGTGGCCCAGACTAGGTTGCACTTGCCCTTTATACTCAGTTTAAAACCTCTTCATACTTTATTTAAGGGTCTTAAAATCTCTGATCTCCAAAATAAGGCATCGGTTGATTTTAATGAATGTCTAGATGTATTTAGTACTTAAATGCAGGTGGTTTGACTCACTCTTCTTTATTACACTTAGGTCTGTGCCTTAAAAATTCATTTAGACTTGTCCTTTCATACAGTTATCTAGAATGGAGACAGAGAACTGGTGTTTCTCCTAAGTGATGTAGCAATTAGAAATTAAGGTATGCCTGCCAGTTCACCTGAATTCTGTTCCTAGGTGGAAAAACAAGCTGTGGATGAATACTTCATTCTTACTGTTTCTGACTGCTGTAGAATAAAGCTATGCCTCAAAAAGTTAAGCCTGTGTGTAACAATAAGCATGATGATGTTGAATGCTTGCATTTCACAGAATGCTCAGGAGTCAGACTTCAGGATACTGTGTGATGCAGCCACTCTCACGTTCATCATCCAGTGTAAGCAGTTGTTGTAGTGGATTGAGGGAAAATGGAACATCTGAGGAAGAGGAGAATGACAGGGTGGGTGTATGATCTCTAACAAACAGAGGCTACCCTCCCTGATTTTACCAGGTGCATTATTAAAACACGTCTTCTTTGCCCTCTCCAGGAGCTGATGTGCTCACTTAAGGGCCCTCCAAAACAGGATTCAATGGTTCAGAGTATGTGGCTGGATGACAGTGACTGCACACCCAGTACTTCTAGCTCACCAGGTAAAAAAGAAAGAAAAATAGAAAAAACCCTCTACTTACACTTTTAGAAGCATATGAGAGGTTGAGCCAAATCTTTTGTATGCTGTACTTAATATTTTAGAAGCACAGGTAGATGATAGTCCAGGAAAATGGGGAGAGAAGCTGCCATGCAAAGTTTAATGGGGAAAGAATGTTTCAGGGGCATGAATAAATAGCGCTGTACGTACTGCAAAAGGAGTTACAGTAGACTGCAAAGAATTAAAGTGTTTATGTGTTTTCTGTAGAGAGCTGTGGTTGCACTTCTGAATGCAGTTCCCATATAAACTAGATAGTTTGGATATGGGATTATAGGAACTGCTTCCTGAACAAAGCAGTATGCTCCTGAGAAGGTGGGTAATTGGGGAGCTAACCTGCACTGTTGAGTTTTTTGCCAAGGCTAGGTTCTTAGTCTAATACTTGATTAAAGCTGATGTAGTTGATTAAAGTCAGCTTGAATCCATTCACAGTGCAGGGATGGTTATAGTCCTTAGCAGTTCTCTTCAGTCCCGTAACAGGGACAGCTGTTGCATTTCCTGCTGTGGAGCTGGATCACCTGCCCTGATCTCAGATTCTGTTTGCAGTTGTGTTTCCCTTTGTTAAAATGAACTGGTTTGAGTTGAAGCACTTCTTGTTGAGCATCAGCCTTAAACTAAAATTAGGGAAGGTTTAAATGAGTTTCAGTCTGTTTCTGAGAATGAGGCTGTGTAAGATTTTGGGAAAGTATGATTGAAAAGACTAATCTTTTGAGTTTGGAGAGTCATTAGAAACTGTGAAAGGCAAAATTTAACATCTGTTGCTGAAAGACTGGAATAGGAGCATGTTGAGGTGGTAAGAGATACTAGGGATTATGTGTATGGCAAGGAAGAGAGTTGGTTGGAAGGAACCGTGAGATCTTTATAGGAATTGTGTGAAAAAGTATTGTTTGTAAAGATTACAAGGGTCAGACAGTGGAGCCAATTTACTTTGAAGAAAGAGTTAGGTCTCAGGCTCCACAGCTGCCGCATATGAGATATCAAGAGTGGCCATGAGATAGATCCCTGCTTAAAATTGTCTGTATCTTAGCAACACCACTGAAGATGTGATACTGTCAGATATTTTGCAGAAACTTCTGTTCCTCTTTTGTTGTGGATGCTAGAGGAAGGGATGCTTTCCAGTGGCCTCTGCTACTCTTCACAGATAGTTTGCCTGTTTGCTCACTCCTTATTGTCTCTCAGTATATAAATCATTATTAGGCATCACTGAGAATAATCATTACAGAGAATGCAATGTAAAGTTCAACATAATTTTTAGGTTTTACAAGCCTGGGGACAGAGAGCAGTATCCTGGTGTTTTAGTTTTGCCCTTTATTGAGCTATCCAGGAACTATTCAGCCACAGTTAATGCACTAGGTTAAATCAGTCTGAACTGACTTTTTTTTTAATGGAAGCCCACTGTGAGTCCAGATCCTACACTGAATGATTCAAGCATTCCTAACCCATGCACACATTCTTGGGTTCTCCAATTTGCTTTCAGATTGAGAGGGCAAAGTTACAGGAAAAGGAAAAGAAAATGTCAGCAGTCTGTGGTCATCATGCTCCCAGATCAAGACATAGAGAACTGCCATTGCCAAAATATTTTCTGAGTTGGCTTTGAAGCACCAACATGTCTCATGTGCCAGTGCATATCACATGAGGCAGAGGTGACTTTCCCCCTAGCCTCAAGGGCAGGATAAAAATTCAGCTATAACTCTCCTTAAACCCTTAGATACTTCCAGTAGTGTTAGGTGTGTTTTTATTCAGTTACTTGGCCTATTAGTCACTTCCTACAAAAAGCATGTATCATAATTAAATTTCAGCATAGTGGACCTGGGACATACACAAAATAGAGAAGAACCCTCATACTGTAAATTCATGTTGTTTAAAACCAGAGTTTAGCAACATTTGGCAGTGATTTACCAGTCTAGTTTTTAAATCTCAGTTTTAAATTACATAATGAAACTGGGAAAGGGGATAGTCTGCCTTGGAAAAAATGCTGAAAAAATAGTTGCATCTCATCTGTTTCCTAGAAAATACTGGTGTGACATATAAGTCAAAAAGAAAAAAGTGTTCCTGGGAAAAGCATTTTAGCTTACCATCTTGCTGCAGGAATCCCTCATTTGCTTTCTTCACTTTCCTAATTGAAAGACAGCTAGATATGCCATCAGAGGTATTCACCTGCTCATTCTACCCCTTAGCACATTCCACACTGATATGAATTCTTTAATTCAAACTCTTCCCATTTTCCTCTGATTTAAAGAAAAGAGTTATGATACAGATTTACTGTTGTGACACATTTATGCATAAACTCCCACAAATGTTACTGGTTATGAAATTACCATATTTAGTAGTTTTAACCATAGAATGAATAGAATGGAGAATCACCTAAGAATAAATTTAGAATGGTTTAAGAAGTCTGTTGTGTTATGGTGAATATAAACTGATTACAGAAAACAAAAGAATGCTTGTAATTTGTGAGTTTTGTGGAGTATTTAATCCCTGGTTTTGCCATGGTGTTGATACGTGATGAGAGGCAAATTCCTTAAACCCTGAGGTCAGATGTGGGAATCTCAAGGGAGGGGTCAGAGGGAAAAGGAAGACAAACATCGTGAGAGCATAAGATTAGAGTCTGCTTCACGAATGTGTCTCCCTGGGAATAAGGCATTCAGATTGTCTGGAACCAGTGGCTGATGGTTTTTTTTTAAATGAAATGAAAGCAGTCACTTTCCTCATGTTTCAAGCTGGAATGATAAATAGGTCAAGGTAACACTAGTCAGTTTGGGCACAGATACATTCCTTTCACTCTTACCTGTGGATGAGCCACAGATCTGTGAAAACTTTGGGGTAAAACCAGCTATGTGTGCAGCTCCTGGGATACCCTCTTGATTATTTCTGTATTGTTCTGTGCTTGGTTCCCTTCTAGGAAGCAGGTTGCTTCCTTCCAGCAGTGTTGCTGGCTCCACTGGAAAAGGAAAAGGCAGCAAAGCAGATGCTCAGCACCATAATCCAGTAAGTGCTTTAATAAAATGTTTCCTTCTCACTTGCACAGAGATAAGGATGGGAGAAAAGAGAGAGACTTTTTTAGGAGTTGCACGCTGGGGGTTGAAAGAGCAGTAGGAAGGCGCTTTCAGGGGGAGGCTAAAGCAGTGCCTTGTTCTGCAGGCCTCCATTTTGTGCTGTGTGTGATGTCAGCGCTGGAGGACTGTCTGCTGCACGCGGGGTGAGGAGCACAGGTAATGGACACGGGGTGTAGAGCCACGGGCCCCTGGCCATCCCTGCCTCACTGAAACAGTGCAGCAAATGCTGTACAGCTGCTCAGGAAACAGAGTTAGTCCTTTACCTTCTTCCCCAAGTGATCTTCCTTGGCCAGCCACTGTGGCCTGTCTGATTTACCTAAGCTCTCCCTTCCTTGGTTGCCTCGTCCCTCTCAGGGAACAGCATTTCCCATTGAGATTCTTCTCTTTGCCCTAATCTAGGCACAGGTTTTTTCTTTTCTTTGTCTTTGATCGTTCAGTTTTCTTTGCTCAGATGCAGCCTACCTTTCTCTGTGCCTAACCTCTGCTTTTTATAGTTTCATTACCTTACAGACCCCCTTTCTGTTGCTCATTTTCTGATGATGTGCCTATCTGTACACTTGCTTATTTGCCTTCAGCCTAGCATTGGTGGGACGTACTTGTTCATGCCAGTTTCACAGCTTTTCCAGACATGGGAAGTGGGACTTGATTTCCTGGTGAGGTCTGTAACAGAGCAAAGGGGAACACAACTGCAGGTTTGTTCCCTAGAATTCATAGTCCAGTTTTTCCTGTGTTGCTGAGAGTCTCCTTTTGCTCAGTGTCCCTTTCCTTGCCCAGTATCTTCTCTGGCCTGAGAGCTAAACAGCTGCCTTGAAAGTGGTGATGTGAGCCTCTCAGGAACTAGTTTGGTATATAGCTGAGTAGAAGAGATACTATCTTTATGGAAGAAAATTCTTCCAGCTATTCCTAAATATTCCTAAATAGCTTGTAATTTTTATTATTGCTGTTTAGATCCTCAGTGCTCAAGTTTTAGCTGCCCTGCCACCTTGTGGCATTCAGAGCAGTCAGGTGAACAGTTCAGCTCCATGTGGTGGTGGCCACTGGTGCCACAGCAGTTCAGAGAGGGGAGCTGGTACTCACCACTGAGACTGCTTCAGTGTGTGCTACGACAAAGATCAGAACTGAGCATGACAGTGCAGCTGCCAGCCAGAGTTTACTGGGGTCACCCCCAGAGTGTCTGCCAAGAGCTTGTGCTCACATCATGTCTGTAACACAGGAGCAGGGTTGTCTAAACAAGGGGCAGAACTCCCTCAAAGTTCTGCTCCCACACAGGCAAATTTTGCTCAAAATAGGTACGGAGTCAGAATTGCAACAACATGCAAACTCACTGATACAAAGACTGTGGTTTTGCATTTACTGGTGGCTATTACAGGCAATAAGCAATGTATCTCAGTAGTGCTTAAATGCCTTAAATGCTTAAGGGTTTTGAGCATTTAATTTCCAGATTTGAAGTAGGTTGAAGAGCATTTAAGATCATTTTGTGAAATATATTTCAGTCTGTAGGATCCATCTCTTTTGGTCCTTCTGCCAGATCAACAACATTCTGCCACCAAGGCTGTTTATTTTTCAATCGATCTGGTTCAAAGAACAGAGTTTCATGAGACCCTGGTTTTCACTGTGAGATTATTTCCAGATGTTCTTTGAATTCTCCCCAGCTCCTTAACAGAGTTCATTATTTTCATAAAAGGGCATTTTACCCATGTCTGAGACAGCACTACTGGCTTAAAGTGATGTTTTCATCATTCCATTTTATCACAACCTCTGAATCAGTTTGATAGCACAGATTGGAGGCTAGCAAATTTCAGGGGAGAAATGGTAAAAAATTTCTTTAACATGGCTACAAGGGACTCAAAGAAACTTACATACATGGCACCCACATACATGGTAACTTTCCCATCATTCTAACTCCTCTTATCTCTCACAAAGATTTCCTTAAGTTCAGGCTGGATTTGCCCAAAGACTAACGGGTGCACTGGTAGAAAGGAGGAAGGACTCCTCCAATCCTAGAGTATTTCCTGAAGAGCTGAAAGAAGTAAAAATTGTGGATGGGGAAACAAATGATACTCCCACGACACTTACAGCTCTAAGAACATGAAGGATACAGATTTTTTTTTCTAATGCTTTGTTCCAGGATTTGCTGTTAAAGTGAAAACACGTGAATATGCTTTACCTTGAAGTTCAGAAAAAGACAAAAAAGGGAATTCCAGCTGCTGCTGTTTCATTCAGTGATGCATCAGAGACAGTGTGGAATCACTGAGAAATCAAACTTCATATGAACCAAATTTCTGTGTCTTATTCCAATTCAGCCAATACAGGGCCAGGCTCAAACTGTTTCCATGTGAAATTTCTTAATTTTACTGTTTGCATGCCTTTCCCTCTGCAGACTACCTAAGGGCATCCTTGAGGAAGCAAAACAGAGTCTAGTTCAGTTACCAGCTGAACCTACAATGGTGCTCACCATCGTCCTCCAAAGACATTACTGTAAAACTTGGATTAATTAAAAACCCCTGCAAGGTTTAGGGTTGGTGCCCAAGAGTGCACGTGTGTGATGGTTTCCTCAAATGTCAGTCACTGCAGAGCAAGGTGTATCAAGTATTCTCCAGGATGGGGACAGTTCCTTTTGAAATACTTGATTGGTTCCCTAGACTCTTGTTTGGGCTTGAATTGTGTCCTTTCCAGCTGCCATGATGCAGAGTAAAAGGAAGCATTAATACCTTAGCCTGTGCTTCTTCTGTCTATGTAGTACACTGGACTTAAAATAAAAGCGGAATGTGGCCAGCTTCTCTTAGGTTGTGTGTGTGTGTTTATAAAGGACAAGCAGGAAGACATGAGAAATCCAGAGATTGCCATCCAGTAACTATGTAATCCTCATGTTTTTAGGGTAAGGGAAAGAAAATCAACCAGGAAAGAAGAATGTTCACTCTGCAAGAAGTTAAATCTTTAATCTCTAATGTTAATCTTTGATCTGTTGAAGGAAAGGAAGCATATTTGTATTGGCAAACACGTCACCTGGCTGGTAATACTGGCGAGCCTTGAAACTCTTCGAAATTAGAGATGCGACCAAGCTGTAAAGTTAACTCTTAAGGATGAGAAAGCCATCTCTCCATAAAATTGAATACATTCAGATAATCGCTGAGGATTGTCATATATATTTTCCTTCCTATATATTTCTCCAGGACTTTTCACAGCTTGGAGCTTGGAACTGGTCCCAGCCATTTTTCACCTGCAAGACAAACCAGCACAAAAGAGACAGTTAAAATGTAATCCATAGAAGTGATTGGCCGGTCACTTTTCTGCAGCAGGATTGCTGTTCCTACTCTTTTGAAGAGTAACTACTGGTGATGGGATACAGATTTATATCTTGTTTGGCATGCTTCAGCCAGCTCCATAAATCTTTAACTGTCTAGTCACAATTGAAACTGTACAGAAGAATTCTTTTCCTCTATGACAGATGAGACATTCTGCAGGTCTGGGGTATTCCATGAGGGTCAAATCAGTTCTTTTTAGGACTCGTTTTTGGGGGGCTGGGAGTTACAAAAACAGGGTGCAAGGCTGGGGAGTCAGAGAATCGAAAGGAAAATCTGATTAAGTCCTTGGAGTTGAGACGAGAAACCAGGCCACAACATTCCAGTCAGTATTAGTGACTACTGTAGTGGGTGCTGGGTACTCTTCTTTCTCACTCTCATGTTCATCAAGAATATTTTATAGAATCAGAAACTCATCCAGAAGACTAAAAAAAAAAAAAAAAAAAAACCCTCAAAATATTTCCCTTCTGTTTAAGCCTATGACTAATACTAATTTGCATGAATTAATACTTTCTACTGAATGTTTTCCACAAATGCATCAGAGCTAATTATGTGCATAATTCTTTCTAGAGACGTACTCTCTCAAGTGCCAAATCTTGAGCTCAATAGTCAAGTGTCCTCTAACTCATAAAAACAGGTGACTTTAGTTTTATTATTTGTCACAACCTACTTCAATCCCTTAAAGAATTTAGTGTGTATTCTGTTAATAGAAAAATGAAAAGAAGGATGGCCAGTATTTGAATAGCTTTTAAAAAGTTGTGTAGGTAGACACAAGTTATGGATTGGGGAGCTGTAATAATGTACTTTTACTAAGAAGGAACAGCTGTAATGTGAAAATGTTAGAACTACAAAAAAAAAAAAAGAAGTAGCACCAGCCATAGTCTTAATCTTAGCCAAGGCCTATTGTCCAGTACCAAAAGGTTAAGTACAAATATTTTGAGAACTGAAGAGTTTCAGTAGTAGTTTGAGAATGGCACATGGAGCACAAAGCATTGAAACATACCAAGAGAGGATGGAGAACTCAAGTTACTTCTGGTCTGGAAAATTTGGTCACTCTAAGTTTACTGAGACAGATTTCAGTCAGCATTTTCATTCCACGAGAAGAATAACCATATTTAACATTTGAAAGCCCTTAAGAGTGTTTTACTCAGCTGCATTACATATTTCATTACAAGAGGGTGAAAGCATAAAACCAAAGTGATGTTATGAGGTAGACTCACCTATAACACTGCCTAGCAGCTCTAAACGATCGGAGCCAAAAAAGAGATGAGGTTCCCCATCATAATGTGCCACAACAGCAGGCATCCCAAATGCCTATTGACACCATGGAGATGAAACAGAGAATGTTATAATGAGAGAATTTCTTGCAGACACATCATCAATCTCCAGGAATAAATCCCAATAACTTCTACTTTTTCTCCTCCCCTTCTTTTCACCTTCTCATTCTTAAAGATAAGTCTAATGAAGCCATTTGGAAGTAGATGTCTCTCCAGAGCCTGTGTGCCCCTTTTGAAGGAGCATAAAAAACAACCTGATTAATCCACAGCTCTGTTTCAAATAGCAGTAAATGGTATCTCTTAGTACTGGTCCTGTCCTTGCTGTCCAGCTGGAATGAGCTGAGTGGGTCAACCTTGTTTTCCCAGATGACAGCGAGATTAACTACCAACAACAGTGAGGTGGCTTTCACACACTGAAATACAAGGAGCACCCTGAAGGGATTGTCTATATAGTGCTTTCTAATCATCACCCTCATTGTTCCTTGCTTCCCTGTATTCTTAATAGGGAAGGAGTGCATAGCTGTGAAGCCCAATGCCATTGGAAGCATCTCACCCCATATTTAATCGCTTCAGCTGTTGTCTCTTTCAGTCGGTCCTTCACTGCAGGGGATGAAATCATTTCAAGTGCCTTCTGGGAGAGCTCTGCTGAGAGCCCAGCCTGTCGGGCAACCTGAGAAAAGATTATATAATTAAGAATACTCTAATAGTAAATACTCTAATTCCTACCCTGGTCTAATTAATTTAATCTTCAGTATTATCACCTAAGGTCTACTGCCAAAAAAATTCAAAATACTCTTGAAGCACTTCTTGCATAATTGTCTTGCTGTATTCCCAACCTATTCATCATTTAACAACTCTCAGATACAAAGCAGAAGAGACATTTTAAACTTCCAAGTCCCAAATCGGCACTTTTTTCCCCAGTAGTTCTGAAATTGAAGAAAAAAAAAAAAACCTTTGATACAATGACTCATCAGATAACTTACAAAAAACCTCAAGCTGGTGTTATGAAAAATAAAATCTCACTGTACAAGCTTACCAAGACAAACAGTTCGTGTGACAAATGTGGGATCTGTAAGTGATACTACATGAAGGACACTGTAAATCCCAGAGGTTAAACAGTTGCTGGTGTTATTGCTGTATCTTTTTCACCTCCCCTGTGCCTCTGCCACACAGGAATGAGACTAAGTAGCCAAATTCAAAGGTACAATGTTTATCTGGTAACACAACTATAAGTACCCTTGTTAATAAAGTGTTTCACACACACACAAAAAAAAAAAGGTAAAAAGAAAAAAAAGAAATACAATATTGCACATGGACAAGTAAGCCTGCACATGCAGGTGTTAATGACTCTTTCTTTCTTTCAATCACTTTTTCTGTTTAGCACCCACATTTTCTTGTACCTTCTCCCACTTACACATCAGGGAAATGAGGAGGGCTTTTTGACTGTGCTTGAACAGGAGGTTAAACAAGTGTAGCCCTGGACTAGAACAAAATGCTTGGTAGCCACAGTGTTTAGACTGCAGTATTTATACAGTGATGTAGTATCTGGTCCTCACCATTTCAGGGCAGAAAGAGTGTGTAAGTGGGCTGGGGCAGAATTCAGACTGTACATTGCTGCTATAGCAATTTATGTGAAGCTACTGCTGACTGAATAAAGAAGTAAAAAAAATACTGAGGAATTATTACCAAGTAAAATATGTTCCATTTTCTTGACGGATGTGTAAAATAAATTCACCTGTAAAGACTCAGATGATTGGGTTGGGCCCTCTTATCCACCTTTGGATGACAAATTTCCAGAAGAGAGGAAAGTTTAGTACTTGCTGCAGGAGTGAATGAAGACAGACACAAGCAGACAAGGGGACACCTCCCTCTGCCTTGATGAACGGGGGGGATACTCACTGGCTGCCAAACTGTGACTAAATTAGAGATCTTTCTGAGTATGGAGTTTGTGGCACTGAAGTTCTGCATGTCCTTGCTTTATTTAAATAATGATGGATTCAGAGGCTATGTGACAATGTTCTGTATATAATTTTGTGCTGAGTCTAGCTGGGATGGAGCTGCTTTTCTTCACAGCAGCTGCTATGGTTTTGTGTTTCAGATCTGTGACCAAAACAATGCTGATAACATCCTAATTATTTTAGCTATTGATGAATGGTGTTTGCACAGTGTTGAGGAAGTGTCTGGTTCTCACTTTTCCCCCACAGTGAATAAACTGGGGCTTCACCAGAGGCTGGGAGATGACCTGAACTAACCAGAGATATACCATGCTCAACAGTAATTGGTGAGGAGGTGGTTTAGGGAGGTTAACCTTTTTCTTGGGAACTGGCTGAGCATCAGTCTGCATGTAGGAGGTGGTTCTTTGTTTTCTTTCACTCTGCTTCCACTTCTCTTTTGCTTATTAAGCAATTTTATCTCAACCCACAAGTTTTCTGTCTTCTATTCTTCTTTTCCTCTTCCCCTGTCCTCCTGGGCAGTGGGAAGAAGCAAGTGAGCACCTGTGTGGTGCTTGGCTGCCTACCACAGTGAAAGTGCCACACTTTAATTTTATCCTTCAAATCATGCTTCTTAAAAAAGCAAAATGCAAACATTTGCTGAAATGTTGGTAAAAAAAGCTACATTAAGATGAAGCTGAAGTGCAAGGACTAGACTTGGGGGGAACAGCAAGACTGCAAGTTTCAGATTTCAGCTAGGGACCTCTAGGGATAGGAGAGATTAGTCATGGACAATTCCTCTCTTTTCTTCATATTCCAAGAACTTAAAATGTAGAAAGGAGAGCCCTTCAAGAGGATCTCCTGGTATACTAACTTACCTGCCATCACAGCTTTTACTGTAATAAACAAAATCGAAACAGCAAAAGAAAGTACATCAAGAGTATAATTTCCAGGCATATAAGAGGGAAATACAGCACTGAGCTTAATAGAAAACCTGACTCCATCACTCCAAGGAAAGTCAACTTCCCCAAGTGTTCCATTTCACCTGGAAATTTCATATAGCAGCAATACCTCAATGCATTCTACAGAAACTTTTCATACTTTCATGACTGTTAATGAAATAATATCAACAGATAACTCATTGTCCCGCCTGGGTATCTTGCCACATGAATTAATAAAAAAAAGTGGCTTCTGGTTCTGAGTGTTATACAAAGCATGACAGAAAAAAAAAAAAAACCCAAAACATTCCAAACAGAGCTGCTAGGGAAATTAAATAATTTTTTTTTCTACCTGAAATTTTCCAATACTCCAAGTGTTCATTTGACTAAGCTGTGTTTATGTCTATTACTGATCCAAGTCATCAATAAGAGTCTCTATCAAAAATGCAGAAGCACCAAGAAAAAGGAGACACTTACAGCCAAGATGTTCTCTGGCTGACTGATATCTTCATGCTGGTGAAAGAATAAAATAAGTAAATCAGCATTTAAGAAACAAAAGCTCAGCTCTGGACTTAAAAGCAAATTTTCTAAGAAAACAGAAACAAACCCAATACTAGTTGCTGGAGAAATGACCTCAGAAAAGGTCTTAAGTCAGCTAATCTAGGAATGTATTAAAGTGTTTTCTGATATGAACCACTGATCCACACAGCCCATTGGACTGACCATATAGACCTAAAAGAAGGCACATTAAGCTGACTATAAGCTTGTTCTTTTCATAGTGGCTCCTGAACCATTGTGACTTTAAGTTCCTGCTATGACTTTTCATTAAAAGACATTTTCTTCCTCTTGCTGAAATTCCACATTTGAATGATGTGGGACAGGAAAGGTGACAAGAAAAGGTCAAGAAGTTGGCCACATAAAATACTGACCTGTGACCAAAACCGCATCCAGAACTCCCTAGATAAGGGTTCTAGGTACTGTGGGTTTGTCATGTCAATGGCTGTGACAAAGCGCATGGCCGCCAGACTGCCTGGATTCGTGGGGAGACAGAGAACAGAGACAAGGCACAGGATCAGGAGCAGGGGTGGTCTGCACAAGTGCCACCTAAAAACAGCATGATCTCCCCTGTTAACAGTCCTGAGAAACCCACAGTCTGTAGTAGCTCATGTTGATCCACAGTTATCTCCCACGCTAGTATCATTCACAGCCATATTTCTCCAGAGATTTCTTTCATGGCTTAGAATGCACAGACTTCATACTGCTCACAGGTTCAGGAAAGGGCTGCACACAGGGAATTCATCTCCACCTTTACTGGTAGGGAGAACTCAAACCAGAAGTGCTAGGGATGAGAAATACCAGCTAAGCTAAAACTCTTTCTTACTTGTAGCAAGGATACGCTGGAAGTCATCTCTGGACATGTGTACAGGCACCTGGTAGTATTTTCCCATCCTTTTTAGATCCTTCAGCATGTATTCAGCACGCTTTGGTAACATTGCTGGTGGCTTGTTACCTTTTAGGAAAAAGTTCTGTTGAGATTTCCAACTGTATTATAATAACACTGAACAAATTATGCCTCATGCATATATGTGCCTAAGGAAGAATCTAAGTTCATAGTCAAATTTCATATTGGCTTACTGGAACATACTCAGCTTTTCCAAATATAATGCTATGATTTAAACATGGTTTATTTCAGTTTTGCACTGATCAAACCTTTAAGATAGCTGAATCAGTTTTAAACCAAGGTACAAATGTCCTAGCAGGGATTTATGTTGCTTCAGACAGATTACTTTTACGCTTGAGAACTCCTAATGCATGGGTAAACTGATGCAAAGACTTGTTGATTCATGATTTGTAACTCTTGGTGATCTAATTAAGGCCAGGAGTACTGTTTCAGGACATCCTTGTATCCTTCCTGCATATTACAAAGTGCAAGTGTTCTACAAATTAGTTCTGGTTTAAAAATCTAACTGTAGGAAAACACTCCATATATTATTATTACTATTATTATTATTGTATTTTAGAACTGATGAACTTCGGCACAGACTGTCAGTGTAGTTGCAACAGTGTGAAATTCCTTGTGACTTATTTCTCAATCCCTCTGGAGCTCCACAGTCCTATAGTTAATTAGTTACTGGTGCCGAAAGGTAGTTCAGAGCTGGCTCTATGTGGGCTCTGCACACACCAAGGGCTTGCACACTAGTGCTGTGCTAGTGAAAAAGGTATCTCCCTGCAGCGCTAACCTCCCTATACTCCATACCGGTTTGTTGCATTATGCCACCAAGGAAAGCTGGACGGAAGCGCAAGTCAATATTCCAGATGTGCTGGTACCGGCAGAGAACCTGCAACGTGAAAGAGAAGCGATGGATTCACAGTCGAGACGTCGATAGAGCTGTGTGCAGCTACGGCAGTAAACACTGCAGATAAATCCTTTCCCATTGTATTAGGGCTAGTCCTAAAGCCTTTTCTGGATGCTGCCAGAGAACTCTGATCTCAGAAGAACTGATGAGTCTCTATTCGTGCCACGACTATATAAGTCTAACTAGGGTTAAGTAAGGGCAAGATCAAGCTCATGAATGGAGGCTCGCACTTGTTAAACATGAAAACTATCCCCGAAGCAGAATGTTCAGTACTAACTCCTACACTGCCGTTTGGCTCGGACACGCTTCTCTGGTGTCCCTGGACTTCAACACGCGAGGGAGAAGCCCAGGCACCCCTCAGAGGTGAGAGAAAAAGTAACTGCGGGCCGGCAAGGGCACTGCCTGCAGCCGGCCGGGCGAGCTGCCCTTGAACGGCCCTGCCGAAGGGGAGGCGGCGACGGGACCGGCCGGGCGCCAGAGCCGCTCAGGCACCGCGGAGACCCGGGAGAGGCCTCTCGCCCTCTGCCGCCCCCTCACCTCAAACCCCAGCCAGGAGTACGGGGAGATCACATCGTAAAACAGCTCCACGAGCGTCCGGCCCATCCTGGCCCCGTCCCGTGCCGCGCCTCAGCTCCCCAGCACCCAGCGGCCGCGGCACCGCCCCGGGCAGGGAGCGGGGCGGCCCTTCCGCCCCGTGGGATGGATCCTCCCCCGCCGCCCCTCCGGCTCCGCCTCCCCGCAGCTGCTGCTCGCTCGGCCCGGCCGTGCGGCTCACTTCGCTGTGTCTCCGGCGAATCCCGGCCCGGGAGGGCGAGGAGGGCTAGGATCGCAGGGGGACCGGAGGCAGCCTGTGCCCTTGTCCATGGCGAGGCTTGGGGAGAGCAGGCTCCCGAGGAGGGAACCCGGGAGCTGACTCAGCGGAGCAGTCCAGCATGTTTTCCCGGGAGCACGGCTTCCCTGCCGGATCAGCAAGCGATTTACGTGCCCCGGTCCTTTTACCCCCCTACCCTCCATGTTCCCACACTTGTTCCTCCTCCATTCACCTAAGCCCTTCCCTTTCCTCACCTTTGGTCCCTCCCTTGCCCATCCCACAGGAAGTCCTGTGCGATGCCGAGCCACTCTCGTTCTGCCAGGGTTCCCAGCGCCGCGCAGCAGCCCCTGTAAGTTCTGGATGCGATCTGGAACGTACTCCTGGATCCTTCCTCTGGCTGTAATCTTGGTTTTTTAACAAAGCAGCTTTTTGAATTATGAGTAACTTCAACTCAAGAATGAAAAATATAAACTGCCAACAACAGTTTGTGGCCCCTCACTGAAGTCTTTATTAACACCTGAGTACCGGGCAGTGAGCCAATCGTTAAGAAAAGATTTTGGAGAGAGCCGGGAAGTGTGAAGTCTTTACCAGGCATATTGGTGGCCAAAAAAAAAAAAAAAAAAAAAAGGAATAAGTGACTGAATAAAAATTCTATTTAGGATAATTGGTAGGGCTTCTCCAAAGGGAAATCCTGCCTTACATTTTTCTCAAGTGGTCAGAAATACTGCAGAGTGTGACTTTAAAGAGCTGGTATAAGTCACTGCCTCAGGCATCCTCTGAGGTCTGTGGGCTCCTCTCTTCAGGCCACTGGAGCCTATGGATGTGACTGCTGCTTTCCCAAGTGCTGGTTCAGATAGTAGTGAGGCTGAGTGTGTGTCCCAGAGGGATAAATATGTACACACAGAGATGACTCCAACACAGCCGGCTACACAGACTGCAACAAGCACTGCTGCCTGTAACCCCACTCACACACAATTTCCTTTCCTAGCTGTTTTTTTCAAAAGTTTGAAAGATGGATTTGTGATGAGCTCAGCTGTAGCCGGATTCTCTTGGGTTTCATCCTGTAAGCATCTGTTTTCATCCTGTCTGACAGAAATTTTGCCTGATAGATCCCACAGTTAAGCCATTTTACACCTTTTATTAATCTTGTGCTGTTAATATGCTTTCAATCCAATTCCTCCAATTATCCTAAATATTTCCTTGTGCAGATCCCATTCAGAGGCAGACAGAATGCTGTAAGACTTTGGCTACAAATTTTAACACATTTCCAATATCAGTCCGCTTGTCGCATTGAGGATTATATACTCCAGTTACCTGGGAAGCACTCAGCTCAACTGGATCATTCCAATGACATCAGATGTTGCCAAGGATGTCATCAGAGTCCCCAAGGATCCCTTCCTTGTTGTCAGTGCCTGGTGTACCTGGAGAGAACTTCTGTCCTGTGTAGATAGTTCTGACAGGGGCAAATAGCCTGCTACACCTTTTTCTGGCATAGAATCCGTTGCCCCTGTCAGTTTCTGCTGCCTTTTCCTGTTCCTTGCAAACACCTTCTACTTTCCCAGTTTTCCTGTTAGTGAGCCAGGAAAAGTAGATTGCATGATGCAATTAAATCCCATGGGTGTATGAGTTTCCCACCTTCTGTGCCTCACAGCATGCCTGCAGCACACCTGTCAGGTCTTGTTGATGTTGCTGCAGAAGCAATCATCAAGAATTTCTTTCTCAAAGACTTGGCTGAAACAGAATTTTGATGATTTTCTTGCAGTTCAGGCTCCATTCCTAATAATCCCCAGAAAGCTGTCCCATGTATCCGGGAGGAAGAGCATAAATTTGAGATCTTCAGACAGCTTCTAATAATAAAACATCATAATTCTAAAAATTAACTCAGTAAAAAAATAATTTAAATGAAAGTATTTAAAAATAAAAGCAAAAAGTGTCCAGTAAATCTTAGCAACAAGAAATTATAAGAGAAATTTGAAAGATTTTCTTAACTGCCATGCTTGTTTATCTTCTAAGCATGTAATCACTTCTTTACAAACTTATGCAAACTAATCCTAAAAGCAGGTTGTTCTGGTTCTACTAGTGCAGGATTAGCATTTTATAAACAGTGGTGTATTTCCAGAAGAAGTCAGTACAGCTCAGCCGTCTCTATCAGTGTCCCAGTGTCTTCAATGTCGTCATAGCCTGTATCTTCAGGAGCAGGGGATGAAGGTGTCTCAGCCTCAGAGGTCCTGTTCCTAGGAGTCCAGTCTGAAAACATGAAGGGAATAAGACTGAGAGATATAAATGCACATCCTGTATGTATTACCTCTGTGGTTGTGTAGCTGTCAGTTGTCTCCTCCAGAAATTAGAACCTAAGTTCTATTTTATGAGTGACTGTGAAAGACTTGAGAAATGCTTATGTCACTCTGCCTTCCACTACGTATATGCATATCCAAGGATCAAGCTTTGTACACAATGTTAAAATGAATATATTCATGGCCTGTTAAAAAAAAATCTCTAATGTCTCTCTAGTTACTTGGAGTCCTATATTTTCATTATTTTTCCATGTCCTCAATAGGCCAGAAATATTTATCCCTACCCCAAAAAGTAGAGTTCAGATCAGAAGGTGTTCTGCAGTTATATTAAATGCACAGATAAAGAAAATTCTATCTTAAATATTTTTTGGTAATTCTTTCTGGATTTGATGGACTGACCTGACAATTTAGTGCTAGGTTAAAAACCTATCTGAATCCATCCTCCAGGCACTATCCACTGTCTTTAAGAACTCACAGAGAACAGGCTCTGAAAGACTGGGAAAACTTGAGCAACACATGCTAATTTTTAAGGTGGCATGTGTGGGAGAAGAAAGAGGATTAGGAGTTACAGAAAGTTCAAGTTCAGAAAGATATGAGAACAAATGAACTACTTCTAAGGAGACAGGAGCAAAAGAACAAACAGGCAGATAACAGATTACATGGGTTTATCAAAAATAATCCCCAGCAGCTGAGTCTGATTTTTCTTTCTGATTGTCTAAGAGTCCTTTTATAAGGGAGTAGAACAAATTGTCATTTAACTCACACACATGAAATTTTTGTACATACTCTAGAGAAATATAGTCTAACCCAAACCTCTGTAGACTGGGTACAAATTCAGTCAAAAGTGGTATACCTGGTGTATACCTGCTTACTGCAGCTGGTAAGATTCTTGGACACCCCTAAATACAACAAAGTACTTTTATTAAGTCCTAAGATAAAAGACACATATTCTTGTTATGTTTTCCAGATGATAACCTACTATACTATAATTCAAGTCGTCCTGGCGAAGTTTTGATGAACATAGAATGAGATCTAATAAGGACACATAGAAGGCTACAGATGAAGGGAGAGACACTCAACTGCGTCGTTTGAAAGATCCATGTCTAGTGATAGGTAGTATTCTACAGAGCAGGATTTGAAGCTGCATCAGACATTGAGCATTCTCAAGAGTGTCTTCTTGTTGGAAGGAAGTATCACACTGGCATCCATAAACAGAAGGATATGCTGTAAGAAATAAGAGCTGGTCCTTCTGCTCTACTTGACGCTAGTAAGATCTCAGTACCATGCTGTAAAGAAATACTGTAAAATTTTGGTTTTGAAACAATTTTTGAAAGATATGGACTGTCTAACACGGACTGAATGGAGACACATAATGAGCAGAGTGTTGTCAACAAGGCCTAAGTAGAAAGTTGACTAATTTAGGTTGTGGCTGTCTATAGAAACAAAATACAAAACAGAACTGAGGACAGGTTTGTGAACAAACTGTTATCAGTCTTCAAGCACTTAAAAGGCTGTTACAAAGACGGCTGCCACCCTCGGTCCCCATGGTCATTCTAATAAGAAGTAACAATTTTAACTTGCAGCAGTGAAAACTTAGCTTGGGTTGGCCACAGGCAAGAATTTTATGGCTATAAGGAAAGCAGAGCATGGGTATATATTAGCTGGCTGTAAGAACAGAACTGCACTGCTCTTCTAGCCTCACCTGTCTGTGAGTCCTTGTTTCTGTCACTTTCTCCAGGGATCCCAATAATATCCTGTTCATTCTGCCCAGAAAGAGAAGCATCTCCAGGTCTATGAGCTTCTGTTGCATCATCATAACCATCTTCCAGGGCATTTTCAGGCGGTGGAGAGGTCTCTGGAACAGTACGGCTGTTAACTATAGCAGGGAGAGATCTTCCACTGGGGAAAGCAGTAGCTGATGATCCAGCAACACAGGGCTGTAATACTGGCATGTCTGTGCTTAACTGGAATCCATCCCTCAGAGAACATTAGTGTGCACAGTTTTATTGTATGTACATATGCTTACAAATAATATATGTGTAAATATAAGACTAAATCAAAGCACTCCTGTTTCACTTTTTGCCTAGCAAAATATATTCAATCTGAATAAGAAAAAGAGACTGTATTTGGAAAAATTATCTTCTCTATAAGCACTTCAAAGCAACTAAGGAAAAGCTTTTCGTTTATTTTTAACTAGAAAAAGTCTTTAATATAAGAAAGCAATAGAAAATGAAGACATGATCCAGCAGAATCCGGGATATGGGCAGCTGAGGTCCAAAACTGCTTGTGCTTTTAGTAGTTGATCTCTTGGACACCAGGCAATAGTTAAGAGAGCTTTTTGATCAGCTCTAGGAAAATGCAGTTCTTCTCCAAACACTTGCTCTCCCTCAGTTATTTCAAATTAAAAAAAAACACCAACAACCAACCCAAACCACCCCAAAACTCCCACAGCTAGGAATCTGGATTTTCTTCAGAGTGCTTGTATTTTTTTTAGATCACTCGGATTAAAATTCCCAAATTAGCTCAAATTATATGCCAGTGTTCCTATTTCTTCTTATGTCTTTCCTCTGTTTTAATTCTCCTCCTTTTTCTCAGAAATAAAGCAACAGCTTATAAGCTATTACAGTTGCAATGTGTCAGAGAAACAGTTGTCAAACTGTTTTACTCATGTGACTGGATCCTGTAAAGTGTGTGCAAAACTACCAACAAACATTTATTTTGAATTTCTAATATAGAAGAGGAAAACTAGCACTTTTATATTAGATTGTATGACACTCTTCCACCACAAGAGTTACACGGAAAATTTTGGCTCACATCAAAACATCACTAGCACATGAAGTGAAAGTTGAATCATTCGTAATGCTTTGGATATTAAAAGTTACCCTGATTTGGGATCTCTTTCTTTGTACAAACCCTTTCTTTCATCACCTTGGGTTGCTTCAGGACCATTTTCTTCATCACTGACCCCCCTATAGACCTGTTTTGAGCTCTCTGAATAAGAATCTAGACAAATGAGAAAGAGCGTGATATCAGATTAAACTCTCCTGAAGTGCTAAGACTGCACCATGAGAAAAAGAGCAGGCTCCACTAATACCACCCAAGTCCAACAGATTCTTTGGCAGTCAGTATTACTTCTGCAAGGCTTACAATGGAATAACCAAGAATCCCTCAGGGGCCCCATAACATCTCTACTGGATCATGAGGGAGGTAAGCCACAAAGGGAGAAAAGCAATCCACAGGAGGAAACCTACAGGGACCCAGTTGCTGTGAGGGAGATGCAAATTATTCCTTTCTTTGTCCCTGCTTTAAATAATTGCAGCAAAAGGGTTTTTTTTTTTAAATTTGCTTGACGTATGATGATCTATGGTCTATGACTGCAGTGAGGATTGCAAAAACCAAATTGTCCCTAGGAGAGGAATTGACAGAGTCCACTGGGCAGGAAACTCCTTTCCTCAAATCCAGGAATTTTTAATTTCCCAGTAGATTTGGGACCTGCAAAGTATCAAACTGGGATCAGAAAGGAGGAGCTTTCCCTTGGGAAGAGCATGACACACACACAGACCTGAGAGGAAAGTCACGCCCTGCTTTTTCCTCATCAGGCTGTAATCAATCTCTTCATAGACAGCCTCGGAGAAGGGATCGTAGGATAGTCCGGAGCCTGAAAGTAAAAGGTAATGATCACTTACACAGTCTCTGCTCATACTCAGGCTGGGGTCATGAAAAGGAGAAGTGCCTTAAAGGGGTCTATGTGGCCTGGTTGGCACCTAGAAAGGCACCAAGAGCTGCTGACTGAGGATAAGCACCTCTGGGCTCTTTCACTGCCAGAAAGTAGTGAAAAAATCTTAGTGTGGCAACAGATGCTGCTCATCTCAGTCACCCACCCCCACTGCCTCCCCAGCAAGGTAAACATTTGGGGCCATGTAAAGGAGGTATTTCTTACCAGTCCTGAGAGACCCACCTCTCTGCTGTGCCCTGGCACGTCGGATCTGCCCAGCAAGAATGGCAAGGACCAGGCAGAGAAGAGTCCCTAGGATAATGGAGAGGATGACAGGCACTGAAAGTCTGGTGCTGCCTGTGGCAGGGCGGCGGGGACGATCTGAATGGAAATGAAGGGTAAACAGGTAGAGAATCAGATGTCCCAAAGGGCTGCTCCTCTGCAGCCTCTTGCTGTGCCCATGCTAGTAGGGTGAGCAGGGCACCTGCTGCTCTGTTATGGGTCCTGCTCAAGCACATAGAATTCAGCAGCTGGAGATGGTGCCATTCAGTTTTCCTTTATGAAAGGCTGTGGGAAGTGCTTTCTGATGAGCTGAAATAAACTGCTGTTTTATCTGCTAAGTATCAGGGACATTAAATTGTCATTTGATGAGAGAAAGAAAGGAGGGGGAAGGAATTTACCTGCTCTCGTGGGTGATGCTGTTGTTTCTGTCACACCTGTAAAAGGAAGGTGAGTCCAGATTAGGGAAGAGGCAAGTGTGAAAAATAGGAAGATCAGCTTCGTATAATTTGTGTGGTTCTTGCAGTCAAAAATATGAAAGGGCTAGTCACTGGGAAATACAGCTGGCATAATTCTCCCCTACCCACCTCCTTCCCAGACCTGTGTAATAAAGGACCAGTCACTAACCAGAGCAATTCACAGCAGCATCTTCCTTATGGTCACAGTTTTTGCCAAACAAAGGCTTGGTAGGACAGTCCCAAAGAGACAGCTCTGTTCCTTTACAGTGCACCTTCTCCAACCAGATGGGACCAGTTCCTTCCCCAAAGGCAGCTTCACTGAGAGCAGACACAGCAGATCCACAGCCCAGCTGCCTGCATACAACGTTGGCATCTGCCATGTCCCAGGTGTCATCACAGATTGTTCCCCAGGAACCCTGGTGCCAAATCTCCACTCTGCCTGAACATTCATCCTCTCCTCCCATGACTCGCAACTTCTCCCGGTCTGCAAAACACAGAAATCTTCTGTTTTACTGAAACAGCAGGAAGGTCCACAGGGACCAATGAAGAAAAACAAAGAGGTGGAGGTACCTGAACAACTTGCAGAGTTTGGACACTCAGCAAGTGCAGCTGGAGATGTTGCCTCCCTTCTTCCTGCAGAATTTAAATAATTAAGTAAATAATTTTTCTCTGAAAAAAATCAAGGAAGTATAAAATACCTGAAGATTAACCATCAAGTTCATTGTTTCCTGAAATATGTATGGCCTGTTTAGTTCTTGGTGGATGGCTCTTTGGCTGTTGCTGTGAGTAATAATTTTCCTAATGGTTATGCTGTCCTTCTCATGGGGCAGCTGCAATCTCTTTCAGGATATCTGAATGTCATCCAGAGTTCATTTGTATTATAGTGAATGTATATGAATACAGATATTGACGCCCACAGGTGTGAAATGCTGTCATAAGAGCAGGCATTAGAAAGGGACCTTTAGAACCAAACTGATCTGTACACTTGGCCATGGCTATGTGTATACACTGATATGCCTCCATACATGTAGAAACATAGACTTGCCTCTACACCTCTTGGGAAGTCTCATCCCAACTCAGATCTCACAGACTGACTATGTATCATAGATTTTTGCATTAAAAAATATGCAATGGCACCATCCTGTTAGGGAATTCCTTGGGATTTCACTGGGTGACAGCACTCTGTGATTTTAATTCACTCCTTTGAGTCAAGGATATAGACAAAGAACAATGTTGCTGCCATTTGCATGAAACTAGAAATAATATATACCAGATAACAAGTGAACATAAGGTAGTTACTGCAATGTCCACATGTGCATGCATATGTTAATGTATATGTCTGGCCATATACAAATGCATTTCTAATCACCAGTGCAAGTAATATGGGTCTCTTCTGCTCGGTTATCACACGACTGAGGATTCCAGGGGTCTGACTGACACTGCCAGAGAGAGCTGTGCTGCTCAGTGCACTCAATGTGGTCCAGCCACGTGGGCCCAGACCCTCTGCCATATTTGAAGTCTGTTGCTATTCTTCCTCCCTCTCCACAGCCCAGGTGTTTGCACACAGTTGCTGCGGTGAGCTGGGACATGCGATTGGAACAAACGCTCCCCCACGTCCCGTTGTAGAAAACTTCTACACGCCCAGCACAGTCATTGCCATTCACCAGCCTCAGAGCCAGGAAATCTGGAAGTGAAGACATAAAAATGGAATTAGTGCCACAAACTTCTTGTGATTTGTTTCTTCCCTGCCTGTGTAATAACACTTCATTTACAGTGCTGACTGCCTGTTTTGGTTCTACCTGTATTGTGGAGCATGGATGCTTCAGAGGCTGCAGTCCTTTTAGGATTGGTACTGGCTCCATAGTGGGCCCTAACAGTCTGCACTCCCTTCAGGGGTCATCAGTATTTTTTTCCACATCTCTTCTATTTCTCCTCTCTCTTGCTGTTGCCATTCTGTCTTAAATATGTGTGAGCAGAGCCACCATAAACTGCTTGGATTGTCTGATGCTTTGGTGCACAGTGGGTTGTTTCCATTGGTTTCAGAGGCAGCTGTAACTGACTGATGAGCACACTGCTCCTTGCAGTGGAAATCTTTACAAACCTGTCCAATTTATCCCCCAAATATCCTACCACACCACAGTCTTTTTTGTATGTATGTGTGTGTTGGTGCTTAATATGGGCTTCTGTAGATCCTTTGCACCCTGGTAGGACCAAGAAGATGTGCTGACCAGCTATGCCTCAAGTAATCAAGACAGCAAGAGGCTGTCCTAGCAAGTCTCCACTGTTCTCTACTTCCTGTTCATGCAGCCCTCCTGTTTGAACCCACAGGCTCAAAAGAGGGTTTTCCAAACACACCTGAGCACAGGACTCCAGCATCCTCTTTGTGTTGGCAGTTGTGCTGGCCCCATGCCCTAGAGGGACATGCCCAGAGATCAGATTCAGCCCCAGTACAATTCACGTCATCCAGCCAGATCTGCCCTGACCCTGCTCCATAGTGAGCAGAGACGAATGCCTCGATGGCATATCCACATCCAAGCTGTTTGCAAACAACATTGGCATCTGATAGATCCCAGTTATCATCGCAGATGGTGCCCCAGATGCCATGATGATAAAGCTCTACTCTCCCAGCGCAGCGGTTTGTTCCATTCACCAGCTTCATCTGCCTGCTGCCTGTAGGAAGAAAATCCAGCTGCCAACATGCAACACAACTATAATGCACAGGTCAGCATAATGGCAATGTTTCTGAAGCACTTTTAAGACATCATGTTCTTGTTATATTCCAATTCTTCTGCTATGGTTGCTTGGGCAGAAGTCCTGTGAGGCTAAAACTGCATAAAGGGAAAGGCCTACTCGTGCATCAGGTAGATGTTTGAATAAGTTCTGTGAGATGTTGCAACAAGGAGTGTCTAATCATACTAAGTATACATAGAGGCCACCTTGTCTTAGAAAGCCAGACAACCTGTTTTCTATCTATACTCATTTAGTTAGAGACAGAGACTGTTCCTGTTGCAGATGGGTTACAAAATCAGAGAAGAGTAGAAACAGTTGTAATATTCTGTAGAAAGGCTGCAGGTATCTATACATATGGAGATGTCACAAAATAAAAGATATTTACTTCTCAGGTGGCAGTAAGAATGCTTGGCAATCACAGCCAAATTAGTGTTCTTATGGCTTCTGTGTTCTAAGAGTTCTTTTTGATTCTGGAAGATAATTCTGTAAGAAATTCAGATGACGAAAGTATTATGTAAATTACACTTGCTTCCTTAACTATCATCAAGCTCAGACTCATGCCTACTTAAGATCTGGTGACACCACAAGGTGGGCTGAAGAAACCCTAGGAAACATTCTGTACCTTTCACACAGTGACTCACCCAAACAAATCACACCAACATCTTCAGAAACTCCTGTTGGCACTGTCTGATGATGGGAGGTGTTGCAGAGCATCAGCTGAGTCTCATTTCCAGTACACTGGACACTCCTTAGGCCAACAAGACCCATCCCTCGCTCAGACTTTGGAAGGTAATAGGCTTTCTCAGCAGTTCCACACTGGAGCTGTCTGCACACCACATGAGCATCCTTGATGTCCCAGTCATCATCCAGGACTCTGCTCCACACGCCATGGAGGAAGATCTCAACTCGCCCATCACAGCGGCTCTCGCCCCCTGAGAGTCTGAGTGATTCAGCAAGACCTGGGCTCAAGAGAGCTGGAAAACATATTGAGTAACATCTGCTGCTCTTACTGCAGTAGGAATAACTTGCAGGAGAGCTATGGAAGACAAATTTCTGTGCTGGTAAAATATTAATTCTCACCACTGATTAAGGAGACTGTCCCTGTTAAGGCTTTGTTTGCTTTCATGCACACAAAGGCCTGTGATGGGAAGCGAGAAAGGCTTCCCCAGCTCATAGTCTAGATCCTGTCAGTGAGATCACCAGCACTGCTTTGGTCTGAAGTTGCACCACCCATAAAAGGCCACTGCTGACTTACCTGAGCAAGTTACAGTGGCTGCTTCTTTGGCTGAACATGTTGGATTGCCCAAAGTCACTTGAGCACAATCCCACAGGCAGGACTCTGTGCCTTCGCAGTGAAAAGCATCTCTCCATATAGGCCCATTCCCATCCACAAAACCATCTTCCATCTGGATTGACTTTGCATAGCCACAGTTCAGCTGATGGCAGAGAACACTGGCAGCTTGCAAATTCCAGTGGGAGCGGCAGAGTCTTCCCCACGTGTCTCCATGGCGGATCTCCACTATGCCAGAGCATGTGGTGCCATTCACCAGCCTGCCCCCTGGACACCCTGAATGTAAGAGAAAGGGAGTACTGGAGTGTTACATTTGCAATTGCTCATGGGCATGACCTGGAAGTGACTGGGAAATGGGAATGAGTTTTCCTTATCATTCAGTAGTAAAAATGACTTAACTGGGCCAGACTTGTAACTAGAAACTTCCATACCCATAACAAGACTTCAGTCCATCCTATTTTACTGAGAAGAATGACTAGAAATCAGGATCAGGTCCCATTTGCAAATTTTAAAATCAGGGCACCAGGTTTTGGGGCTCTGGGTCAACCAATAGACCTTAAATGTTCAGACCGGTATCACCAAGGGCCTACAGTTCTGCATCCTTCAACTGCTGGTCCAAGTCCTCACTTAAACCTGGACCAGGAATTCAGTCCTTGCCTCAAGTACCTGACAGGTGTAACTGTCTCCAGTCTTGTCTCATGCTATGCCTGGCTGTCCTCTCCGGCTGGACCCTACATCTCACTGATTGCTTTGACTTCTCTGGGGCTGTACATAGACCTTATTACCAGTACCTTCCTCTGTGCAGGTGCTTTGGATTGTGCCTTGGTGACAAGGGCTCTGTCTGTGCTGTGCTCAGCCTCTGTGCCCTCATCCTGAGCTGTGGAGCTGCCCTGCTCTTGCTGCTGCCTGACACAAGGAGCATTTCAGAGAGAGCAACCTTGTGGTACAGGCGAAGTGCAGCCTTGACTCCTGTTGCAGCAGACAAAAGATGGACTCCACATACGCCCTCCACATACACCCTGACTCCACATACACCCTCTGAATTTTGAGTCCATATTTTTCCTCAAGGAAGGAGTTTTTCAATTTTCTCCTTAGACCTTTCCACTGCTCACCTGAACACACCACACGAGCCTGTTTTCCAGCAGGGCATTCGTCATGACTTAGAGCACGCACAGGACAGTCTCTCAGGCGTGAGCCATTCTTCTTGCAGCTGAATGTGCCATTCCAGACAGTCCCATTTCCTTCCCCAAAGGACTGTTCACTTGGTATCTGTAGTGCAACTCCACAGTCTAGCTGCTGGCAGATGATATTGGCAGCTGGTAGATCCCACAGGTAGTCACACAGGGTTCCCCATGTCCCTCCGTGAAGAAGCTCTACTCTCCCTGAGCATGCAGTACTGCCATTTGCCAGCCTGTACCCACCGTAGCCTGCAGAAAGAACAAAGGAGCTTAGCAGTTACTTTTGGTTTTCTGTGCCGTTGCACTGAAAGCTGTAAGAGACCTCGATAAGTGCAAGGAACTAGCACTTATTTATGTGTCAGGTTACTGGAAAGCATGCTGGAACAGGATGCTGATAAGCCAGCTCCAAAAAACCCCTCTATATTTTTTGTGAGGTAGCCTGCACTGTATGACTAAAAATCTTTTGTCTCTTTAAGTTCAGTGTCTCTTCCTTGCTCTGCTCTCTCCTCCCCCCTCAATACTGCTTCTACCTTACAACATCTTCTCTTTCAGAGGCAGTTTCAGTTCTACCTCACACATGGTAGAGTAGGAGCAACTGGTGTCACTCTCTTTCCCAGTAGTTGGTCATGTCACATTTCCTGGTAAGTAGAAGCTGCAGTGGGGAATTCTCAGCTTTCCTCCATGCCTCACAGAAAGGCTCTGAACACCACAGGCCATATCCATCAGCATATTCGCAATAAATTAAGGGCAGCATGGGTGGCACTGTGGTGTCCTACTGCCAGCCCCATGCAGTCCCTCTGTCTTCTCACACTGTTACTTTCTACCCTTACCTTGTCCTTGCATTGTACCCCTAATGAGACCAGGATTTCAGCTCTGACTGAAAGACTCTGACTAAGACTCTTGCAAGACAGAAGCAGGAGCCAAGGCCTGTTAGATGCCTTAACTGAGCTATTTGGCTGCCACAGCTCCCCAGCCAGTGGTCCAGGTCACTGTGGTTAGGGGTACAGTGTCCAAGGCAATCTTGAAATAGAATGGAGACCTTTGACTGGACAATGGACATGAAGTGCAATCATTTTCCAGGCTTGTTTTGTGAGAAAGTTGCCAGCAGTTCTGCCCCAGGTTTACTTTACCCTTTAGAACTGTGGCCTCAGGAAAAAAGTTGTGTTTGCTAGGTCTAATCTTCGCTTTTGCAGCGGGTTGCAATACAGAGCCATATTCAGAGCCCCCAGCAGCTGTGACTGTGTGGAGTTTTTAAGTAATGTTACCTGCCAGTCACAATGAAAGTCATCTAGGCCTCTGGAAACCTTTTTATTTATTTATTTTTTTAATAACTTACAGTTGTAGCTTGTGCCTCCTTCAACCTTTTGGTGATAGGGTACCTCTCCCAGTTTTATAATTAACTGAAGAGCCAGGGATTAACATACACACTGGCACCACAGGAAAGAAATTAATGTCTGAATATTCCTACTTGTCTGCTCTGGCCCTTTTTCCTTTTATTCATAAGAGAAAGACGTAAAGCATTCTTAGCACTGTTGAGTGCTTATCTCTAATAGCATAAAAGAAATGACAGCCCTTTTGGAGTCTGCCTCTGGTGCAGTAGTGAAGTGGTTAGAACAGCCCATGTTAGATGCAGATTCTGAGTAGAGTGAATGAGTGAGTGGGACTACTCTCTGTTATTTCCTGGTCCCCCTTGAATGGCTCAAGGCATGATGGGGGAAGCATCCAGGGATCCTGAGGACCATAGAAGTGTGCAAAGGCTCTGAACTGTGGTTTAACAGGAAGAAGGCATAGAGGACACTGGTGAATTACGTCCATCAGCCCAAAGTCTCACCTGAACACACAACAGTGGCATCATGAGAGCACGTGTTAGTGTGGTGTATGTTCCTGGGACAGTCTGCAAGGTGAATCTCATTCCCTACACAGTGAAACTCTTCTTGCCAGATCAGTTCATGTCTGTCTCCAAAGTGAGTTCCTCTCAAGGTATCCACAGCGTGGCCACACTCTAACTCATTACATACAACTGAGGCAGTTTTGAAATCAATGTGTGAAAAACAGACAGTCACCCAAGATTCTTCTTGCTTTACTTCCAAATGTCCTGAGCAGGCAGTGTCCCCTCCAGTCAGACGCAGATCAGAGAAGCCTGGAAAAAACCAAAAACCAAGAAATCCAGCATCAAGGGTTGGTTGTACTAACCTATTTTCATAACTCCTGTACCTCAGTGGGCAAGACACATGTCACTTCTCTGAGGATCACTGATACTTTTAAATTGTGACTGGGGCAATTCCTGTATACCACTGATAAGAAAGAAAATGGTGTATGGGATTGCTCATTTCTCAGTATGTGAAAACACTAAATCTTTGGGAAAGAAGGAGGGAAGCTTTGAACATCTGCCAATGACTGAGAAGTAGCAATCCCCAAGTAGATAAATAGACAAATAGTCATTTACTAGTGTGTGTCCTTGAGACTTCATTATTTCAGTGAGTAGGAAGCTAAAGCACCCTAGGAAGAGGAAACAGGAAATGTTCTACCCAGTTTCAGAAAAGGCTAAGAAGACAGTCTGGAGATCTACAGGCTGACCAGCCTCACTTTGGTACTTGGGAAAAATATGGAGTGAATCTTCCGGGAACACATTTGTGGGCACAAGGAGATGAATGGGAAGAGTCAGCATGATTTTATCAAGTGTGTATTATGCCTGTTAGACTGTATTGCCTTCTCTGATAATAATGGATTTATGGATGAGGGGACAGCAGCACATGTCATTTACCTCACATTTAGCACTGCCATTAACATTGTCTTGCACAATATTCTTATGTCCAAAAAGTAGGATGTTACAGTCTGGGTGGAAGGACAACATGGTTAAGCTAATTGAACAGTCAGGCTCAGTCATTAGTGAGTTAATCTCTACATGAAGATGGTCAGCAAGTGGAATATCACTTGTTGTGTCTTTCCAGGGGCCTGTTCTCCTCAGTGTCTTCTCTTCATGGACAAGGTGATGGAGTACACTCTTATGATTTTGGGGGGGGGAGGGAGATAACCACGAGGGCAGAGCTGCCATTCAGGGAGATCTATACAGGCTAGACTAATGGGCTGACAGGAACCTTTCAAAAATCAAAACAGGACAAATGTAAAGTCCTGAAGCTGGGAAGGAAAAACTTCTTACAATGGTTTTTCTCCAAAGAGTAAAATCTTGCATAGGGAGCAGCCAGACAGATACTGGACTTTTTTTGCCATTGCAGACTGTCCTGTCTTAGCTAACGTGAAGATCTGGAGAAGAAGGGCAGTTGTAGGACATAACACTGCATTTTCTTGCTTCTCCACCTACAACTGCTTTTTTAGCCCCCATTCCTGGTCATAGACAAGTTCAGTACTGCTCTCCTGTTGCCTGGGAGAGCTGTGGTAGAAACAAATGCTTTTTTTTCCCCTGTTCTATGTCACTTAATATGCCCATTCTATGTCATTGCTGTGTCCAGGCAAAGTAGACTTGTACTTGCAGTCAGCAGAAGACTCAATGCTGAAGCAACTTGCTTTGGATGACTAGAGGGAGTACTTGGCTTTATCCAACCCGGACAAAGTTTGATCCCAGGCTCGTATCTTTCTTCCATTATACAAATTTGGATCACTTCTTACCTGAGCAGATCACTCCAATATCAAAGTAATGGGGGCAGGTAAAAGAACCCCATGCCGTATGTGTGCAGTTCCAGAGAGCAGATTCATCACCACGGCAATCAACTCGGTACAACCATGTCGGTCCAGTTCCTTCTCCAAAAGGAGCTCGATTAAGGGCCTTAACAGCATATCCACAACGTAGTTGCTTACAAACAACCTCAGCATCTTTTATGGTCCAGTCACCATCACACACGGTTCCCCACTGCTCCTCATGTTTTACTTCCACTCTCCCAGAGCAGGGGCCCGTTCCGTTTGACAGCCTCAATTCATCAGCACCTTTAGATAGAACAAGGTTATAGAAAGGACAGAGCCCAATCATGATTATCTATTGCAGATGTTAATGAGATTATTATTACTCTTAATTTACTCTTACATCGGATTTATTTGGTTCACTTTTCTAAATAGTCCAACGTTAAAGGTTTGGGGGCTTTTTGCAAGGAATTATGTGTGTATTTACAAGCATGCGCTAACTGCACTGCTAAAATGTAAGTTATTTCTAATGACAGGCAACCTTTCTCTTATACTGACTTATCAGGGCTGTGAAATGCCGAGTAATGTCCCTGCTTTGTGATTCACAAAGCCTGCCACAATAGACACTGCCAACTGGAGTGGGTGAGGGGACCACACGTCAGTGTGTGATTGCTACGGTAGATGAAGCTTCATTTTCCTGTGAGTTAATTGGCCTGGAAGCCAAGTCTGTGTGTGTCTTTGGGAGTGGGATAACTGGAGGAGCTGGCTACTACAGGGACCAGAGGGGCCAGGCCAGCTACTGCAGAGGTGGTAAGGTGAGGGGGTCACCTGAAAGACCCAACTCAAAGTTGGCTTTCTGGGCTTCAAGGGCACACTGCCGGCTCATGTCCAATTTGTCCCCACCAGTATCCCCAAGTTCTTCTCCACGGGGCTGCTCTCAAGCCATGCATCCTGAGCCAGGTACAGGACCTTGCACTTGGCCTTGTTGAACTTCATGGGGTGAGGCTCATTTTTCAAACCTGTCAAGATTCCTCTGGATAGCATTCCTTCCCTCAGTGGCTGCACCACTGAGATTGGTGTCCTCTGGAAACTTGCCAAGGGTGAACTCAATCCCACTACTAATGTCAGTAATAAGGATTTTGAGCAGTTCCCATCCCCTGAGGGACACCACTTGTCACTGATCTCCATTTGGACATTGAGCCCTTGACTGCAACTCTTTGGACGCATCCATCCAGCCAATTTCTTATCCATTGAATAGTCCATCCATCAAACCCACATATGTCCAATTTAATGACAAGACTGTTGTGTGGGACCATGTCTAAGGCTTTACAGAAGCTGATAGATCATTATAAGGCCACTGGCTCTGTGTATGTTTGTGTCACATGTCGCATGTTTCTGTCTGTGTGGGCAGCCATGTACAGCTGTGGTGTGTGTGGGTATACATTTGTATATGAGTATTACATACGTGTGGCTGTTTGGACTAAAAGTTAGCCTCACTACCAGTTGGAGTCAAAGTCACTGGTGTTTAGAGCATGAAAGGGAATACCCATGAAATAGGTGGAAAATCAAATGGTAGAAAACCACATGCAGGACTGCTGTATTCCCAGGTTAAGGACAAACTACAAGGTAAATGTGCAAAGGAAACAGGAAGAAGTTGGCCACTACATCTGAGTTTTGTCCTCAGTTTGGTCAGATTTGCATTTCAGCATGTTATGAAACAGGTAAATCCCTGAAGAGGCCTGGCAACTTCTTTTGGGCCTGGAGGATTACTCAGATTCACCACATCGCTAAAGGAGGTTTACAGGACAGTCACATAAGAAGCCTAATAACTTTGGGCACAAATTTTCACTGTTTCAATACCTGACACACAATGGAATATTAAAGCAAACATTTACCTGGGTTTTCCACCCACATCCTCTGCCCGTGGGCCCATTTAAGCACAGATGTGGACCTTCTCCCATTGCCTGTGCCATGTGGCAGGTGCATCTGTGTTCAGGCACAGCCATGCCTGGCTATGGGCCCTGTTGATCTGCACTCACAGCCACAGTGACCAGGTGCCAAGAGAAACCTGCAGTACTCCTGCAGACCCAGCACTGGGCACTGATGTGAATGGAAAGCAATGCAGCTATGCAAATCCTGAAAATAGTCTGGGAAGATCATCTATCAATGATGGCATTTGATAAGTGACAAAAGATGATTTGCACTAAGAGCCTTGGGTATTCCTGTAAGATTTTTTCAAGACAATCCGTTATGTAAAATATCACCTTCCCTCTCTTCCTCCAAAGAGAGAGGTGTTTCTACGTATCACACATCTTGCTGTGGTCTGACATTGTGAAATGACAATATATAATTTTTCTTTGCATTTGGAAACAAATCTAATTCCTCTCTCTGCTCAGTGCAAGTGTGTCAGTCAGCCCATGAGCTGGTGCTAGTGCAGCCACTTCTTTCCAAAACTAACCATTGTTTCATTTCTTATTGCAGAGTAAACTGCTAGCAGTAGTCAATTGGAAGGCAGTTTTGCCTCCATCTTCATGTGGTTTTTAACTGCTTCATCAGACACAGACAATGTGGCTTTGACACAGGATAGCCTCTTATACACAGCAAAGGCTTTACCTCTTTCCTAACACTGCTGAATTTCCTTGCAATTTCCGGCCTATCATTTAGATTTGGAAACGAAAAAGAAGAAAGGTGGTTATTCAAGTGACAATTGGTAACTTCCAACCCCTTTTTTTTTCTGTAAAGTATTCTCTCCCCTCAAGTTTCCTGAGTTAGAAAGTCACATACATAGCACAACCCTCAGATAACTATGAAACCACTTTGTGCCTGCAACATGTTGTCTCAGAGGGAGCGTAATCTTTCTGTAATAAGTCTTGTAAGTTTCTTGAAAGACATTCTGGAGAACAACCCCCAGGCTATTTGAAGAACATAGTCCAAAAAAAGAGTTTTCTCAGCTAAAACATTTATACATTTAAAAGAGAAATGAATTCTAAGAAAAGTTGAATTCATCATACATTTTTAAAGGAACCAGATAACCTATTTCTATTAGCCATATCCAGGAGCAAAACCAACAGCTCTTCACTCAACCATATAACCTCTCTGCACTTGAATTTTTAAGTAATTGTATATCTGTCATTTTCAACATGTAACAGCATGCAAGACTGCATGCAGAGGTAGGCATAACCCAACTGACAGATTTAAATATTTCCTTAAAAAAGCAATCATTTGCTGTAATCAGTCTTCTCTGAATTTTTTATAATACATACAGGGACAATTTTGTATTTCCTCACACACCACAGCATGTCCCACAAATACCTTCATTGAATTCAGTGGTTGGGTGTTTGGCTTGGCTGAGAAGGCATGAGATTTCTGCTTGCTCCAGCTGAAGACCCAGTTCTTCTTGTAGGCAAAGGATGAGAATGCAGCATGCATTCCTGTCCCCAAGCCCTAAGAGGAGGTTTTCAGCCAAGGCCTGCTGCCTCAGGGGCAGATTGCCAGCTCACTCCCTGAGGGTAGTGGCTCCTGCACGGCTCTGCACAGTGCTCCATGCCTGGGGAACATCAGAACTCCTGTAGTAGCATGGAGAGTGCAAGTGCTACTGGAGCAGAGATGAGGGTTGTAGGTGCTGATGATGTTGTCAAGGTAAAGCTACTCTTGTCTGCATCTTCCAGTCATCTGTTACTGTTCCCTGATGTTAGCAAGGAATTGGCAGAAAACTCACTCTCATTTCTACAGTACAGCTCAGGTGACATGAAAACATCACTACAAAGGTGTCCAGATAAAAATGTTTCGTATTATGAAAATGTATGTCAAGAATGCTTTCTGTTCTCTGCCATGTGAACTCTGACTGCATCCACACAACTGGAGAGAACCTTCAAGACTAGGGCCATGCCATAGCAAAGCATCAACCGTGAAGTCTTGTTCTCCTCATATGGGGATGAACCACCACCACAATGCCATAATGTCACCTCCATGTATAGAGAGAAAAAAATGAGGTTTACAAAATCTGTCTCTCATCACCAACATCAAGCATGTACACATAGGTCTAGAAGAGCAGAGAGGCAAATAGTGATAAGCTTCAGATATGCAGGCACAACTGAGGGGATGTTGTGTTATCCAAACTCCACTGGACACACAGGGCAGAGACACATCATTTTCACTGGTGTTGAACAAAGACCTGGAATTATTAATTCTGTCTACAAAGAGCTCAGCAGGAGAGATAAGACAGTAATAAGAATACCCAACCATGTTTTAGTACAACTCAACAGTTTACAAAATTTGGACTTGAATTCTTATGAGAATAGCCAGTCACTGATGTCTGAGTAAAATACAAAATTTTTACAAATGGCTTACCCTTCTTTATCTCAGGATTACCAAGGAGATTAAATCAAAGACAGAAACATACTTGAACACCTTTTTGTCACTTTGCTTTACAGGTTCATAGAATAACAACCTATTTATATTAAATTTGCATACTTTTCTTATCTCACTGCCTTAAGTGAAATAAAGTATGTACTTACCCAGAGAGACTTGAATGGAGAGGAGAAGCAACCACAACACTGGAGTAGAAAGATGTTCTTTTATTGCCATCCTAACCACAGACAGATGAAACTTCACTCTCCAGGTATTCCCTAGATCAAACTCTGCAAGGGCATTCCTGTATTTCGCAAACGACTACAAAGGAGGAAATATATAGATTCACGTGCTAGCACGAACTACGTGAAGGAACCAATAGAAATATTGTTCACCTTTTTAGACGTTATCAGCAGATTAATCTCCAATCTGAAGGAACCAAAGCCTCCAATAAAATTCAAAAAGTGTGCTTGTGACCTTATATGAAGGATGATTGCGTATCTGATGTCTTCATCAGAATTGTTTTACTATGGGACCAACATTGGTGGCACAGGCAGAGCAGCTCGCAATGTGGTTATTTCTCACCAGACAAAGGAATTTGAAAGTGCAGAACACTGGTCATTTATGAATCACTTCAGAAGAGAAACAGGCAAAGATTGCCCCTAAATTTGAAGCTTGTCCATCTTATTGGGAGAAATTGTACTCCAATCAACAGAAATGGTGTTTATCACTAGAGGTGGTTCGGTGAGTAGAAAACGACACCCTCTCTGTCTTTGGGGCAGGCTCAGGGCTTCCTTATTTTGTCAAAGCTTTGTGGGCAGAAGCTCTTAAAAGACCATCTTCCTTAGGATTTGAATTACAGGCCTTCCTGTTTCTTCTGCTGAATTTCTTTTTGTTTCAGGTGACCACTGCTGGTAGTTCTACCCCCTCTCTCATTCACTCTAGAATGCCAACTTCAGGGAAATAAAAGCTGCTGTTAATTAAACAGTGGCTGCTTGACTCATTCTGACAACTGGAACAAGAGTGCTGTTTACACCAGTCTAAACACATGTTCCTTTTTATGACACTGACAGGATCCCCCTTTTGTCTGATGGCATCTATCTGTTCCTTATCCAGAATCCCAAGTTCAGTAATATCCATGCTATTAGGTCCTTAGAACACCAAGTTCTGCAACCTCTTCCCCTTCTCACTGGGCTTTGCTTGTTCAAGGTCTTTGTAACCTTGCAGCAGGGTAGCCTTGGGTCAGAGTGCTGCAGAAAGAGCTGCATGAGCAAGAACAGAGAATCTGGCCAGGGGCTGCCCATTCTTTGCTCAGGAGGTCAGATAGCTGCCTATGGTCTCTGGTAGAGCTACAGGGCAGCCAGGCTGGGGTCTGGCCATGAACTTTGCTGCTACTGACCCTAATCTGCTGACTTGACTTTCTGGCTTGATCTTGGACTACCATTTTACTACAGTTTTGTCTGGATTGTCTGGACTACTGGCTTAACCTTGCTGCAGTTGCTGACCTATTCTGGAAGGTTGTTTTAGTTCAGGTACTATGGGACTGCACCTCTTGTGAGGATCTTGCTTCATGCCTGGTTTGCTATCAGATTCAGTTCCTGGCTGGCCTTCCCTTGCAGAGCATCCTGCTTCTGCCACCTGATACAGACCTCTGAAAAACAGAAAGTCACTGCCACTCCATTGGAAATGTGGTCAGGGTAGGGAAAACCCCATTACAGATCGTGCTAATGAGAGACAGGTAAGGTATCCATTATTATGTCTGTTCCTGTACTGAGGTTCAGTGATTTCACTTAGCACTAATCTTTGCTGATTGATGTCCACCAACTGAATTCTCACTGACATTTTAAACCCAACCCAGGAAGCCTAAGAGTAAGATCTGTGTCTCAGCATACAGGCCCTTGATGACCAGAGCCTCTTTTATGGGCCCTATGTCCATGTAACCAGGTACGTGCCAGTGCCCGTGGATATTAGAAGAGACAGCATGAAAGGAAATTACCTCACATTGTGCTGGAGAAGGCCCAGGTGAGATACTGGGAGAATTTTCTTCCCTGAAAGGGTTGCCAAGCACTGGGACAGGCTCCCCAGGGAAGTGGTTGAGTCGCCATCCTTTGATTTATTTCCAGGATATGTAGATGAGGCACTTAGGGCCACAGGCCATTAGGTTTAGTGCTAGGTTAATGGTTGGACTTGATGATATTAAATATCTTTTCCAACTAAAATGGTTCTATGATTCTGGGAAAATCAAGCAGAAAATAGCAGAACTACTCTGAGATATTTTGTTTAGAAACTGAACACAATACTTTGCTCAGCAAAATGATGTGCTAGAGTTGGAACAATACGAACAGGGTCTTCAGGGATGATCAGATGAATACAAAATCCATCTTACAGTCAAAGGGTAATGAAGAGATTTCGAAAAGTTGTCAGCCTAACAAAACAAACTTTTGCTTCTAAGTATTTTGAGACAGGTTAACACTAACTGGAACAAGGACTATATAATGTAAAGAAAAGGATAAAGTTGCTATGAAGACATGTAAGACTGGATGTCACAAGGAGGTTTCTAACAATCAGAAAAATAAGGCCCTGGAATAAGTTCCCAGTCAAAATTGTGACAGAAAGAGCTTTTGCAGTAATGACCAAGGTCATAATCACTGAAAGCACGTTTCATTTGATTAACACAAATGTAGATTTGATGACTGCAACAGTCCCATTAAACCCCTTCTCCATTGTTCAGGAGTTACCACAACAGACCTTCAGAATAAATCTTACTTCTGCTGCAGATACAAGAGAAGATTGCCATAGAGCACACAAAAAATGCCTCCTCCAGAGTGACCATATAGGATTTTTATCTGGTACTTGACAACCAACTCTGCCCTGAGGATATGCAAAATCTCAGACTTTCCTGATGCACATGATGCAAAGTAGGCAGGTCAGTGAAGGGACAATGAGCAGGATTAGTGGAATATTTACTGGTCAAGTGAGGTACAGATGGGGCTCAGGCAGGCAACCACTAATTAGCCTGTGCTAGTCCTAGGGAGTCAAGAAAGGATAGGGTGATTTCATGAGTAAATTTGCGAATTTTCCTGGTGGGTGTTCAAGTCAGGAGAGAAAAAGATCACAATCAATGTCTATTAGATCACTTCTTACTAGTTAGACTGTTAGTAGAATCAAGCTGTTACTATTAATAGCAGATAACAATTCACACATTATGCTCAGTTATTGCCTCACACTCAGACACTCACTGACAATTACCTGGTGTCATGACGTGCTTGTGGCCTTGAGAGACTTGAGAATCTTGATGTTCTGAGTTTTTCTGTTCTTGTGAATCCACAGGACTGAGTCTCCAGACCTTATATATTCTTAGGAGAGTTTTACTTGCTGCCTCTCAGCACCTACCTATTCTTTCTTTGATCTGGTTTCTGGTATCACACACACACACAGGCCCTGCTCATTCATGCAAATTCACCCCATGTGGGCTTTTATGACAGAAATGCAGAGCCAGAGTTGATCCAAAAGCCATCATGTTTCCCACAGGACACTGTCCTGTCCCATGATTTCAGCTTGCAGCAATAATCTTTACCTTCAATCCCTCTGAACGCAGTTCTCTTGTATCTATGTGAAATTTATACCTTTATTGTTACATTATAACATAGAATTTCAAAAGACATCACTCACTGCAAGATAACTAAGAGGCAAACCACTCTTGCCTGATTGTTTCTGTTCAGAGTATGAACCCTTTTGTACAGAAGGCTGTACACATCTCTGAAGGCTTCCTCCAGGTCTCTATGACTGTCAGTCCCATACGCCTGCGAAAGTGAGAAAGATAAGCACATCCAAATGCATGTCTTGTGGTCCAGAGTCAGTACAGGCTGCTTCAAAACTTGTTTTGGGGCTGTGTAAGTACATGTGCCTTTGAACAGCCATTATCTTTAAACAAAACACAGATGGAGCTAAGAGATGAAGGTAATACACTAAGTACTAAGGCAAAGATGGGGCTGTCTGAAGGAAAACAAGCAGTTAGGAAGGAAACCACTTTCTTCCTTACTCAGGCTGTGTCGAGGGATTTTGGGTTTCAGAGAAATGAGATGCATCCTGTGGTTAAGATAAACCTGAGCTTCAAGAAGGATTAATCTCTGTATCTCAAACTGACAATGGTTTACACAGACATCTGAAATGAAGTTATCTGGAGTGGTATTTACCTTTGTGTTATCTTTACGAAGGTATTTGTCAAAACCTTCCAAAAGCTAGTTGTATATTTACTGTCTTGTGAGCCCAAATGCTTTTGGACAAGTGTCAGTCAGTTTTTCAGTGAAAGTATGACTTGAAGAAAGTATACTCTGAAGAAATATTAATATTTGACAAAATTTGATTTCAGGGAGACTTCAAGTGCAAGCCAATATGATTTTTATTGTAAAAAAAGATAACATGTTATTCAGTTTCAGAATAAACTGTATTTTGATCTTATGGTCCCTTGAATGAAGAGTTAAACAATTTGAAAGCAAAGTTTTAATGACTTCTTTGAATTGTGGTCTAAGGCAGGTATTTTCAGCACACTTCCTGAAACATTTTAATTTATACATAGGGGTTTTTTGTGACTGTTGTTGCTTTCTGTATTATTTTTCTTAAAACAATAATTAAAAAAATCTTTTTGTATTATTCTCTGTTACTTTTTTTTCCCCCTCAAGTTTTGTTAATTCTAAGTACTCATGAGATCAATATTTATTCAAACCATGTGTATTAAAATTAACTTGAGGTAACTGTCTAGGATTTCATGGTAAGTATGCAGTCAGCTAACAATGGAACAACTGATCCAATGGCCACTGAAAATTTGCATAAATTATGGCAGATTATGCTCTGACCTTTGCTTTAAAGAATAGTGAGGTCTCATCTAGTTTTTAATTAAATGCCAGCATCTCAGTTCTCAAGAGCAAAATCAAGTTTCAATAGGAACCAGGTGACATGTATGTCTGTATTTATCCCTTTTTGTAAGATAAGGTTTCTAAACTTTTCCTCTGAATATTTAAATCTTTCATCCCTGAATCTGAAGGCACAAATTAAAAACAGTGGACCAGGTCTCTCTGGGAGCAGGTCTCCAGACCCACAGTTTCTCCAGCCTAAACCATCACAACACCGCAGTTCTAGCTTAATAAAGGGATTTCAGATGTGCTCTGAGGGATGCAAATCACTCATTAATCAACATTCTACTGCTGCTTGCAATCTTTGCATGTTTTCTTCCTTCAGCACTGGTGAGAGATTATTGCTAATAATTTAAATCTGTTTTCCTTTTGGAATTCCATTACCGGTTGCTATGAGTGTGTGTGCATGTGCATGTGAGACAGAAAGAAAGAGAGAGGGAACTATGCAAGTGTACTAGTTTGAAAACAAACCAGTGGGAGGCACTAAGTCAGAATAACAATTTAATGGAAATTAAAGAAAAGGGGAAAAAAAAAGGTAAAAGAAAACACTGTCAAACTGACAGAGTCAAGGTACAACCTGACACCCTGTTAGGCAGGGTGGTGGTAGCAGTCTGGTAGAATGGTGGCTGCAGTCCTCTGAAGCAGTGATCCTGTAGTAAAACAGTCTGCTCTTCCTCAGGAAGTCCAGTGGTGGCTGTGTAGCTCCTGTCCTCTGGAAATCCAGTGGGAAGCCAGTGTCTCTGGTGTTCAGCCTCAGATTATATCCACGATGGGATGCTTGGTTCCTCCCTCTGGGTGGAGCATCTCACAATGGGGTAATGAGTCATGAGGCCAAGTGTTGATTAGGCTCATTAACAGAAGATAGTCCGGAGGGAGTTATCTCTGAGTCATGTGGCAGGACAATGATGGGCAATTAACAGAAAGATAGTCTGGGGGGAGGAGGCAAGGAAACACTGCCCCACCTGGTTTCAACGGCTCCTGAGGATGGTAATAGAATACACTGCAACCCAGGACAGCAAGCTAAGTGTATTTGCTTTGTGAATAGCTATTTATTAATTAAAAATGTATTGTAATAAAATAGCCTCTTAAGTAATAAAAGATGTTGAAGTCAATATTTTTTGTGCTCTTTCCCCATGGCATAATCTTCTGTCAAGGAAAATGGAATTTGCAGTAAACCTTATGTCACATATCTTGATATATAGAAAGAGAAAATCTGTTCAAGATTTGCAAATTCTGCTATTACGTATGGCTGATTGAATCCTTAAATTTTCATATTTGAAAAATAGAAGAATGACTATATCTTTAGAAGGCAATAATTTCAGCACTGAAAATTTAGGCATCACATATGATTAGTCACTTTTTACTAATATTTGGAGGGTTTTATAATTTTTTTATTATATGCAAATGTATCAGGCATATTTCCAAGATGCTGTGTTATTTGTCACATTTTACATGTATCATCTGTGTATAGGCAGTAATCAAACTAAAATCAGGATAATAGCATTGCTCTTAAGGTATATACTCAGAAAAAGACAAAGTTGTGGATGTCCAGGAAAGCCTCAAAAATCCAATAGCTTTTTCCATTTCACTTAGCTGAGGATAGAATGCTTTGATTGTAAAAGTCCAACCAGTAATCACAAGGATGCAAACTACAGTAAACAGTTCTTTGTATATTCTGTTGGTTGCCTGCATATTCATTTAACTCTTTCTATGTTTAACCTGTGGATCATCTTCCTTTAAAATTCCATACTGTGCCCAGAAAGAACAGGCAATAAAAACCCCATGATTTCAGTGCAAGCTGTATTAATTAAACTGCATCTGCTTTGTTACTGCTGTCTGAAGAGACTACAAAAGAAAAATTGAGCATCATACACATAGAATAGAGTCAACCTGAGTAGTATTAATAACCAAGGCTCTGAAGGTTGTATAAAATTGATTCGGTAAAGCAAAGTGATTGGATCCCCTTAGGGATACATAATGTGTCCTTCTGCTTCTGCCTCTGGTCGGAAGGAGTGTGTCAAACACTGAAGACTGATGATCCTGCCTGTCCAGGAGTTGAAAACTGTGGTGGTGTCCAACATAAATGATGAAGAAACATGTAATTGGATGCTGAGGTAAAGCAACAGATAATTAAGGAAAGCTCCACCAATTAATTAATTAATTAATTAATTCCCTTTGTACTACTGGTCTCTTGCACCCTGTTATACAATAGTCTACCTAGTTCCCTTCAGCTTTTCTCTGACCCTTTTGTTCTCTTGGTCCTGTACCAAGACTGTGTGTCATGTTTATCTTCCCTTGCAACTCTCTTCCCACTTTTGAGAGTGCAAGTTATTTCATGCCTTATTCTTATGCGATGGGATCTTCTTAGCTTTTGTTCAGGCAATGTGGGAAAAGGATTTGGTAGCTCTTTCCTCTTAGATTGTTTAGGGATGTCTGTCCCTTCAGCTTTTTATTGGGTGTGGTGGTTCATCTCCCCAGCCCCCTGCCCTTTCAGGCTGCACTGTGATGTGAGAAATGCTCGTTAGGCCTCTGCCTTGATGAGCAGCACTTGGGCCCCGCTTCTCTTGAGCTTATCAGAAGCACTGAGTGCTCCCAGGAGCTTGTACTGCCTAACGAGCTCCTGGCTTTTTTATGAACAGCCCTGGAAACTATTTTTTTTGCCTTAATGGCATAACATCCTTGTTCCCACATTTTGAAAGAAAGTTGCCAACTGCAAGTGCGGCCAGGATGGAACATTGTTATGACTGAGGCCCACTCGCTTGTGGCCTATAAACAGCAGTCCAAATTGAGACCCTTGGATCTCTCCTGGACCTCAGTGGCTGTGAGCAGCGACCTCCCTCTGAGCAGGGCCTCTCAGAGCCAGCGAACTCTCGTTTGCTGCACTCGGAGATCACCAAAGAACGATGGATCCTGGGCTGGTACCCCCACTCCTCAAGGCTTAACCCTTTGCCCATGGAGGAGATGCAAAGGCATCTGAAGTGAGTATTTCACTACCTTCAAGGGGAATTTTTTCACAGGTACCTTGCACTGACTCTTTATGTCTGTGTGCATACAAGTGTGCTTGTGCTATGGCAAAAGGGGAGAAATGCTGCTCTCTTAGGTGTTTAAGCACCTAAGATATCTAAGTAATTTAGGCCTGTAAGCAAGTTTCATTTAAGTTATAAGCTGAGTTAAATGCTGTTGCATGTTATTCCTTTGCAAAATTGTTTAGTTTAAGGTATAACCTAAATTACGTTAAATGCTGTTAAGTATTTTTCCTTTGCTAAATTGTTACATTTAAGGTACAAGTTAAGTACTGTTAAAATTGAGTACTGTTAAGCTTTTAGACTGTATTCCTTTTTATTCTTGCCCTTTCTATCCTTTTGTCACACACACTTAAACATACACACACACATAGATAGTTCTTGGTTCATTTCTGTTTTGAGTGCATTTCGTTTATTGCTTTTTTACCCTTCTTGTGCCTTAACTGGCTAGTGAGTGAACCTTGCCAATGAACTTTGTCATGCTGTTGCTTAGTATTAAATCTGATTTTTACTGATACTCTTGCTGGTGACTCTTTAGCGAGCTCAACTTCCGTAACACCCAATAATGAGGTTTTCTATTCGGGTCTCTTTTTTTCCTGTAAAATAAGTGATCTGGGAATCCATGAGTGTAAGATGTACTTGTAGATACACCCTTTCTGTGACTGTGGTAAAAACAGTGATTTGCTGACAACGACCTTAAGCAGAAATTTCCTTCATTTTTCAAGCAACTGATGTTAACTGCTCCTGGGCTTTCACAAACACATATATGCTGTCATAGCTGAACTGAAATTTCTGCCAGTCCTGCATTTTAAATTAATTCAATACGCACATATTTACATATGTGTGCAATTGCTTGAAGATAATAGAATTTTATTTTTTCAACTCTGAGCTTAACATGTGAAATTTATTCAATTTACTGAGCACTTTCAACACTACTACAGTGTTCCAGGTGTCAAAAAAAGGAAAGTAATTCTATTTCAAAGCATAAATGAAAATAATTCAAAGGCTAAGTGCAGGTAGCATCATTTAACTTCCCTTCATAAAAAAAAAGATGCTGTTCTAAGAGATTTCACTGCATAAGTAAAAGGTACAAAAAGAGCTCAGTAAATTTGCCTGAATAAACAACAAAATTTGTGTAAGACTCTTGCAACTTGTAGGCAAAAGTAACTCTTGCACTTCCATATCTCAACAAACTAAACTCCACTGAGATGGAAGAAAAGGAATTTTGATGAAGAAACGGTGTCCCTTGAATAGCTGTGTATTTTGGTTTAAGGCACTATCCAGTTAAATGTTCCATTCCTGCCTTTCATTTCAATATGTGCATGCAGAGCTGGTAAAGGACCATCATATAATGTGCCCAGTTGCCAACATGTACATGTGCTATCTATTCTTAAATCGTGTTCTGATGGATGTTGAAAGCAGAGTCCATCAGATGTCTTCCAGAATTTCCATTATGAAAATTCCAGCTGTGCTTCTGGGAATGCAAATCAGAGAAGGATCCTGTAATGACTTCTCCTATAGTTATTTGCATTTCTTGCCTTGAGCTAACGACTCTAATCAAATTATTGTTTCGTTGCTTGGAAAAGCCTGTGCTTTAGAAAATAAATGGGGACTGCTGTCTTTCTTTGAATTACTCACTGATGATTATTTTTATCATTAAATTATAGAAATCCAGAAGAGTATCTTTAATGGGAAAGAGATTTGTTTCAAATGCTGGCCTCATTGTTTTATGTTACATGTGAGCAGTTTCCTAGAAAATTTTGTGGGTTTTTTTTCCTGGATGTTCACTGGAAAGAGGTACAAGAGAACATGATTTGCCTGATGTCCTTCTTGCAGTGTTAGAGCAGGATGAGCTCTGAATTTTGTTTGTTTACTGATTTGATTTCCTGTTCCAGGCTTGAATCGAGCTGCCATTGCAGTTATGTGGCACTGGTGTGTGTGGACATAGTTTGGATGTTTTGGAAGGGTCTGAGTCCATGACTTTGAAACTTTCTTCAGGTTGCAAACTGGTAGGTTTAAGGTGGGGGAACCAAACCAACCTTCAGCTTCCAGACAGAAGAGAGAAAAAAGAAGAATGCTTCCTCTGAGACAAGATGCATGACATCAAAGGATCATAATCCTCGTAACTGTCATTTTCCTACTAGTACAGGGGTTGTTATTTTCTTTCCCAGAACAAATCCTGACCAAAGTTATAATTTACCCAACAGAACACAGGGATTTAGTATACAGTCGATAAAATGCATGTTGAAGATATTTTTATTCATATGCCAATAGTTAGTTAGCTGGTCAGGTACAGACAGAAAGGTCTACCAGGAGATTGACCCTATAAGGTGCCTTCCAGTATTTCTGTCAGCTTTCCCTCCTAGATTCCCAAATGCAGGTTAATGAACTGGTAAGTGTTTAACTTAATTGTATGCAAAGAAAGCTTTGGAGGGAAGATGTACTGAAAGAGGCAGGAAAGTAGCACAGGGAGCGCTTTCAATTCTCATGGGCATGAGGAATGTGGAATAATGGAAGGTAAACTAAACCGTGTGAGAGCAGCTGTTCAGGGTGTCCCTGCTGAGCAGCCGTGTGCCTCAGAGCTCAGCCAGGAGCAGGACAGCACACACGGTTTGTGGGCTGGGCACAGCCCACGTGTTTTACCTGTTGGTGGGGTTGGAGAGGTCTGAGGGTTGTTCCTGAAGGCCGGTGAGGGGACAGCAGGGAAGGGCAGAGGATGGACCAACCCTCCCAACACGGGTGTTGCACGGTGCTGAGCTGGGAGCCAGCACGTTTCAGTGGTGCTGACAATGGCATGCTGGGGTGTCATTGCCAAGTTCTGAATTTTCAGCAGGTTTGTTAAACGGCATAAAAAACGTTCCTGCAAGCCATTTCTGTCACCTGTGAAACATTTCTGTCATGAGGGGAAGGAAGGCTCCAACACAAGACATCCTTTGACTTGGTATTTTTTAATTTTTAAAGTTAAACAATTCTGTCACAAACTCAGGTCAAATTGCTGCAAACAGATTGACAACATCCAAGCCAGCTGTTTTACATCAGGATGGGCTTAGTGAACACAAGGCTCAAGTGATGTATGCTTCAGGGACAGTCGGTTTAGAAGTAAATAAACTCCCACTGCAGCTGGAAAGGGTCCCAAAGCTCCAGTCCTGATGTAACAATAACGCACTGGCACTGATCACTATTTCAGCAAGAGCAGGAGGATCAAAAGGCCTTCTTGTTCTTTCCTGAATAATGCTGGAATCTGATTCGTGGCCTTGTTTTCCTGTTGTCTTAGAGAAACCATGATTATTTCCAAGGAAAATACAGCAAATAGGAGACAACTCACACTTCGTAACAAGACTCACATCCAAGTCAAGCAAATTTCCACCTTCTTCATGATTCCAGATCAGGGCTCTAATCTACTCATCCCAGTGTCTATTACTTTATTTATTTGATGACTTCAATTTAATTCATTTGGATCTAAACTAGAAAGCCCAGGCTAAGCCCATGTCTTTTACGTGGATGTGGTTCTGAGTGGACATTTAGTGTGGTGCCAAATCCTAGCTGTCAGCTCTCGAAATTTTGGATTGCTCCAAATTAAGACCAATGTGTGTCCTGTGGGACAGGCAGCCATTATAACCATACATATGGTTTCCCCATCACTTAAAAATGAAAAAGTATTGCTTAAGAGAAGAAGCAAACAAGTAAAATATGTAATGTAGAAGATAAATAAGGAACAGATTGACTTGATAGCACTGGTATGGGCCTCTAAGCTGGGATCCCTGAAGCCACTTGCATTATTTTGCATCTGTCTGGTGTGTACCAACAGAGACCGAATCAGCAGGACACTTGAAACAACAGACAGTATTAAAGGCAAACTTATAGCTGCATTACAGAGATAAATCAATAAAGTCAAGTTGTCTTTCCTTGTGATTCTCATTGCTGAAGAGTTTGTCATGGGTAAAGGAGCAGTGAAGTTGTTGTGCCCATTGTAGAGATCTAAGGCGAAGGGAATTGCGGCTGCAAAGGAGTGGAGGCATGATGTGAGCAGCATCCAGGGTACCAGCCTGGCAATTCTTTGCTTCATCCAGATGAAGAAAGGCCGTGTAAAACTGGCAACCTTGATGCAATAGAAGACGCTAAGCCAGGCACCAAACCAGAGACTGGAGCAGTTCAGAAACATAAAAGCTGTATTGGAAACTATAAATACATTTTCTTCACGATACAAGTGTTCAGAAAATATACTCATGAAAAAATCCAGTATAGTCCAGGAGTGCAAAATGATTCTAGATGAACTCAGAGAGATCATGATCATATCATATGGAGACCATGTTTTGCTCCCAATGCAGCTAGATGCACTGACAGCCAAGATAATTCCATCTCCTAGAATTCCTGCCATGGATTCAATTATGGCAATTGATAGACAAAGGAGAGCAACAGATGTGGCCATTGCAACTCAAGAGCTTGCAATTATTGCTCAGCTTCTCCTGGGCTCCTGAAAGCCTCAGATCTGCCAGGCGCTGCCAGCTCCAAGGAGCTGTTATGGGCAATGCTCACCCATTTATCTCAGAGGCAGGAGTATCCTAATGTCATTTAATATTTCTGCTATTTTACATGTTGTTTTTGGAGTTGATAGCTCAGATGATTTGACTAAGCATGCAAATTGGATAAAGATTCAGTTACAGTGTTTTCAGTTTGGTGAAGGGATTTGCATTGGAAGGGTTGTGCTGCAGCTTAAGTGGAGTTTTTCCATCCTCACGTTTGCACTCCAGTGTCTGATGTCCTGCTTTACATGCCTAGGTTTGTTTTTTTATGTCTGTTGACTTAATCTCTCCATGTCTTGCACTGTTGATGGTTTCCAATTTGGTATGAAATAATTGCTACAGCCTCTTCTTACCCTGGGTCATCTCCTTTTCTATATCAGATATATTCAAATAGCTGCTGCAAAGAGGATTATCATATTTTTCTTTTGTGTGTGGAGATTTCTAAGCATTATAATTATTTTTGCATGCTCCCTCTGAATGATCCAGAAAAGAACAATAAATTTGCAGAAAGACAAGGACAGAGAAAAGGAAAGTTCTTTTGCCAGAGTGCTTCACTTGCCAATTTTTCACCAGCCTCCTGAAAAGATGTGGAATTTGCCTAGGGAATTTAAGATCTGGCAATATACAGCACTACATACAGGAGCAATGGCACAAGTGTTAATTGAATCAATTTTGCTCCCATATGGAACATCCATGCTTTTAGAATTCTTTGTATGTGCTAAAAGAAGTGAATTCAAACACTTTCCACAGACAACAAGAAACAGGTGAGTGGAGAGGCTTGGGTTTAGTGGAAAGCTTTGGGATTCACATTTTATCTGCAGCCCAGAACACATCAACAGGCTCTTATAAATGCAGTGACACAAGTAGCTGTCAGCAGTACAGTAAGAAGCTGTGGGCAGTGATCAAAGGAGAAATTCTGAGGTGTTTTCAAGGCTGTTTCTTTGAGCAGATTGCATTTCCCAGTGCTTAATGTGATCAATGATTGCCTAGGGCAGTGATCAAACCTTTTTGATCATGCACCTGTAGGAGTAAAACTTTGTGAGCATCCACCTCAGATATATGTATATTTGTTTATATATTTTACATGTACCTCTGTATGTGTTATGTACGTATTATTTACAGATGCTTATTATAAACCACATCAAAATAAAGATCGAAATAATTCAAGATCATATAAACAATATTGTAAAAATTATTTTACTTTAGTATTGGTACAAACTCTTTTTCTGTTCTCATTAAGAATATTATTAGTAATTGTTTTTGGTGAGAGCAACGTGATTCAACACGCTTCATTACTTTCTTAAACTCTGGGTTTATCACTTTGTGACACAGTGATTCAAAGGCCTGGCTCTGTGTTCAGTTTCTTTTGATACTTGCTCTGAATGGCTTCCCCGCTACCACATCCACCAAGTTCTTTGCTGAAATTCAGCTGTAAATTACCAACTTCCCTGATGTCAAGATTTTCCAACAAATCAAATATTGTTCTATATTGTATATGTTTAACAAATGGGTCCAAAACGCACAGAAGCTCTTCTTTTGAAAGTTTTAAAATGGGTTTGGAAAGTCTGTTTCCAAATGTTGGAAGTCTACCTGCATGAGAGTTTTTGGATGTGTCACACTTATATAAATTTTGGTGTGAAAATCTTTTGGAAAGCAGTTAGATTGTCAGCCACTGTTAGAATTTCACATTCACCTTGAAGGGATAAAGTAAGTGTGTTTACTTTTCTAACAGGAACTGCTTTCTTGCATGCTATTGACAGACACTGCTAACAGAAAAATATCAGCAAACACAGAGCACTTGCCTTTTAGTAAAAGAAAACTGTGTAGCTGCTCTTTCAGTTCAGCGGCTCTTTTAAGCTCATTGATTGAATCATAGAATCACAGAATGGTTTGGGTTGAAAGAGACCTTAAAGACCGTCTAGTTCCAACCCCCTGCCATTGGCAGGGACACCTTCCAGTAGTCCAGGTTGCCCAAAGCCCCATTCAGAGCTGACCTTAAGCATCTTGCTGTGAGATAACCAGCAAATGTCTGCGTGATATGTGTGGGCGAGGTTTTGGTAGAGAGGAGGCTGCAGGGGTGGTTTGTGTGAGAAGGGACCAGGTGTTGCTGCTGTGTCACACAGAACTGGTCCTGCCAGTTACCCCCAAAAGAGACCCTGTGCTGGCCAAGGCTCTGGCCATCAGTGATGCTGGTGGCATCCGTGTGACAACTCATTTAAGGAAGGGCAAAGACCAGTGCAGAGCAGGTGTGAGATAGAGGAGTGAGAGAATATGTGAGAGAAGCAGCCTTGCAGACAGCCAGGTCAGTGAAGAAGGAGGGGCACAAGATGCTCCAGGCACCAGAGCAAACATTCCCGTGCTTTCCCTGGAGAAGACCATGCTGATGTAGACTGTGAGCCTGCAGCCCCTGTCACACCCCACTGCAGCAGATATCCACACTGCAGCCTGAGTGGAGCCCCCACGCCAGCGGGTGGTTGCGCCCTGAAGGAAGCTGCATCCTGTGGAGGTCCCACCATGGAGGAGGCTCCTGGCAGGAGCTGCAGCCTGTGGGGATCCCATGCTGAAGCAGTTTGTTCCTGGAAGATTGCACCCTGTGGAGAGGATGCACTCTGCAGTCCCCATTCCCTGTTCCTCTGCCCTGCCCTGCTCAGGGGAACAGGGAGGAGATGGAAGAGTGAAGAGGAGGAGATGGGGGGAAGAGATTTCTGCTTTTGTTGTTTCTTTCTCACTCCCCTACTCTGTTATTGATTGGCAATAAATGCAGTTATTTTCCCCATGTTGAAGGAGTCCCTACAAGGCAAGGCAAAGATGCTGAGGGCACTGTCAGGTGTGCAGTCCCCCCACATATGGGCAAGGATAGCAGAGAAGCTCTGTGATGGTAACCAGGGATTTCCAGATGTCCTATGATTTCCAGATGTGTTCATAATGATAAGACATGTGCAAGATCAAGCCAGTAATTCCAGTCTGCTGGCCAGGATCAGTATCCAGGTCAGCTAAGCAGGTGGAAAGGCCCAGGCAAAGCTGCAGCAGAGCATTGAGCACCCAGCTTAGAAGCAGCTCCTGAAAGGAGAGGGGTCTGAGCCCCACTGAGGCTTGTCCCAGCAGTTTGCTTTAAGGTCAGTCAGGTGGACTGTGGATGTTGGCTCCGAGACAGGGCAGGCAAACCCCAAAGGCAAGGCCCTAATTTCACCAGATAGTCCATTCGTGGCTTTTTTGGTCATCCTCTGTCCCAACATACACAGAAAAGCAGTGCAGCCTGGCACTCAGGTTTTGCTCTTCCTTAAAATCCGGTTGTGATGGGCATTGAAAACCGCATTGCATGTAGTTCAGAGTTTCAGTTATGAAAATTCCAGCTGTGCTTCTGGGAATGCAAATCAGAGAAGGATCCTGTAATGACTTCTCCTATAGTTATTTGCATTTCTTGCCTTGAGCTAATGACTCTAATCAAATTACTGTTTCGTTGCTTGGAAAAGCCTGTGCTTTAGAAAATAAATGGGGACTGCTGTCTTTCTTTGAATTACTCACTGATGATTATTTTTATCATTAAATTATAGAAATCCAGAAGAGTATCTTTAATGGGAAAGAGATTTGTTTCAAATGCTGGCCTCATTGTTTTATGTTACATGTGAGCAGTTTCCTAGAAAATTTTGTGGGTTTTTTTTCCTGGATGTTCACTGGAAAGAGGTACAAGAGAACATGATTTGCCTGATGTCCTTCTTGCAGTGTTAGAGCAGGATGAGCTCTGAATTTTGTTTGTTTACTGATTTGATTTCCTGTTCCAGGCTTGAATCGAGCTGCCATTGCAGTTATGTGGCACTGGTGTGTGTGGACATAGTTTGGATGTTTTGGAAGGGTCTGAGTCCATGACTTTGAAACTTTCTTCAGGTTGCAAACTGGTAGGTTTAAGGTGGGGGAACCAAACCAACCTTCAGCTTCCAGACAGAAGAGAGAAAAAAGAAGAATGCTTCCTCTGAGACAAGATGCATGACATCAAAGGATCATAATCCTCGTAACTGTCATTTTCCTACTAGTACAGGGGTTGTTATTTTCTTTCCCAGAACAAATCCTGACCAAAGTTATAATTTACCCAACAGAACACAGGGATTTAGTATACAGTCGATAAAATGCATGTTGAAGATATTTTTATTCATATGCCAATAGTTAGTTAGCTGGTCAGGTACAGACAGAAAGGTCTACCAGGAGATTGACCCTATAAGGTGCCTTCCAGTATTTCTGTCAGCTTTCCCTCCTAGATTCCCAAATGCAGGTTAATGAACTGGTAAGTGTTTAACTTAATTGTATGCAAAGAAAGCTTTGGAGGGAAGATGTACTGAAAGAGGCAGGAAAGTAGCACAGGGAGCGCTTTCAATTCTCATGGGCATGAGGAATGTGGAATAATGGAAGGTAAACTAAACCGTGTGAGAGCAGCTGTTCAGGGTGTCCCTGCTGAGCAGCCGTGTGCCTCAGAGCTCAGCCAGGAGCAGGACAGCACACACGGTTTGTGGGCTGGGCACAGCCCACGTGTTTTGCCTGTTGGTGGGGTTGGAGAGGTCTGAGGGTTGTTCCTGAAGGCCGGTGAGGGGACAGCAGGGAAGGGCAGAGGATGGACCAACCCTCCCAACACGGGTGTTGCACGGTGCTGAGCTGGGAGCCAGCACGTTTCAGTGGTGCTGACAATGGCATGCTGGGGTGTCATTGCCAAGTTCTGAATTTTCAGCAGGTTTGTTAAATGGCATAAAAAACGTTCCTGCAAGCCATTTCTGTCACCTGTGAAACATTTCTGTCATGAGGGGAAGGAAGACTCCAACACAAGTTATCCTTTGACTTGGTATTTTTTAATTTTTAAAGTTAAACAATTCTGTCACAAACTCAGGTCAAATTGCTTCAAACAGATTGACAACATCCAAGCCAGCTGTTTTACACCAGGATGGGCTCAGTGAACACAAGGCTCAAGTGATGTATGCTTCAGGGACAGTCGGTTTAGAAGTAAATAAACTCCCACTGCAGCTGGAAAGGGTCCCAAAGCTCCAGTCCTGATGTAACAATAACGCACTGGCACTGATCACTATTTCAGCAAGAGCAGGAAGATCAAAAGGCCTTCTTGTTCTTTCCTGAATAATGCTGGAATCTGATTCATGGCCTTGTTTTCCTGTTGTCTTAGAGAAACCATGATTATTTCCAAGGAAATAACAGCAAATAGGTGTTGCAGTGGGGATCCTGCAACACGCATATACCAAACCAGGAGTCCCGTGGAAAGGAAATATATATGAACAGACAGATTCTTGCTAGATGTTTCAGAGATGTTTATTTCCCCAGCCGCATGGCCGGAGCTCTGCCGAGGAACTGTTCCAGTCACGGGACCAAGGGTCCTTCTGCCCGCGCAGGGAACACAAACCAACCAATGGGAACGAGGCTGAGCAGGGGCAGGGAAGCCCCGTGTCTGTGCCCTCAGGGCCCCTGTCCCAGGGCTACACGGCAGGGGAGGGACCCCAACACCTCACCCGTTTTATTTTAATAAAAGGAGAATGAAAACAACTGGATAAACATAACAAGAACAGTTTCAAAACAAAACAAGCCACCCTCCTGAGTCTATAAATGTCCAAACAGATTCTGTGGAACATCTTAGGGCTGACAGAAGGAAGACAGAACTCTCTGAGCATGCTTTGTGGGGAAACTGAGGCAGGAGAGGGTTTAACTTCTTCCCTTCCCCTTTTCATCCCCCACTCGGCATTGGAAAGGGATTTTTGGGGAAACAGTTGGCAAAAGCATGGTTTTGTGAGGGAAACCATGGGTGAAAAAACGGATTAGGAATACACTGGGGGTAATAGGACATAAGGTAAAAGGGAAAGGTGGGATTAGGAAAGGGAGACTGTAGGGGGGACTTACAATAGAGATACTGTCTAACATGACTACGATTTTTTGCATATATACTGCCTTTTACAGGAACACCATCAGGCCCAGTGACCTGCGATGCTTGTAACCCTTTTCTACCTCGTATAATTTTGAATTCCACGACTTCTCCATCTCCCAAGCTTGGGATGCATTTTTCAGGGTTATTCTTTTTAATAGCAGTTCTATGCACGAATATGTCTTGCTGGTTGTCACACCTTGTTATAAAACCATAATTTTGCTTAACATTATACCATTTTACTATCCCTAAGGTCTTAGTTACTATGATCTTTTCCTTTTTCCAAGTGGCTGCTGTTTTCTATCTTGCTGCGTCTTTGCTCTCTCCTTCGGTCGCTCCCGTGTTGGAATTGTCGGGGCTGCTGGTGCCTGCGCGCTCTTCCCGGGGTCGCGTTCGGGGCCGCGCGGGCCGGGCCGGGCCGCGCCGCTCAGTTCTCCGTGCGTCGCCTCCTCTGGTCGCAGCTTCGCTGCCGCTGCCGGGCGCTGCACCCACGTCTCAGCCGGGCCCCCGAGCGATGACCCCCCCGCGCCCTGCTCCAGCGCACGTTTCTGCCGGGCGCGGCTCCGTTCTACTGCCATTGCCGCCAGCCGCCGCCCGCGCGCCGCCCCTCTCGGCCGGGCGTTCACGGGGCTCACTCCACCACGCGCTGCGCGGGGCCGGGTGGGCACCGCCGGGGTCCCGCCGCTCCCGCCACGCCTTGCTCCGCCACCGACACTGCGGCTCGCTTGGCTCCGCCCGCGCGCGGGAACTGCCTCGCTGCTGCTCGCAGAGTACTCGGTGCACGTGGCCGAGGCTGCAAGGTCCCTGCGCCAGGCTTCCCTTCGCCAGGACACAGCTGACATTGCTCAACAGTCTCGGTAATTAAATAATATTCACGGAAATATTCTTCCATCGGCATGTATTTTGACTCCAGTATCAACTGTGTCCAAATGGTTTTCCAAAAGCCCTTGGTAAGAATTAAATCCCAAGAAACATAGAAAAAGTTCTTAAACAACCATGCCAGGAAGTGTTTCAGTTCTTTTTGAGCTTGAATCAAGCTAAAATTCACAAATCGTTGTTCAAGAATCATTTTAAGTTTAAGATAAATGTCCATATGCGGCTCTGAGAGCCAAGAGTCTTCCCACCGTTCCTCCATAGTTTAGATATGGAATAGCAAAGCAAAACCAAGAAGAGGAATCCAAAGTTTCCAGGGTTTACTCACACAAATCAGTCGCTTAGGGATCGGGGATCATTCTGCTCACAATTCTCCACCATTATGTTGCAGTGGGGATCCTGCAACACGCATATACCAAACCAGGAGTCCCATGGAAAGGAAATATATATGAACAGACAGATTCTTGCTAGATGTTTCAGAGATGTTTATTTCTCCAGCCGCATGGCCGGGCTCTGCCGAGGAACTGTTCCAGTCACGGGACCAAGGGTCCTTCTGCCCGCGCAGGGAACACAAACCAACCAATGGGAACGAGGCTGAGCAGGGGCAGGGAAACCCCGTGTCTGTGCCCTCAGGGCCCCTGTCCCAGGGCTACACGGCAGGGGAGGGACCCCAACAAATAGGAGACAACTCACACTTCGTAACAAGACTCACATCCAAGTCAAGCAAATTTCCACCTTCTTCATGATTCCAGATCAGGGCTCTGATCTACTCATCCCAGTATCTATTACTTTATTTATTTGATGACTTCAATTTAATTCATTTGGATCTAAACTAGAAAGCCCAGGCTAAGCCCATGTCTTTTACATGGATGTGGTTCTGAGTGGACATTTAGTGTGGTGCCAAATCCTAGCTGTCAGCTCTCGAAATTTTGGATTGCTCCAAATTAAGACCAATGTGTGTCCTGTGGGACAGGCAGCCATTACAGCTTCACACACTGATTGCGCATCACTTAAAAATGAAAAAGTATTGCTTAAGAGAAGAAGCAAACAAGCAAAATATGTAATGTAGAAGATAAGTAAGGAACAGACTGACTTGATAGCACTGGTATGGGCCTCTAAGCTGGGATCCCTGAAGCCACTTGCATTATTTTGCATCTGTCTGGTGTGTACCAACAGAGACCGAATCAGCAGGACACTTGAAACAACAGACAGTATTAAAGGCAAAGCTGTACTTGCCTCACAAAGATAAATCAATAAAGTCAAGTTGTCTTTCCTTGTGATTCTCATTGCTGAAGAGTTTGTCATGGGTAAAGGAGCAGTGAAGTTGTTGTGCCCATTGTAGAGATCTAAGGCGAAGGGAATTGCGGCTGCAAAGGAGTGGAGGCATGATGTGAGCAGCATCCAGGGTACCAACCTGGCAATTCTTTGCTTCATCCAGATGAAGAAAGGCCGTGTAAAACTGGCAACCTTGATGCAATAGAAGACACTAAGCCAGGCACCAAACCAGAGACTGGAGCAGTTCAGAAATATAAAAGCTGTATTGGAAACTACAAATACATTTTCTTCACGATACAAGTGTTCAGAAAATAGACTCATGAACAAAACCAGTATAGTCCCAGAGTGCAAAATGATTCTAGATGAACTCAGAGAGATCATGATCATATCATATGGAGACCATGTTTTGCTCCCAATGCAGCTAGATGCACTGACAGCCAAGATAATTCCATTTCCTAGAATTCCTGCCATGCATTCAAGTGCGGCAATTGATAGACAAAGGAGAGCAACAGATGTGGCCATTGCAACTCAAGAGCTTGCAATTATTGCTCAGCTTCTCCTGGGCTCCTGAAAGCCTCAGATCTGCCAGGCGCTGCCAGCTCCAAGGAGCTGTTATGGGCAATGCTCACCCATTTATCTCAGAGGCAGGAGTATCCTAATGTCATTTAATATTTCTGCTATTTTACATGTTGTTTTTGGAGTTGATAGCTCAGATGATTTGACTAAGCATGCAAATTGGATAAAGATTCAGTTACAGTGTTTTCAGTTTGGTGAAGGGATTTGCATTGGAAGGGTTGTGCTGCAGCTTAAGTGGAGTTTTTCCATCCTCAAGTTTGCACTCCAGTGTCTGATGTCTAGATTTGGTTTTTATGCTTTGATGCCTAGATTTGTTTTTTTATGTCTGTTGACTTAATCTCTCCATGTCTTGCACCGTTGATGGTTTCCAATTTGGTATGAAATAATTGCTACAGCCTCTTCTTACCCTGGGTCATCTCCTTTTCTATGCTTTACATGCCTAGATTTGTTTTTTACATGCCTAGATTTGTTTTTTTATGTCAGATGCCTTAATCTCTCCATGTCTTGCACTGTTGATGGTTTCCAATTTGGTATGAAATAATTGCCACAGCCTCTTCTTACCCTGGGTCATCTCCTTTTCTATATCAGATATATTCAAATAGCTGCTGCAAAGAGGATTATCATATTTTTCTTTTGTGTGTGGAGATTTCTAAGCATTATAATTATTTTTGCATGCTCCCTCTGAATGATCCAGAAAAGAACAATAAATTTGCAGAAAGACAAGGACAGAGAAAAGGAAAGTTCTTTTGCCAGAGTGCTTCACTTGCCAATTTTTCACCAGCCTCCTGAAAAGATGTGGAATTTGCCTAGGGAATTTAAGATCTGGCAATATACAGCACTACATACAGGAGCAATGGCACAAGTGTTAATTGAATCAATTTTGCTCCCATATGGAACATCCATGCTTTTAGAATTCTTTGTATGTGCTAAAAGAAGTGAATTCAAACACTTTCCACAGACAACAAGAAACAGGTGAGTGGAGAGGCTTGGGTTTAGTGGAAAGCTTTGGGATTCACATTTTATCTGCAGCCCAGAACACATCAACAGGCTCTTATAAATGCAGTGACACAAGTAGCTGTCAGCAGTACAGTAAGAAGCTGTGGGCAGTGATCAAAGGAGAAATTCTGAGGTGTTTTCAAGGCTGTTTCTTTGAGCAGATTGCATTTCCCAGTGCTTAATGTGATCAATGATTGCCTAGGGCAGTGATCAAACCTTTTTGATCATGCACCTGTAGGAGTAAAACTTTGTGAGCATCCACCTCAGGTATATGTATATTTGTTTATATATGTTACATGTATTTCTGTCGGCTTTCCCTCCTAGATTCCCAAATGCATGTTAATGAACTGGTAAGTGTTTAACTTAATTGTATGCAAAGAAAGCTTTGGAGGGAAGATGTACTGAAAGAGGCAGGAAAGTAGCACAGGGAGCACTTTCAATTCTCATGGGCATGAGGAATGTGGAATAATGGAAGGTAAACTAAACCGTGTGAGAGCAGCTGTTCAGGGTGTCCCTGCTGAGCAGCCGTGTGCCTCAGAGCTCAGCCAGGAGCAGGACAGCACACACGGTTTGTGGGCTGGGCACAGCCCACGTGTTTTGCCTGTTGGTGGGGTTGGAGAGGTCTGAGGGTTGTTCCTGAAGGCCGGTGAGGGGACAGCAGGGAAGGGCAGAGGATGGACCAACCCTCCCAACACGGGTGTTGCACGGTGCTGAGCTGGGAGCCAGCACGTTTCAGTGGTGCTGACAATGGCATGCTGGGGTGTCATTGCCAAGTTCTGAATTTTCAGCAGGTCTGTTAAATGGCATAAAAAACATTCTTGCAAGCCATTTCTGTCACCTGTGAAATATTTCTGTCATGAGGGGAAGGAAGACTCCAACACAAGTTATCCTTTGACTTGGTATTTTTTAAAGTCTTAAGGCAGGCACAAACTCAGGTCAAATACAGGTACATTGCTTCAAACAGATTGACAACATCCAAACCAGCTATATTACATCAGAAGGGCCTTTGGGAACATGAGGATGAAGTCATGTGTGTTTCGGTGACAGTCAGTTTAGAAGTAAATAAACTCCCACTGCAGCTGGAAAGGGTCCCAAAGCTCCTGTCCTGATATAACAATAATGCACTGGCACTGATCACTACTTCAGCAGGAACACGACGCTTGAAAGGCCATGCCATTCTTTCCTGTACCATACTGGGATGTAGTAGACACCTTTAGAATCAACAAATATTTTTCTAGAATTCAACCAGAATTGAAAATTATCAGCAAAATATTCCAAAATTATTTGCAATACCTCAGCATCCTCAATAGGAGCTTGTAGTAAGCAGAAACAGCATTCAAGCATAATATTCACAAATAAAATGAGACCATGCCTGGGCTCAAACAAGTCTGTTCTGTTTGTATCATAAATTGTAACTTACATAATTTCAAGTGATTACATCCTAGCCTGAGTCTTGGCCCTGTTTTTCTGTTGTCTTAAAGAAACCGTGATGATTTCCGAGGAAAGTACAGCAAATAGGAGACAACTTACACAATTCTTCATAACAAGACTCACATGCAAGTGAAGCAATTTTCCACCTTCTACATGATTCCAGATCAGGGCTCTGATCTACTCATCCCAGTATCTATTACTTTATTTATTTGATGACTTCAATTTAATTCATTTGGATCTAAACTAGAAAGCCCAGGCTAAGCCCATGTCTTTTACATGGATGTGGTTCTGAGTGGACATTTAGTGTGGTGCCAAATCCTAGCTGTCAGCACTTGAAATTTTGGATTGCTCCAAATTAAGACCAATGTGTGTCCAGTAGGACAGGCAGCCATTAGAACTATACAGATAGATTCTCCACTGCTTAAAGTTGAAAAATCACTGAATAAGAGGAGAAGCACACACATAAAATATGTAATGTAAAGGATGAGGAAGGAACAGACTGACTTGATGGCACTGGTATGGGCCTCTAAGCTGGGATCCCTGAAGCCACTTGCATTATTTTGCATCTGTCTGGTGTGTACCAACAGAGACCGAATCAGCAGGACACTTGAAACAACAGACAGTATTAAAGGCAAACTTATAGCTGCATTACAGAGATAAATCAATAAAGTTAAGCTGTCTTTCCTTGTGGTTCTCATTGCTGAAGAGTTTGTCATGGGTAAAGGAGCAGTGAAGTTGTTGTGCTCATTGTAGAGATCTAAGGCGAAGGGAATTGCGGCTGCAAAGGAGTAGAGCCATGATGTGAGCAGCATCCAGGGTACCAGCCTGGCAATTCTTTGCTTCATCCAGATGAAGAAAGGCCGTGTAAAACTGGCAACCTTGATGCAATAGAAGACACTAAGCCAGGCACCAAACCAGAGGCTGAAGTAGTTCAGAAATGTAAAAATTACTTCGGAAACTATGAAAATATTTTCTTTATAATAGGAAGTTTCAAAAAATATAGCCATTAAGAAATCCAGTGTATTCCAGCATTGCAAAATGATTCTAGATGAACTCAGAGAGATCATGATCATATCATATGGAGACCATGTTTTGCTCCCAATGCAGCTAGATGCACTGACAGCCAAGATAATTCCATTTCCTAGAATTCCTGCCATGCATTCAAGTGCGGCAATTGATAGACAAAGGAGAGCAAAAGATGTGGCCATTGCAACTCAAGAGCTTGCAATTATTGCTCAGCTTCTCCTGGGCTCCTGAAAGCCTCAGATCTGCCAGGCACTGCCAGCTCCAAGGAGCTGTTATGGGTAATGCTCACCCATTTATCTCAGAGGCAGGAGTATCCTAATGTCATTTAATATTTCTGCTATTTTACATGTTGTTTTTGGAGTTGATAGCTCAGATGATTTGACTAAGCATGCAAATTGGATAAAGATTCAGTTACAGTGTTTTCAGTTTGGTGAAGGGATTTGCATTGGAAGGGTTGTGCTGCAGCTTAAGTGGAGTTTTTCCATCCTCACGTTTGCACTCCAGTGTCTGATGTCCTGCTTTACATGCCTAGGTTTGTTTTTTTATGTCTGTTGACTTAATCTCTCCATGTCTTGCACTGTCATGGCTTCTTAGTTTATGAGAGTCATTACTGTGGCCTCTTCTAATACTGGGACAGGTCCTTGTCTTTATCAGTTGTATTCAAATATCTGCTAATAGGCTTGGTGAGCATGTGACAGCAAATCAAGGTCAACTCACCACAGTTATAAAGGATTTTCTTGGTCTTTCCCCTGTCATTGCAAAGTATTGCAAGGGTTCTACCATTTCATGTTTTTATGAAATGAACTAAGTCAATGACATCCTGCAGCACCTTTTGCAGGTCTGGCTCCAATTTCATTGCTGTAATAACTCTTCTATGAGCATTGCAGTGAACGAATTCCAGGTGTAATAGTGGCTATGTAACCTTACCACCCAATCCCTCTCTTATGTCAGTCAAAGGAGCTGTTCCACTGGTCTTTACACTTGCACAGCTCTTCCAGAAAGCAGTTTTATTAAAGAAATGATTTACTGTTGAGGATACAGCTTCTGTGATAGATCTTCCCTTCAGTAGCTTACAGAAGGTAGCTCTTAATTTATTTCACTACTGGAATTTGTCAAATACCATAGTCTGAGGTATTTTAGAAACATTTGTACTTTCATCCATCCACTCAGGAATCCTCTTCCACTGTGTAATTTGTACTGATGCTTGTTTCTTCAAACCTTCAGCAGTATTTTCTATGCGTTTGCTAATGGCGTTTGCTGACAAAGGAATGCATTTCAGTTTGCTGCTCTGTTGCTTTCTGTGTATTATCACAGCCATTTTTACCTTTTATGGCAGGAAGAATAAGTGTTTTCCTGGTACCATGTGGCATTTTGTCTTTTGCTGTTTATGACTGAAGTGGCTACCTAAAACCAGAGACTAGACAAGAATAAGGGAATAAAGGTAGGTATTTATTTGAAGGGCCTTCAAAGGTACACCCTGGGGAGTCAGAGGCTACTGCCAAGATGGACCCTGTTACAGTGGGGATTACTGTAACAGGATCCCAAGATGGACCCCAGGTCACGAGTTCTTTACACTTTCATAGCTTTGGTTCATTTGCATATTGGGGTTAATTCTCCAAGTAAAGCTTCAGTAAATGATGTAGATTTCCCAAGCTTGCCCCCCCCTTTAGAGGCTTTTGGTTTATACTTTTTGGGCCTAGGGTGGCCTGAGTGTCCTTGGAGAGCAGGCCTGGAGAGACTTTGTTATGTCTACCTAGCATGAGAGAGCAGAAATTAGCAGGCCACAAGAAACCTCAGATTTACCCACTAGGCAGTACAGGATTTGAAAAAATATGGAAGTTAAAACCTAAGGCATCACTGTGAAGCAAGAAACCTCAAAGGAGGCTTCTACAAATTTGTCATTAAGTTTGGTGAAATTTTGTAAAGTACTGAATTGAATGTCACATGGCTTGAAATGTTGCTGAAAAAATAGTAGACATTTGTCTTTATGCTCTGGATGATTAGATTTTAAATGTCTTGCTAATTCTGATGGCTTCAAAGTGACATTAGCTAGATTTTCAAAGCATTCCCAAAGTAAAATTTTCAAGTACTTCGTGTCCGTGTGATCTGCATGGCCAGCTGTGTGTTTGAGTATTCTGACTGTATGCGCTGGAGTGTGTCTCTATAGATCATAGAATGATGCAATCATAGAATGGTTTGGATAGGAAGGGGCCTTAGAGATCACCTAGTTCCAACCTCCCCACCATGGGTGGGGATACCTGCCCAAGGAGTATGTGCTCAGCCTCACTTCTTAGCTTGGCTTCCAGAAAACAGAGCCATAGCATCCACGCCTCATCAGGATAATGGATTCATCCACTTGTAGCAATACAGCCCATACTTGACAGAATCTAACTAAGTAGAACAGCAAGTATAGAGACTGCTCTAAGCAAATATCATAAATACCATCTCTGCTGGAGATGTTTCAACAGGATAGGTTAGACATTTAATGAAATTATGTAACAATGGACTTACATCTGTTAGTAGTTATTAACGTACTGCACTACCCTCCTAATGTTGTACAATAAAAGAATTGGACACAGATAGTGTCAGCAGACTGCTTACAGAAATAATTCCAAATTTAGATTTGGTTGGGTATTGGTAAATTGCAATTCATCCCATATGCAGCAAACTACAGAACTTGCAATTGTTTCATGCAACTTTATATTATCCTGGTAACCCACACCAGGAAAAGACCTTTGTTTCCACAGCTAAGAGAACCAGGGTGACTCACATGCCTCTACTCACTGCAGACCTCAAACGCCAGGCCAAGTCTACCCTGTCTGGCAATGGCCTGACAATCTGAATGACACTGCTGCCATTCCAGCTGCTGGATTTTATTCTGATGCTGTACTCTCAACTATGCTCATGCTCAGGAATTATCTAGAAATTACCGGACCAGTGTTTTTCTCCAGGAATGGTCAAAGTGAGCTGCTGATGAGTAGATAATTCCTCCACACTGTGGAAAATGACTATCCAGTTCCTGGGATCATATTGTGCTATGCACTTGGGTGGAACAGCAGGAAATGACAAGTTTTGACCTGAAAAGGGTCACTTTAAGGCCCTCTTCCAGAATGTCTACCCATTAGTCAAAATCAACATCAGAGAGATTGGGTGGGTGCTAGCTGAACCTGAACACCCCATCTTCATGGAGTCAACTAACAAAGTACATCTATATCCCCATACACTGTTTATAGAAAGACCATCAGTATATCTATTTCAAAAGCTGCTCAACAACCTGTAAGCCCACAGGGAGAATTATGGCTGAAGCATAAATTACAATGGCCATGTGTGTCAAGGAGCAGGAGGAGGAGCTGTTCCATAAGGAAAGGGGACCTAAAAAGTCAGCATCACAAGGCAGACAAGGATAGGACTGTCAAGCACACAGTCCCACCTCATATGGGCAAGGGTAGCAAATAAGCACTGTGATGGGTCAGCATCAGCAGTCCAGACATACTAGATGTGTCCATAGGGATAAGACATGTGCAAGATCAAGCCAGTAATTCCAGTCTGCTGGTCAGGATCAGTATCCAGGTCAGCTAAGCAGGTGGAAAGGCCCAGGCAAAGCTGCAGCAGAGCTCAGGGAGAGTTCAAGCATTGAGCACCCAGCTTAGAAGCAGCTCCTGAAAGGAGAGGGGTCTGAGCCCCACTGAGGCTTGTCCCAGAAATTTGTTTAAAGGTCAGATGGCTGCCCTGTGGAAACTGGCTCTGAAACCCAGCAGCCCAAATCCCAAAAGCAGTGCAGATATTCACCATAGCAACACACATCAAATCAATGAGTCCATGCCAGTACCATCTTTTTATCATTTGGTGGTAAAATGAATTATATCAGCAGTATTCAATGCAAGTAAATTCCAAGGGCTTGACAAAGAAATCAGAATTAATTACTACAATAGATGGGTAGTTAAGTGCATAAAGTTGTTCAGTAAATGCCTAGAGAATAACTACACAGTGTACAGCACTCTAATCTGGTTTAACAGGAGCACAGCCAGTAGATTAAGGAAAGTGATTCTCTTCCTCCATGCTTTTTAAGGCAGTATCTGGAATATTGCATCTAATATTTGGGGGGGCTTTTATTTTCCTAGTGACTGGACACTACTAAATTTACACATAACAGCGGGCTTAGACTGACCACGAAATTTTGGAGGACAGGTTCAGAATTCAAAATCATCTTGGAAAGCTGGAGATGCAGTCTGATAAAATATGGAAAATGCCCACAGATATGAATGAACACATGCATATATAAATTTGTGAAGAAAGCTGTAATAAAAATAAATGCCATGCTGGGAGATGCAGACAGAAATTTTTGTTTGTTGTATAAATGAAGGCACCATACTCTTCCATATAGTTCAAATAAAGTTGTGTTGTGGAACTATAAAAATTGCAAGCAACAGCCTTTTTAGTTTAGAAAGAAGAAATCTGCAAAAGGGCTAATACATGCAAAAATAACTCTGAGGATACAGGAATAAACTTTTCTTAAAGTGCGTTATGGAGAGGGTAAGGAGTGGCTGGTTTCATAATTACACAGCCAGATCCTTTTTACAATTACAGTGTTAAAACTTAGAGAAAAAAAGTCATGTATATACTCACTGCAAACTTTTTAAGAGAGTTTGAACAAGAAGCTGCAGGAATGTCACAGGGAAAGTTGATCCTGCCTTGGAGAAGAGAATGAAAGCAAAGCTTACTCATCCAACTATATAGCGATCTACTAAAAACGTATTTGTTTCCATTTCATCAGTCTGGGCAAAAATTTTTCCCAGCTAGTTAGGCTGTTTGGTGAACCAAAGTTTTTGATACTTAATAATACCTCATAGTCACACAGGAAATTATTCAGTTCAATTCAAAATATGCCACGTTGCTGGGCAAATGCAAACAACTCCTCTTTACAGATGCACTGGCAAGTTACTTGATGACTCAAAACACATATTTCATCAGAATCAAAGGTAGGAGTGGAACCTGAAATCTCCAGAATCCTGAGTTTAAGCCTTAACTTCTGAAACACAGAGCAATAACTGGAGATATTGAGGAGGATGAAAAGGGTAAGAAGAGGAGACATAAAATGAAACTTTGGTGGAAATACAGAAGAAAGGACTTGAGGGTTCTGCTCAGGAGAGAGGAGGTAATTTTTTTTTTTAATATGTCAGCCTTTGATTTCACAAGCATTACTTTGAGATATTGCAAAATATATTAAGAGCTTTAGTATCTCAGTTTGATCTACATCACAAATGGGGACAGCAGATTTGGGGGCTGAACAGAAGAGAATTTTTATGAGTGATGACACTTCACTGTCTGGTCCACAGGTGTAACTAATGGTAGAGATTATGGATGTATTTCTAACAAAAAAAACCCTGAAAAAACAATGTCTTGCTGACACCTTCTAAAGTATTTTGAATGGCCAGGAAGTTCATACAGTTTCAAATGTAGCTGCAAAGGCTATGCTTCCATATAACTTCTTGTTGTGGCATTACAGTTAAAATACACATTTTGAACAACTCAGACATAAGTCTGAGTTGTGATCTAGTGGCTATTGCATTGTAACAGTCATGATTCAAGTGATTCTGCACCAGAAAGACTTTATCTACATGTGAAATATAATCGATTCCGCTTGATAGCCCCATAATCTCTGGAATTCAAGGCTTTTCTTGCCTCACATTTTAGTACACATCATTTAGGTTATAAGGATTTTTTCTATTTTGCTGTCACCAAGCACCGTAATTAGCCTGAGTTTTCCATAAGTAGGTACAACTCCACATCTCACACAAGGTCATCTATCATCTGAATTATAGCTGTAAGGCTAATACAGTAAAGCACAGGACATAGCTTTTATATTATGAAATCCACCACTTTTGATTATGTTGAATATGAAAGGGTATTTTTTGTTGTAGTCATTTTCCAGAATCAGCACTGAATTTTACAGGAAATAGCCCTTTAAATCAGCCTGCAAGCAATTGTAAAAAACAAAGCCAATAGCAAGCACTTTAAGGAGCTACGGAAAATGGTTTTCTAGGATATATTTTGAAAGGTGGTGCACTGTGAAGGAGTGAGAACAGAGCTGATACATACTCAATTCTAAGAGAAGCCCTCTGGCAGTCTGCTGGACTCAGATATTTCATTTGTCTTAGCATGCCTCCTCAATAGAAGATTGTGTGGCTATTTATTCAGTGATTATGCTTTTATTCTTTTTTGCTCTCCTTAATGTTAAATAAAAGTTTCAGAGGCTAGGACTTACTTATCTGAATGGAAAACTATGCCTCTTGGGTGTTTTGGAATGGTTTCACAGTAAATGTCTGAACCCGTAAGAAGATGTACAACCACAAAAATCTTTTTTTAACATCAATCTTTACCCTGCTGCAGAGAAAAAAAAAATCAAGTTCTCACTAGAAGAGAAACTACAAAAACTACAAAATCTTTAACAATAGCCTGAAGTAAAATTCTAATTATGCTATTTATTATTAGAGGATGTGCCCAATGAAGCAACAAATGAGATATTAAATTAATCCAGAAAATAATACAAGACATTAATGTAGGATAGGGTTATGACCAGGGAAACTCATGTACATTCATGTAGGATAGGGAAAAATAAGGTGTTTTTAGTTTCAACATCAGTGTTTTCTGCCATTCTTATTTAAACTGCTTCTCCTGTCTTTCTTGCCTAATCTTCTCTACTCTCCTATCTTCATTCTCTGACTTCCCTTCTCTAGTACCTGAAACCAATCCCTTTTCTTTTCTGTCATCAAGGATACCCTTCCTGCCTACCTCCCAATTCACATACCTTATATCCATTTTCCCACTTGGATCACAGGTTTGAGTATAGTCTTCCTTATGGATGGGCTGATGAATCCTTAGTTTGAAGGACTCACAAATGTCAGGCTATTCCACATTTTTTCCTCATTGTCTTTAACAAATTTTTCCAGGTAACTGAGCTGCCACGTATTGAGCTAATCTGTGGTTACAAACTTTGGTCTTTCCCCTTCCTCCTGCCTCCTCTGAACCTAAAGTCTATTAACCGGTAGCTGTGGTTAGAAGTGTATCAATGACTTTTCTGTCCTTTTTTTCCTGAATAAAGATGTCCCAGAAAGCTGGAAGGACAGGTTGCCCAGGGAAGTGGTGGATGCCCCATCACTAGAAGTGTTCAAAGCCTGGACAGAGTTTAAGCAGCCATGGTGGGGCAGTTGAACTGGATGATTTTTAAAAGGTCTCTTCCAACCAAGCTTTTCTGCAAGTCTGTGTACTGATGGACTGATGCCAGATGAGAGAGCAAGTGATTGGTGGACAAAAGGGCAGTGAAAAGTTGCCATCTGCATATGTGACTGAAGAGTGTCTGAGAGCACTTTTCCCCTGGAAGGGATCTCTGTCACCCACGGGGCAGTTAGAGCACTCTGCTAGATCCTTGACTGACAGCTCCAGTTAGGGGCTGTTGAAATTGAATTTATCCTGTCATCAGTCCTCCAGTCTACAATGGAATATTATGGCTTCCAGACTGTTCTGCCTCCAGTTTTCTGAACTTCTTTAGTGAAGGAACAAGCTTTTCCAGTGCTACAGTGTTCTGATGTTCTCACACCAAATTTGTGCTTTTGATGGTTACTGAAATTATTACTAATGTTTAGCAGACAGTCTTTCATATAAAGGAGATTTCCTTTCATGTTGTTTTATTCCACAAGTTACACTGCTCAGTGGTAGTACCACCAGGGACCATTTGAGGTAGAAGAGCTTGAGTTAAATAAGTTTTTTTAAACCTAAGTGCAGCCTCTTTGTAAGAGATAGCCTTTTCATGAGCTTTCCAGATGGCCAGTGACATTAATATTGCCTCACCATGTTTTTCTAATGCTCTTTTTAAATTTAATTACATAAAGCTGCCAATCTTTTGTGCAGTGTGTGATACATACATATTTTGGAACATTGAAGATGGAATATCAATCCATGAAGCAAAATTTCACTCTACTGAACTGTTGCAGTGGAATTTACTATTCACATGATGTAGAAGATCGAAGTCCCAATTCAATTTCACTTTAGGACCGATATTAAGAAAATAATTTGCTGAAATCTGCTTTAGATTCCAAACCATTTGAAATACTAACCATTTAAAATTACCATGAGAAATACTTGCAATGACATCTGTTAAATGCACATCAATGCACTTAATACATTCATCTTTCTTTGAATCATATGTCTATTTAATACTAAGAGGTATCTAAAAGATAATTGCTGTTAACCTTTTTTATGTGTAACAGCTGGAAGGCATGTCCAACATTATTTTCTTTTCAATGTGCTGATCGGTGTTAGATTTGGAAAAAGCTAATGCACTGTATAGAGAAGAGAAAGTGTCTGTCACAGAGAAAAAAGCCAGAGGTTCTCTCACTAATTCGTGGACTCGAGGGAGCAGACCTGTCATATGTGCCTTAAAGATAAGAAGGGAATGAGTTGATAAGGATTACTTGTGACGTCTTCTCTCTCCCTGCCCTCCCTCCCCCAAGCCCCTCTTCCTGCTTCTGTAATTAGAAAAATTAGGGGAAACTTTTTGTCTTTTCTTTCTGTAGGTGATAAAAGTGTCTTCAAAGAAACCTTCATGCTAGCAGGAAAAACAACAGCACCATTTTCATGTATACGTGAATACTTCACACATTCAACTCTCAAGATCCCCAAAGCTCTGCAGGTTTTATGTTCAAAACCACATCAGAGTGTTTACTGGATATACCCTGCCAGCATGCAATCCCCTCCAAGGCAGAGCTTTTGGAGGCCTAGATATATATACAGGCTGTCATTTTCAGACAGAAAGTGCCACTGTCCTGCAGCACATAACCTGAAAGAGATTTCCATATCCAATTGGTAATGTGGAATATGTAAGCTACGCTTCACCGCCTCATTGCTACCAGATGCAAATATGCTCTGTCCTTACCCTGATAGATTCACGAAACTCTGCTTGAAAACATATATAACTACAGTGTCTGAATTACTTCGCAACCATGGCTCATAACCATGGCCAAACAGATTTTTCTGAAGTGTGGATCATATCATTTAGGATAAAATATGTCTTATACCTGGATATCTCAGACTAAAATCACAGAGGCAGCATCTATGTGAAATAAATACACATTCTTTCTAAAGAAATACAGGAAATTCGGAATAAACAGAAGTTTTAACAGCTTAATTCTCCCCATAACAGCACAACTTTCCTACTGAATTATTTAACAAACTCAAACCCAAATGTCCACTACTCCTTCTGACACAGCAGAATGCTACTCAGGAGCATACTTTTCTAACAGTATCCAGAATCCAACAGTAGTGTCTGTTAGATCCAATATATAATGTTACTATGGTATGTAATGCCTTTGGAGGAGAAGTATCACCTCCACACTTGATCTTACAAGGCAGCTTTCTCAGCATCACAGCACCACTGAAACATGTACTAATTCAAAGAGCCATGCTCTTCACTGAGAGAGGAGTGCATTTCCTTTCCTGACACATTCCATGCACTCTTGCAATGAAGTTGTGATCCATCTGCTTTTCAGGAGGTGTCCTGATTAGTTTACAAGGTCTTGTAAAAATCATCCATACATGCACATTCTGTGTTTCTAGATAGCATGTGTGGCATAATTCATGCATTGTGGCAATATCAATGTAATTTTTTGCCAAATTATGTGGTAAACTTTCATTTAATCAAGAGGAGATGACAGTGCCTGTTTAAAAGATACTGGTATGTGAAACCACATTAACTGCAATCATATGCTTACAGCATATTGACAAAAGGCTTTTTTTGTCTTCTCAAGTGTCATTTTAAAAGTGAATACTTCAGCCAAGGTTTTATTACTTGCTTTAATTACATTATGTTCAAAATTATCATAACCATTTTATAATCAAAAAAGGCAATAAATTCCTTGCCCAAGCAAATTTTAAAACCTAGATAGTGCTCAAAGAGAAAAGAGAAGTGAAATTTGCTTCATTACATAAAGCTTGGGAGCTGTTAGATGCTGCAATTATGAAGGTAGAAGAGTTCAGATACAGTTAAGACAGATAAATAAACTGGATATTGTCATGAACAAATTTTTCCAGACAGTTTACAAAGGTATCTTCACTGTAAGATCTTACTTGTGGCTAACAAAAGACTGTCTTGTTACTTTCATTAAGTCAAATCTCAACCAATTTATGTGAGAAGTATTTGCAAAACAGATCCTGATGTTAAGCTGAAGGGAAGTGATACACTGCAAGGAAGGGAAGGTCGGTAGGGATCTTTTTGTCAGTATGCAAGGACTTTTTTTACTGTATTTAGAGCTGTTTGGTAAATATAGAAATACACAGTTACCAGTAACCCGAATGCTAAAAACAGCTGGGAGTAAGTAACTGGTTTCAGCTGTATAAGAAATCTGTTGTGATGGTGGAGGGTTAAGAAATTATGCAAGCACTACAGAAATAGGGAAAAAATCAGGTTGATGGGAGCTCTGAACAACTGAGCAGATACCAAATTATCTTCAGACTAGTGAACCAAGATATCATACTCCCCTCAGAGACCAGCAAGATGGGGAGTGAACAGTTCCGTCCTGGTATTCTGCTTGTTTCAAGCACTTTGGAAGCTGACACCAAGCTAGTCCCCACCATCTCTCTCAGCTCACAGCTGCCACTTGAGAAGGTCTCAAATCCCAACATCCACTACTCAGTTTTTAATGTGCCAGAGAAGTGAGCCAGGTTCCCAGTCCTCAAAGCAGAGAAACCTCCCTCCCAAATCTTCTCACTGTGCCTCCTTAAATAAGCAAAGACACACAGGCTGGCCATCACCTGAGAAACAATGAATAACTGTAAATAGAATAAGTAATTAATGATTTTTTTTTTAATGCCTCTTAATGGGAAAGAGAAAGAGTCAGGTGGTGTTCACCCCTCGAATGGACACTAGGGTGCAGATGAGAGAGAGAGAGCAAGAAGCAAGTCAGCACCCTGGCTTTTCTTGTGGGAGGAGGAGCGCTGGGATCTGTACCCCACACTATCTAGCAATAGGCAGAAGCCTCCGGGCCCCAGAGCAGCAGCAGGTTGAAACAGGCTAGTGGCAGGGAGAATATCAGACCAAAACAGGCTTGTTGGGTGGGCAGGATAGTGAGGCTGCTGGAGAGAAGAGAAACAGCAAATAGCTGAGAAGAGGCAGAGGGAGATAGAGAATCACATACTTCTGTTCAAAAAGATTTCGGTGGAGCTCCAAGAGATAGAAGGGCAGGTGGGTCACAGAGACACAGAAGGGGAAGAAAAATATTCTTTTATGAGGAGTAGAGGTGTTAAGAAGGTGGGCGGAGAGTTGCAGAAACACCATTTCCCTCCCTCCCATTTTCTCTAAGGGTGTTTTTCTCAGAGCTTTTCCTTTCTTTTCTCCTCCCCACAGCAAACAGCCAAGCTGGGAAGAAGAGATTGTCTCTGAACTTCGCTAAGTGTGTGGGCCCAGAAGTCTGATAGCAACCAAGTAAACAGAGTTCACAACTGTGGTAGCCGCAGGAGCAACGCCTGCTCAGTGACAAGGATGAGCAGTCTTCCACAGGTAAGGAAATGGGTCTGTCTTGCAGTCTGCTCAGGGATCTTCATTGCTCACCTCTCTTTTCCTTCCCCTTTCATAGCTACACTGCTTATTGCCTTGGAGGACCGCGGTAGTTGAGTTTTTGACTCAGTTTGTATCCAGAAAGGTCTTGTCTGGGTCTCAGAATTAATGATGTGGGATATGGTGCCATGATTTAGGGGTTCTTGCCCTTCCTGTTAGTCACCATAATGGCTGTTCTGAGGACTGTTTGAAGCACCGAACAACAAGTAATAATAGTAAAAGTATTAGTAGTAGTAATAATGAAAACAACAACAACAATAAAAATAATGACATCTTTTATTCTATCTCCATTTTTTCAGCAAGGTATTATAAGAAAGTACTTACACAGAAACGTGCAGTTCCCCCCTCCCCCCCCCCAAATAACTGTGGATAAGCAAGGCATAGTTTTTGGAATGTGAGAATGACATGGTGAGCCTAATTGCTTCCCATGAAGCATGGTATCCTTTTTCTGCTTTGATGTCTTATATAAACAGCTAGCAAAGCTTTAATTGCATATGTACAGACAAATTGCACTGAACCGTTAGCTCAAGGTTGCTAAAAAGTACAGAACATTCAAGGGCAACAGAGATAAGTGTTCTATGTTACTAAGTAATACAAACACAGAAACTTGTATGTGTTGTTACATTGAGATCTGTTCAGTGTGACTGTTGCTGTAATGCAAACGGTCACTTATCTTTATCTTGTCTGCATTTTTACAGCTGAAGAATTTGAAGAAATGTTTGTTTTGTATATCTATTCCCAAATATCTGTGTGATGAAGATCAGACCACAATCATAATTTTAGTCGTTGGCCATAGTTTTGGTCTACAATTCTACTATTCCAGAATATAATTCAGCAATCTTTCTGTCTCATATTTCATGTGAGCAGGTACTCTATTTCAAACATAGGCTAAAATATTTCTCAAATGACATTTAATGGGCTCAATTTATGTGCTTAAATAATTTGCTGACAAAAGATAAATTTAAGAAAATGAAGGTTTTTGTGGTATTGGGGCATTAGTCTGAAAATATGTCATCCATGTGAGCAGTGTGATAAACACAATTTGGGTAACAGCCAAAGTCGGTAATTCATTAATAATCTACTGGCTGAAAAATAATACCTTTAAATTATCTGGTAAATAGTTATGAAAAATAACTCCAATTCTCTCTGCCTTTGATCTCTTTATTTTAATTTATTTTCATGAAAGCTAGATGCTTTTTTTTCTGTAATGCACTAAACATTGTGAAAATGCAAGGTGAGGAAGAATTAGGCCGAGTAACTTCAATCTCACTTCAGAACTCAGGAATGGCTCACAAACAGAAAGAAGGAGATGCTGAAGGAAAATCAAATTCTTTGGCTGGTTTAGTTGTATCAAACAGTTCTTACTTTAGTGATAACAGTACTTGTCATGATTCTGCTATCCTAAGTCATGCTCACATATGAATCAGACAATACATAGAGTACATTAATTTAAAATTATAATTTTATAATTATAATTATGTTTATAATTATTAATGTTTATATTTTACAAAAATTAAAATTAATCTTTTAACGATTTTACAGCCACTTGTTTTTACTTAGCTACAGTGAGGCCATTTAAATTTGAGCTTTTGCACATGCTTAAAAACATGAAAGAACAGAAGCTGTACTGGAAATTGCATTCATCTTTATGCAAATACTGATTATTCTTCTCATCCATAAGTGAGGCCTATAAGGAAAAGCCCTGTCAGAGATTGAAGTATTTTTATCCTTTTCCACTGTCTTGTTCAACCCATTCACTTGTATCTTTATATGGAGCATGGTGGATGAAGCAACCAGGTCTCAAAACATACCACAATGAAGTGCTGCTGCTTCCTGTAAGCTATGTAATGTTCCTGCAGCCTGTGCCCTGGAAGTGTTGGTATGCCACCTCTGGTTCCATCTAGTTCAATCCACACTCCTGCCTTGGCCAAGAATCACTCACTTAGGAAGGGGTCTGTATTTCAGGGCGTATGAACCACTTAATCCAGTGTGGCATAAAAGTGAAGTTCATTCTGGATAAAGAGTCTGATGGGGATTTTGCTCAGGTCACCATCTGTATAAGAGTATTGAAAGAGCAGGTATTTGTGTGTCTAGATTTGTTTCAGCTGTTGTCATGAAAAAGACATAAAGGAGAACTAAATATGACTGCCCTCCTCTTTTTTCTCTGTTTATGTAGGTCCACTGTTTCTCTCAAACCCAGTTACAGAGGCAAGATTAGAAAGACATTTATTATGGAAGGTGAAGTGTTTGAAGAACGCCTTTTATGCTTATGGTTCACATAACACCGGCCATAATCCAGTTTCTAAGTACAGGTCCACAGCCCATTTCCACTCCCCTGTCATTTCGTTTGTGCTATGTTATTATTTTGGGCATGCTGCTCTCAGCCAGGTACTTCTCTAGTTGTTTCGCAATGGAGACTTAGGGGGGCAGTGCTGTTTCTCTTAGAGATTTTTAAAAATCTGTTATTTGATGCATTTTGCATTTCAAAATAAACATAATGTATGGGCCTGAAATAGAACTACTGTTAAGCAGAAATTCATAAGAAATTGCATCAACAGTCTTGAAATACCAATTTCTTGTTAGCATCTCCACAGCCATGCCTTTTATTACTCAAAAGAGAGAAACAGGTGTCCTCTGATAACATGAAACCAAATAATTGCAAAATTACTATTATTTCATGGTAGGAATAGGCTGGATTTTCAGTGTGAAAAACAAGGTCTGTTGTAACAGAGAAGCCTGGAGAATTGTGAATGTAAATCATGAATCATTCACTCTTCCTAAATGGTGAGACATGAAGGCTTGCATGCCAAAGAATAGTTTTTCTATTTCCTTTATCAGCTAAGCTAATTTTCTTTCACTCACTTCCCTACCATACTGTTAAGTTGTGACACTTACTCTCTTACTCCGGGACTCAAACAAGTGTTTTGCTACAGGGGCTTATGAAAGGAATTTCTTCCTTTGTAGTTTGTACACTGTACCTTGCCAGTATGATCATGTTCTGTATCTAGTACCTTCTAATGTCAGGAGTCACTTGTAAGTACTTGCTCTCCATTTAGTTATTCTGTATCCTGCTGAAGAAGTTAGGAGAATAGGATTTTAAGCAAGAAAAGCAGTTAGGCATTCAACTCTTGTTAGCAATTTCCAGGAGCTGAGTAAGCTTTTGAGAGGCTTTAATTCAAGATTGAATAAAATGCACATTTGAAAGATTATAAAATTATGAGGTCTGTTTTTCTATTGCTTATTTTTGTTTTCTGTTCTGTTAATGTTTTTGTGCAGAAGTTGTACCGTAGTATATTAGTCCAGATGATTAACAGCAGACTCCTTCATTTCCTTAATGTTCCCTTAGGTGAAAGGGTATATACTGTGATGTACTTAATTCCTGTAAGATTTTGCTCCATTTCTTGTGATTTTTGTCGAGATCCATGTTTCCGTGTTTTGTGGCAAAGAACATAGATACTGAGTGTGGTGACAAATGCGGTTTAGCTACTGCATGTAAGGGAGCATGAGAAGAGAGATGACAGTCCGGAACCTGAGAGTCATGACTAGGCAGGCAAGAAGCAATGCCTCAAAAAGCATGGGGTGCACACCAGTATGGGTGTAAGGCAGGCCTGGTGACAGTGCCCAGGGTCAACCAAGAGTGTAGATTGCCAGGCAAGTCCCTTGTGAGGAGACAGGTTCCAGGTCAAACCTGCAGAATCAAGTGTGTAGGTTATGGTCAGGACCCAGATCAGTGGCATGCCTGTCCAGATGAAGGCACGGCTGCCATTGCAGCAGAGCTCAGATGGAGACTGCACAGGAGAAAGGCCAAGTGAAGAAGGGGCATGTTCATTAAGGCTGCCTCTTGCTTTGCCTCAAAGAGTTCCAAGGCCTGACAAGGTTTCTCAAACAGATTTCTTGTATCAGAGGACCAGGATAGAACAGGGAGCTAAACTTGAGCCTGTGGGGACAGTACAGGACAGGCCCTGACGCTGACATGTAGGACTCTCCCAGTAGCACTTCCATCAGCTTTCACAGCTATGAGATTTCCTCCTTGCTACAGCTGAGGTTTTCCATTATCTTCTGGGGTATTTTCCCTCCTTCTGCCTCCCCTTTCTCACTGTTTATTCTTATTTAGTCATTCCACTTTTCATTTTTTTCAGTTCTTTCCCTTTCTTTATATATTACCAGCATGCATTCACATGTCTGTTCTTTTGTAAACTGCTGTTCTCCAGTCTTATGTACGTCAAAGTATGCAGAAGGAGTGAACACCCAGAGAAAATGTCATCTCCTATAACTATATCCAGGTAGATGCTAGGGGTGTATCCTATGATAGTCATCTAGCTTCCTTTGCAGTCAACAGAGAAAAGGACAAATAACTCCGGAGAATGCTTCAGCTCATGCTAAAACAGATATCTAAAACAGAAGGTGTACTCATTAGGTGCCTAGGCTGTTCCACTGACTAAAAAGACACACCTAGATTATGAACAAAACTAAATTAGAGTGAGATAAGACCTCTCTGTATATAAGATCTTCTCAGTGATTTACAGCTTACTCCAGTTTGTAGAATAGAACAAATCTTTTCTCTCACTTGAACTGGACTTGAGGGCTTAGGATGCACTATTTTATTTCTTCAGGAGAGATCTGAAATTAGTGCTCAGGTTGCCAGACTGTAGCAGTATAAAGAACCACCAGTCCTAGCCATCCTGTTACTAGTTTTATAGATGCAAAAAGGCTTTGATATATTCAGGAAGTACATGCAAGGTGATTCCATAAAACAGAATGAACCATGGAGGGACAAATCTCCTCATAGCAAGCTGGATTTTCAATGCATAATTCGTAACACTGTGCAACAGTTATAGCTTGAAAAGAAAGGGAAATGAGGAAGTGAGAAAGCCCCTGGGAATACAGTCATGTAGATGACTTGGATGACTATTGTGTTTTGGCAGTAGTCCTGTGAGTGATTTTCTAGTAGATTAGGTGGGAGATGGAGTATATTATCAGTGCTAACCTTAATATGAATTTTTCTTTCTTAATTTTTTCTGTCTCTTCAGACCTGTGACCAGGAGCTGAGAACAGGTGCAAAGAAAGAACGATGCCTTCAGGGGAAAAGCGTACTTCTGTGTGCACTTCTTCTCAGTACTCTCCTTGGGTTTACATTGCTTATCACCTACCTCGTGATGACTTGTGCTCTAGGTATAATATGAGATACCCTTTTCTATTCTTCCTCATCCACCCCATTTTAAGACCCCTTTATCTCTTACCTGCCTCCACTGTTTTAAGCTTAACATCAGTATTAAGAACCAGACTTTCAGAATCTCCAGGAATCGTAACACTTTTTGTCAAAAAGGTACATTTTTCTACCTCTTCCTTGGGTCATAGTGGGGAGAGATCCTCCACATCTGTTCTCCTCTGCCTGCCATTTAATATGCCTGAGCCCAGTTTTGAGGGAGAGCAGCGTTTTATTGTCTTGCACCTCATCAGTGTGTTCTGCTCTGTCTATAGTCAGGAAACAGAACTGAATCTGACACTTGGAGCTCCTCCTCTGCACTTTTATCTCTGACTTAAGTTTAGTCCTGGTTTTCTAGTACAGATCAGTGCAGTCATAGAGTAAAAGAAGAAGTTATAGTTTCTTGCTAATGGAGAAGCTGTGGGTATAGACCAGAAACATTAATTTACCTTCCAAATTTGCTAAAGAACTATCTGCAGAATGGTCCATGTCAATGTCTGTGCATATAGAAAGCTCAATACTGAAGGTGCATTTATATTGGTGGATACAGGTATTCCCTGCTCCAAAATAAGCACTGTTGACTCTTTGCCTAGCTTTTTTCTTTAGCTCTTGTTATGTGTTGGAGACAGTTCACTTCAGAGACCAAGGAAAAACTGTTAGTTTAGATCTAGTCCATTTCTACTCTGCCTACCTTCTCCCATGTCAACTTTGAAACCATAGTATGGGAAGTCTCACCTTGATTTACAAGTGGATTATTTCAGTAAATAATGGATCTGATCTGATGTTGATATAAGATACTGAACTAAAATGAGAACATACACCTGGTGATTTGCAGCAGTTAAGAAAAAGAGAGTTATAGATCGAAGCAAGATATTCTAGAAAGTCCTTGTCCTCTTTTGGCAAATGTCATTGCTGAGAAATGTTTCCCATGCTTGAAAAAAAGTTGTTTTAATCTTATGTCATTACTTTCACTGGGCTATGTCCTTCCCTTTCATCATGTGTTGACACCATCAGTTGTTTCTTGTTTATCATGTGGCCAAATTCGGCTGATCCAGGGGAAGGACACTGAAAATGCAAAATAATCCAACTTGTGGCTGCCTAGATAGTACAAACAGAGGACAATCTCCCTGGGAAGTGAAAGAGAAAACACACTTCATCCATATTCAGCAATACCTTACAAGGAATTCAACGCTGCATGCAGAGGAGCTTGTACCAAAAAAAAGTCTTTTGGGGTAAATGTCCCCTAAAAGTGTTTTGTTCAGAGTTGCTCTCACTTTCCGCTGTCACTTCTCAGTTCTCTCTTATTTACCTCCTCTTCAGGATCCTGTGATGCTGAGTCAGATCTTGGTCTATTGGAAAGACTTCTGAATTCTAGGAATGACACTGTAAACCCCTGTGAGAACTTCTACAAATATGCCTGTGGCAGATGGGAAGGCAAACAGTCAAGCAGAACCAGAGAAGAATCACTAAATGTGTTTGATGTGTTGTTGGAAGAAAACCTGTTGATCCTGAAAAGGCTTTTAGGTAGGGACAGATGATTGGTGTGTTACCTTCGGCATCTGCCTCGGTCAGAGCTGACAATAGTAGTAACTGAGAGCACAATCATTCCTAACAGGGACTGAGTCCCCTCTCTTCGTTCTTCTATCATTACAGGCACAGATTTGTTTTTGAGCATGTCATATTACAGTAGCTGCATTTTAAACATTTTAATTCCCCTTGCCAAGTGTAACAGATGAAAGTCACGCTTTAAAATTCTGACAGCAACCCAAACCATTTTCCTGTTGCCTTGTCAAAGCAGGCCATTGTTGCTCTGCTAGTCTGAAAGTGCACTCTGATGATGTGTCCTGTCTCTGTGGGGGACTGAAGCCTAGATATGCACCATCTTCCTGTTGTACTCCTGCTTCCATGCAAAGAAACTCACATATTTGGTCTCAGGAAGAGTCATGGGGCTAGAAAGTCCCTTGCTTTGAGTCACTGTGGGAAATGTGGATGTATTTATTAAAATGTTCTGGATCAAAGTACAGTATTTTCTTAAAACCGTTCTCTGCTCTAATACTGTCCCAACTTCTTTTTTAACTTATTTTTAAATTTTAAATCTACTTTTTTTCTTCAGAAAGTCCACAGTTTGGGATAAGAGGCTCAGCCAAGGAGAAAGCAATGAAATTTTATCGTTCCTGCATGGATACTGAACGAATAGAATCCCAAGGAGCTCAGACGTTGAAGGACCTCCTAAATCAGGTGAATGTTTGTGCTATTTCCTCTCCCTCAGGAAGAGAATTCCTGCACAGAGAAGGAAAACGGGCAGATAGGGTCATACAGTCCTACATGATGTAATTTTTCTAGAATCTGACCCTAGTCATGGTTCACAGCACAACTTCTAAGTGATAAATCCTGTAGCTTTAAATGCTGTTTCAAGAACTGATTTTCTGACATCAGGTACTTGAATCTTTCCTCATGACCTTATGTATTACTTAAGGATGGCAAAAAAACCAATACTGCAAAGAGGGATCATGTTTAATCTCAGAAATTCAGTTCAATATTCAGGGAACACCTGGAATGGATGAAATTTTTGTGTCTAAAATTAGATGATCATTCAGTAGTCAAGGCTTCCAAGAGAGCTTGTTTAAAGGAGAAAATCCTTCTCTTTCCATTCTGGGAGATTCCTCTCAATGCCAAGGGGAGCTGCACATTCTTCCTTCCGACAAAGAGCATTTAGGCCCTGTGTCAAAAGAGGATGCAGAACCTTCCAGCAGGAGGAACAGTGACTACAGGCCCACCTATGAATCTGCTTGTCAGGGAGGTGGGATCTTTAATCGCTGATCCCTGTTTGTCCTTCTGAATGGCTTCAGAAAAATGAGACCTATTTCCTGTCTCCTGCTTACCCAGTATTTTTTCCTGCACACTTTACTCTGTTGCTAATTACAATTCCTTTTCCTTGTGTCATTTTGCAGTTCATTGCTTTGCTTAGGGATAAGTGTCAGGTCATTTTAAAGCCAGCAGCATATGTAGAACACTTCATGAGTTTCCCCTGGTGCTTTTTGCTCTGTTGCTTCTCAGTTATCATAATGGCTAAGCTTATAGGTGTAAAAGAAAAAAAATTAAATACAGATCCAACCCGTTTTTCTCACCTGCAGCATTTTTGTCTCTCTCTAGGTTGGTGGATGGCATAACACAGGTGTGGGGGAAACAAAAGATTTTAATGAAACTCTTCAGATTCTCATGGGCAGATACAGCACCTTCCCATTTTTTAGAGTCCTTGTGGGACCTAGTCCTTTTGACCCCAAGACCAATATTATTCAGGTGAGTATGCTAAAGAAAGAGCATTATCAAGGAAGCCCTGTGAGTAAAGAGTCAGACCAAGGCTTGCTCAAGTTAAGCCTTTGTTCTTCTCTGAAGAATTTACAAACATTTTCCAAGAGTAAAAGCAAGTTAATAACATTTCAAATTCCATGATAATTTTTGATTACCAAAATATCCTCACATTTCCATTCTTTCTGAAAATAATAATAAGTTTTTCCTTTACTCCTTTTTGCAGATTGACCATCCTGAGTTTGAGATTCCACTTGAGAGTGAATTCAAAGAGAAAAATTATCTTAAGGTAACATATCAGAGCCTGAAGCTCTGATATAGCTATTTGATGCAGGGATCTCCTTGAATTACCTCCTGGTTCAGAGTGGTCTGTTTCCATGGGTTATGGTCAGTGACCTCTGAAAATGCATCCAGATGGAATTCTTTACAAAACTCTACTTTTCCAAAGGATAGATTGTAAAATGTAGTCCATTTTAGATCCCAGGTTGAAAACTTCTAGTGTAGAAACAGAATGTTATAATTATAATTTTAATTTCTACTTGCTAAGTAATCTGAATCTGGGCTTCATTTTAGCTTTTGCCTTGCCTGAATGTTTTTTGAAAGATGTTTTGTCCAAAATAAGGCTTTATAACAAAATTTGTGTGTTGTAGGGAGGGATAGCTAGCATTTTAAGGCGTATTTTAAAAAGTTTGAATATAAGTTGAGGGAACAATAAACAACTTTGATCTTGGGACATTGCAACAAAATAAACCCTGTCATTTCTCCAAATTCATATAAAGTGAGTTATTTCAGTTTCTTGTTCTGAGCTTTTCAGAAAAGTCCTCAATAAAACCCCTGAGCCAGCATAAACATTACTCTGAAACCTCATGAAGATAGAAACAAGAAGTTGACATTTTCTCTCCATTGAAAAGCTGGCTCATTATATCACTGAATTTCTCTCCTTTGACTCCAGAGATGGCAGGCCTACATCTCTAAAATTATTCAAGTATTTGAAGTAATTGTGAGCTGTAATTGTGAAGTAATTGTGAGAAAAAATAATCTTTTGGGAATTCAGTGTTCTTCACTGAGAGAGGAACTGTACTTGGCAAGGTGTATTCCACATGAATAATTACATAAGGATGTTGCAGAAAGAAGACAGTTTTAGGAATGGGGCGGGCCTGCAGTAGCTTTCAAAGATTGAAGTTTATACGGTCAAGATGGATGGATGGATGGATGGATGGAGTGACTAATTTTCAGTCATGTATCTTCCACTGGTCACATATTCTGTATTGCAGGTTCTCCGTGTGTATCTTTCATATTTGGAGAAACTGGGGGTCCTACTTGGAGGGACAGAGGATGATCCCACTGATTCCTTTTCCAAGACCTTGTCCTTCATCTCTAACCTCCAGCGAGTTGTCACCCCACTGCAGAAAAGACAGCAGAGGGGGATGCTGTTCTTTCGCACTACCATTAGGGAGCTACAGGTATCTGTGCCTTAGAATCTGAGCAACACAATTACACGTGACATTCATGTCTTCATTCTGAAGATCCAGATGGAAAGAGATATCAGACACTCTTATTACATGCCATTGTCTTGCAAATTACACTTGGAGCCTGTTGAGCTTTAAATAACCCTTTAACTTACGGTCTTTAACTGACAATCAGAATTTTTTCAGGCCCACAACTCTCTCCCCTCCCCGGCGCTAATTCCCTTTCAAAAAAGTCAATCCTCCTCTTCAAGATACACATTATAAAAACAATTTAACTTGTCAAAAGTATCTCTTAACAGTATTATGATGACTATCCTAGTTTTCCTGTTATTTCTTGTGAGCCAGTTTAGATTCATAATTCAGCATGTAAGTTTTGTTTTACTTGCAGGAAAAGGCACCTGCTATTGACTGGCTGGCATGTCTCCAGGCTGTCTTCCATCCTATGCCAATGAACCTCTCTCAGCCAATTGCAGTGCATGACATGGATTACTTAAGAGAAATGTCACAGCTCATCAAGAAATGGCACGAGGGAAGGTAGGAATCGATAGCTATGATTGCTCATGCCCCAAGAAATATTTACTTCAAATACTATAGGTTTAATAGGTCTGTCTTAGAGGCTGCTAAATCCAATAGTCTAACAATTGCAAGAGTGCTGTGGCTTTATATCCACAGGTTTGGCCAGTGCTATGGCTTAGCATATATTCCCAATAGGCTTGCATATGCATGTACCATGTCTGAACACACATATAAAATAATATATTTATGTGTGTCACACAGAGAGGGAACACAGTGTATTGACTGGCACCCATCCACCCATAGCACTCATACAAACATGAACCCAGACTAATCCTATTCCTCAGCTCCAGCTGATCAGGATTGCTCAATACTAGTGAAATATGTGTGCACACACATGATACGGCTCACTCCAATAGCTGGTCTTAGGTATTCAGTCTGTCAAGAAGCTGGCCAAGATCTCCTGGTGTCCACTTGGATATATCACATGGAATATATGAGTCTTGCATGGAATATATGAGAAACTTGCAAGCAACCCTTGCAACTTTGGTTGCTGGTACTCTGGTGTCTTCCTGTTACAAACACTCCTATCAGGTCTTTTCAGTAGCTGGTCCAAACCACTAGTATTTCCAATAGCCAGCTCTCAGGCTCCTGCTCTCTCCAGAAGCCAGCTGGATCCAAAGTCCCTCCACTAGTCTCAGGCTCGTTGTCTCTCCAGCATCCAGTTCCATCCCCACACACAGTGAGTAGAATGTTACTTAACAATAGCATTTAATAAGATAGGACGTATCCTGGTGACCATGTGCAGAGCTCAATCAGACAGACGCCCTGGCAAGCACAAGTTTATGCTCAACCATCCCTTTCTACCACCTTTCCTCTCCTTTTTCCCACATATATTCTCCCAATCCACTATGATCCTTTCCTTTCCCTGCCTTTGGTCCTTCCTGTAAACATGCCATCATAAATCTTACAGAATCCCACAGACCTCTCATAATATTCTCTAAGTTTCACCCAGTCCTAAAAGTTATCCTTCTCCAACTTCCTATAAAGAATCCTGTGCCCCAGCAGGCAGTTACCCTTTAAGTCTCCACAGTGTTTTGGGGAGTTTCTTTAGTAGACTCCTGTCAATCATCCTCCTTTGGTAGCATCCAGGTGTATTCCATTCAGAGTTCTTTGTTGTCATTGTTCAGGTTCCTAGGATTTCTCTGCCTCAGGTTGCTCCTCTGATGCTTGCCTCACTTGTGTGTTTATGGTGACCAGCCTTCAATCTTCTGCCTACAGGGTCCCTCACATTTATATGATTGTTTGTCTGATTGGGAATCTCTCCCCAGCCCTTGACAGTCGATTCCAAGATGCACGCCTCGAGCTGTATAAGATCCTTTATGGAAAAATGGGATCTAGAATGGTGAGTCAGCCTTTTATCAGCTTCTTCAGCCTCCCTGACAGCTGAACACTGTAGGTCATACCTTCTGAATGTTCCCTTGATGCCTTAGATGAATGGAGTTTCTTAGATTTGGAGAGAAAAACTACTCTCCCCAAACCATTAAGTGCTTCTTTTTTCTCAAAAGAAATGTGGAAGTAGACATGACACACAAAAGTTTAGAGAGCTGAGTGTACTGTATCGTGGAGTAGGAAAAATATATAGATGGTCATCTTTCTTCTATGGATTTTTCTCTGCTAACGTACAAATCTTCATCTTGAGGTAAGTGGAGTAGATCATAAGGAAATAATGTTTTAGTAGAAATGTTAACTGAGGTAGCTTAAATAGAACTACATTACATATTCACTGCTGTCATTCTTAGTCAGCAGTGCATATGCTACCGACCACACATCTACATATCATTTTACTGATTTCCTAGCTCTTTGCCCTCACTCTCATGTGTCTCTACTTTGTTCCTACAGATGCTAGCTGAGCGCTGGAGGAAGTGCTTGACTGATACCAGCTCTTTCTTTGAGCCAGTTCTAGGGAAGATGATTGTGCAAGAAATTTTCCCTGAGCAGACCAAGAAATTTGTAGGTATTCATCACCTTAACCCCCAAGCAGAGCTCAGATTCACCTCTTTCTTTTTTTGACATGCCACCTTAAGACCACATCAAGGCAGCAAAATCATGTGTAGGTTTCCTGCCTCTTTATATATTCCTCTGCTTACGCAAGTTCCCTCCTTTTTTTGGAATATGTCAGAACAAGATATTGCTGTCATTCTAGAATGATCAATGCTAAATACCAGCTATTATCTTTGTCCCAACTGTTAGAAAAGTCATATGTGCAGTACCAATAGCTATGACAGCGGTACAAATGCATGCAATCTCTGTGTGCTCCCTGGAATAAGAGTTAGTTAACAGTTAGTTAACACTATTCATCACCAACATGATATATCTCAACAAGAACACTAAGCATTCAAATGAAAACATTCTGAATGGATCTACAGTAAAAAAGAACACCTGCCTGCAGTGTGGAAAAGATTTCTTTTTTTTCATCCTGTGATGGTCAGAGTTCCTTTCTCTTTTGAGGAAAGTTAGTGTAGCATCAGGTTTTGCAAACAGTTTGAAGTCTATAAGGTGGCAAGAGTAAATAACACCAAGAAAAGCTAATGGGAAAACCAAGACTACATGTAGTGAAGCATAAATTTTGATTAATAAAGCATAATTTTGAGAAGGATTAATTCAGATTGCCATAATTTTCAAAAGGGAGACACCAGCAAGAAATACTTGTGGATACTGAATTTTCATTTTGCTCATGAAGGGGTACAATTATTCATTATTGAATGAGAAGGAATTGTCTCCCTCTAAATTACTGTGAGAGGCCAGATGAAAAGGTGTGTGGGAGAGAACAGTGAGCCCTGTGAGGAAAAACTGGATGCCAAATAACTTAAGCCTAAATCACTGTAGAAACTGAAATATTTTCTTTCATCACAAAAAGAAAGGAATTTTCCCTCAGTTATTCTGTGGTTGAATTGCTGGAACATGCGAAGATGGTAGCTAAGAGTGAGCAATGTTTTTGTGCAGTTGTGACCATGCCTTCTTTTTTTTATCCACGGCAGGCTGAGCAGATGTTCTCTGCCATCCAAGATGCCCTCTACGACCGCCTGGATCAGGTGGAGTGGATGGATGAACAGACTCGCCGAAACGCTAAAGCCTTGGTGCGTGCACAAGGCAGGAAGTACTGAGGCCTTCCTTTCCCTGAAGCCTTTGGAGAAGGAAGAGAAGAGACCTGCACCTTTATATATTCCTACCTGCTTCTACAGGCACACAATCTTAAATAGATGTCTTATTCATACTAAATATTGAAGGTGGTTTTGTAAGTGCCATAGGTACACATACACTGATGTGTAGGCATAGAGAGGCTCAGTTTTTGTTTGTCCACAGATACTCTGAATTAATTTTATTGAGATACAATTCAATTTTATACATCTAGTAAGGTTAAAAGCTAAAAAGCTGAATGGCAGAAGACAATACAAAGAAAAAGAATAGAACAACATTAGGCCTCAGGTCGTAGAATTGAGAAAGCAGAGCAGCAGGACAAGATATCTTCTTGAAACAGAGTAGCTGTCCTTTTAAAGAGCTGACTCACAGATCTTGCTTACATTGGTTGGAAATAGCCTTTAAAAGGACTTGCAGAATGTAAAGCCTCCTATTGATCAAGTTTCTTTTTGTTTGTTTGTTTGTTTGTTTGTTTATTATTATTTTAGGTTTCCAAACTACAAGTGGAGATTGGTTATCCAGCTCACATACTCCAGACTGACAAAGTGAACCTGGAATACCAGAATGTGAGACATATAATGTAAACATGCCTGCCTCATTACTGGCAGTTTACCTGTATCAGCTGCTATCTTGTCTGCTTACAAAAGAGGCTATGACCTCTGGAGCGCATTTCCTACTTATCATTTTTTGGGAACATATGGGGCCAGAGAACCTTAATCTGTTGCTTCTATGCTGTTGCCTATACTGTCTCCTATTTAGAGTGGCTGGCCTGATCGAAGTAATTTTTTACCTGTTTGTATGATCTGTTTGGCCTTCAGATAACATTCCTGTCATATCTTAAATTGAAGGTCTTTAGAACTTGGAGAGAAAAAACCTACAAGTATCCCATTGGTTTCTCTTTTGATAAACCCTTTTTTGATCCATGGGACTTTTTTTTTCTAATTTTTTCTTTTTCTCAATTGTTCAATTCATTCCTTGCTTATGCCCTGTGACAGTCACATTCCCTGTCTTTTCCCTCAGTTGGAGATAAATGAAGACACTTTTTTCCTCAATGTGGTGGCTTGCTTGAAAATATTGAGGGAAAATTCCTACCTGAAGCTCCTTCAGCATCACCCGCAGGATAAGTAAGTAAGATAGTGATCTGAAAAATATAACAGAATCACATACTTATGAACCAACTGAGGTTGGAGATCAACCTGTTGGGATCACCTAGTCCAATCCTCCTTCTCAAGGCAGGATCAACTAGCTCAGGTCACTCAGAACTGTGATAACTGTATGTCTATAGCTCTCTTTTACTGTGGAAGAGGAGGAAGGGCAGGCGGGGGCCAGTGGGCAGAATTGGACTCAGTACTTCTGAATGTGGTTTCACCAGTTCTGAATGTTGCTGCAACTCTGCATTGCTGCATCCTGCTTTAAAAAAACCCTTGCATTTGGCAGCCTGTCCTACATTCAGCCTGAGCAATGCGACCAAAACACCCCATCATTGTGAAGAGACCACCAGACCCCTGAAAAAACCCCACTTTTTTTGACCATACACCCCTGATTAAGAGGGATAGCTGGTTCTCCTGGGCTTCATAACAAAGCAAACAGCAAAGCACTGTGATGACATGAATGCTGGTGGAGTCACCTCAAAGGCAGGACATAGGATGCTTCAGAAGGAAGGCAGCATTGACAGACGTGCTTTGGACCTAAGTCCTCCTGAAGAGTATTCTGTGCAGGACTTCACAGGAGGTTACTAATCCTAATTTACTTGTCAGGAAAATTGTGAGGGAGAATCTCTTTATGTCGATGAAAACTGAGCTATTAGTTCTGGCCATCTGTAAACAACTGAAGATTTATTTCAAAGACCTGTAACTCTAGATATTGTGAATTTCATAATTTGCTGGTGCTGTGTGAACAGTTGAACTATTTTTGCAAGCCGGTGCAAGAAAGGATCAAAGTTTGAGATAAGGAGTTAATACATTCTCTAATTTCTCTTTTTATTTTGCTTCTAGCTGGCGTGTGCACCCCTGGAGTGTGCATTCATACTATTCAGTAAGGCACCACATGGTGGTCTTTCCAGCTGGAATGTTCCGCAGTCCGTTTTTCCACATGGAGTTTCCCAGGTATGGAGGGGCTTAAGAGGTTCAAGCTGAATGTAGTCCCTGGGCTGCACCATGCTTCCAGGAGGAATCTTAGTGGGTGGTCTGTCTTTAATCTGTTTTTCTTACTGCATCCCGGGGGGAAACCCAGCTTTTTTTAAAGCTTGATGAATTCTTGGAGTGAGTGATCGTTGACTCTGCTGAAGCAAAATCAGAATCTAGGTGAAACTAAACTAAGACAAAGATACAATTCCAGAGCAAAGAGGCAGAAGTCATGTGTAGGTTAACTGCAAAGAAGACATTTCACCTTTGCCCCTCATTTTCTAGATTCCAAGGATTCCTGAAATCTAACCCAGAGAAAACAGGAGCCTCACAGAGCAACTTCTTGTCAGAAGTCTTTTTCAAATGTATCACAGTTCTTCTCTCATTTTTTTTTAAGAAACCTTTTCTGCCAAGCAAATAGATGTTTCATTCTGAGTCTTCCCCTGCAATAATGACACTTCTCTAGATCATGCTCCTCTGGTTGTGTTCTTTCATCACATGGAACAGATCTCTTAAGCAATATTTTTTCTGATAATAAAAGCACTTCAAGCAGTTGATTGTAAACATATCATTCAATGTCCTTTTTGCCTGATAGTGGATAGATACTTGTCCTAATACCATTGTACTGAAAGATAAGCTCACGTTGTGGCAAGAGGCTGAAGTTTGAAAGAAACATGTCTTAAGATTGCTTAAAAGTAATTATTTTCTCAGTAGTGATCTAGAAGTCACCAGTCCTTGCAGTATTTAATTAATTTATTATAGCATGAAGAAAAGGACATCTCAAAAGAATAGTAGAAAATAATTTTTTTTTCCAGTGGTATGGGCTGTCACTGTATTTTTCCTCTGTGAAAAATGTCTATGCCTTCTTATTCCTTTTGTATTCAGTGTTAGTAAAGTACATTCTTTTCACTGTCACCTCAGTTGAATAGACTGATAAGTAAAACTTAATCAGCTTTTGGTGAGTTGGTACAATGGCATTTTCTCAGATGATGCTCTGGAGTTTAAACTTTACTGGCAAAAGCTAATTCAGGTGACTATGAAGATAATTTTTAAAACAAGAACTCAGCAAAGCAGTACAATTGTTACAGTATCATAGAATCATAGAAATAATTGGGTTGGAAGGAACCTTTCTTTAAACATCATCTAGTTCCACCCCCCTGCCATGGGCAGGGACACCTTCCACTAGACCAGGTTGCTCAGAGCCGCATCAAACCTGGCCCTGAACACTTCCAGGGATGGGGCATCCACAGCTTCTCTGAGTAACATTTATAAATTATCAGCTATAGAACTCTTACTGAGTTCCCAGTGATGAAGTAATGATCCAGTACGATAATTTCATGCTTCAGCTGTGTTAATCAGTGCACGGGAAGATAGAATGAGTCCATAATTTCATATAATGGAAATGCATTTTGAGTGTTCTCTTCCTTTTGAGAGTATCTGTAAATTCATTGCATAGAACCATAGAAATTCCATTTGGAAATAACTACTGGAGGTCTCTAGGACAACCTCATGCTTGTGGCAAGATTGCCAATGCTAGACCAGAGTAATTGCAGTCAAATCATCATGATTTTAATTTGCCTTGCCAGTTTAATGTATTCTTTCTCACTAGACAAAAGTTGCAAGATTGCTTCTCCAAACATCCTGCTTTTGTATGGTTACCATTGTAGCTGCTGTTTGTGCAGCATTTCAGACAGTAGAGGGTCAATAAAGACATACTTCAACAACAATACCTGTCATTACAGCTAATGAAGGCAGAATCTCATTCATAGACTCTTCATTGTTATGATGGCTTATTAGCTACAAATACTTTAAAATAAGCCCATAATACAATTTTAAGCATTGGTAGGATAATTTACACTTGTATTTGCACTTTTACACATCTGAGTGACAACACATACAAAGTGTTTCTGTGGGGTCCCAGAGCAGAATGCTCCTGTGGAGCACACAGTCGTGCTCAGTGGCTATAAAGAATGCTCCTCTGCCCTCTTTTTCTTTCCAAAAGCACTCTTTTCATCTTTATTTTTCAGCGCTGTGAATTTTGGAGCCATCGGGGTCTTCATGGCACATGAAATTCTTCACTCATTCTATGGTTATGGTGGGTACTGGCTGTGGTGTCTTTATTTACTCTTCTAGGTCCCACTGGTACTTTCCCTTAGAGGATCTGAAATCCCGGTCCTTATATCAGTGTGTACATATATTATTGAGCTAGATGAACTTAAGGAAAACACATTCCAGTCCATGCTGGTTACTAGGAAGAATCAGTGATTAATGTGAGGAACACAGGTGAATGCCATAAATAGTTTTACTTCTAGGACTTTTCCCCCACAGTGTTGCCTGTGGACTGTCCTGCATGCAACAGGAGTGCACTACAAAGATCTACAGACTGCTTGGTTGAACACTATGAAAGCTACAGCTTTAATGTCAATGGCACCTTCACACTATTGGAGAATACAGCTGACACTGGAGGGCTCGCTGTCGCTTACCAGGTATTGTGGTTTTCTTACTTCTGGAATCTCATAGTCTCACTACATAACACACAAGATTGCCCTGATGCTTCCCTCTCCCACATCCTTCTCCAGTTCCAGGTTTCTTACACCACCTGTGCCAGTGAAGCATGAGCCCAGCATGTCCTCTCTTAGTCCAGAGAGAGGTTCCTCACAAAGCTTTGCTCATAGTCTCTATATGTCCATGTAAGACAGCTTCTCTCCTTCACCACCTTTACTTCCCTGTTTATGTCATGCATACAAAGGCATGCTATGGTATATACGCTTATGTTATACTTGAGGAAGTAAGCTGAGACATGAAACAGAATTTTGTGTGGTGGTGAAATGACTATAACAATGTTTTCAGCAGTACTTTAGAGAGAATTTTTTGTTTCCTCATACAGTACTTTAGCAGTTTAACTGCTGAGGGTAGTGTGAGACCCCTAGGTCTAAGACGGTACTTGTTACATTTTTCATGAAGGACATTGGGAGGTAGAAATTCTTTAATCTATAGTCAAATATTTGTGATTTGTTTGGAAACTAATTTTCATTCTTTTATAGTACAATTACAACATCTTATGACAATGTGTGTGGTAGTATTGGTGTAGTAGCATCTGAAATGGTAAAGAAAGTAATTATATTGTTACTCTCCCACTTTAGATTTTTTAAGGGCATGGCCAGCAGCAGAAAGCCTCAGAGTGAGATAAAAAGTTGCTAATTTATTAAATATTTATCAAATTAATAGATTTCACTGACAGAAGACATGAGCTTGCAATACTGTCTAAAGGAAGCTTTATTATTATCCCTTTTATCTCTCCACAGGCCTATAAGAATTGGATGAAAAAGCACAAAGAAGAGAAGGATTTACCTAAAATTGGACTTTCACATGATCAACTTTTCTACCTCAGTTTTGCTCATGTAATGAATGCTAATCGTGTGTCTTTCTCACTCTCCATTTCTCCCACACTCTTTCTCAATATTCAATCACTTTTCTCCTTCTTCACAGAACTGGGAATGACCAATGATTCTGCGACATCCAGAACCTTATTTAAAAGCTAAAATTCATATTTACAGCTCCTAACCTGTTATGGATCTCAAAGCTAACAAAAGACCTGTCTGCAAATATATATTTTACAAAGCACTGAAATCCACCACAATTAAGTCATAGCAGACCAACTGTGTCAGGGAAAGCAGGCTTCATAGCCAGCTTCTGACTTCTTTCCTTTCTGTTGTGAGTAATCTTACACATGGAAAGAGAAACCTAACTGCAAAAGTAATGTATCTGTCCATCCTTTCCTTCATTCACTTCTCTGTCATGGTGAACAGCTGGATGTCATGTCACGTCACTCTGAGTGACTGATAGTGAAAAAAAGAGTTCAAATGTTATTTAGAGCTGGAGAACTAGAAGTACACGCACACATAGTTTGTGGTTTTTGTGGGAATCTGCAGTAAGGATTTCTGCAAATTGTGGAGCTATGCGTAGCTGTGCTGTCAAGTTCCTCATGAGAGATGGTTGGATTTCTGTGCTCAAAAAATCACGTCCTTGTAAGTCAGTGTAACTGCAAAGGGAAAAGTTTTGTGTGTTCATTAAGTCAGAGCAGTGTGTAAATAAACAGCTTATTGGGTCTTGGTGGCAAGATTTGCATTTCAGAGGCTGTCTGGCAGCTACTGCATCGTTTGTTGGTAAATAAAGACTGAAATAATGAGAATGAAGACTTGGATTGCCAGCTTAACGCCAGAAAAGTCATATAATCCTCCCCCAAGTCTCTTGAGTAGTAATGGGATTTTGTGCAAGTGCTCCCCTTTGTTGATGAGCACTCATTGATTTCACTTAAGAAGCTGAATCTAGGCACTGAGACATCTTCACCACTATTTTAGATGGAGTCCAAGGTTGCATGAGCCTAGCCAGGGTGGCCTAAACTCTCTGTGTTCTGGACTATGAAGTATAGAAAAAGTGCAGATGGCTTGTCAGAGAGTGAAATGGGAACAGAGAAGTTTAAGGAAAGGGAAAACAATCAGAAGAAAGATCTGAACATTGTTGGCAGCCATGTAAGCATGTTTCCTTGTTTACTCCAGCACCCTCTGATGTGAGAGGCATGAGAAACCGTAAGTCTTGTTCACACGAGGACTTTCGGCCAAACTGACTTTTCTATTTTGCTTCCCTTCAGGCAATGTGTGGACATCAGGATCCAGAGAAACTCCAGTCTTCCCTGAACACAGATCCACATAGTCCCTTGCCACTTCGTGTGTCTGGGCCTGTCAGCAATAGCCAGGACTTTTCCAACAGCTTCCAATGTCCCAGTGGATCCCCAATGAACCCAGAAAACAAATGTCGCATCTGGTAATGCACATGGAAAAGGAGGAAGAGAGATGTGATCCCAGGGAGAGGAAGGCCTGGCACATTAAAGTATGACCGTCTTCTCAGGGCCTCTAGGGTGACATGGTGCTCTTATTCACTCCTTTGCCTTCGTTTTCTTGTTATCCTTTCCTCAGCACTTGGTGGTAGGGAAATTCTTAAACTGATCTCGTAAGGAGGGGGTCTCCTCCAAGGCTCTCAGCTCTCTGTCCCAGATGTGTGACAATTCTCAGGGCAGCAAGGTGACTGGTCAGTTTCTAGTAGGCAACAGCTTGTGAGGAGTTGTGTACAGAAATACTGTTACATTGTTAGTCCCTCTGTTCAGTGCATTTACCTGTCTGCTCCAGCAGCCTCACTGTCATGTTGAAAGGGCAAGTCAACAACCTGGAGCTGTAAGACTTGTTTGTATCTTACAGTAGCTCTTGGGAAAATCCTGTGGGTTACCGGGCAAACCACACAGAACTTACAAGAGAGGGAAGAATTCTCTTCTCTTCTTTTGCTAATAAATGGAGACAGGTGCTAGGAAAGGCTCAGTGGCTACAATTTGTAGGCTGAAAGGTAAGTCACTTAATAATGAAGTTTTCTGAAGGCCTTCTCTGCTCTGTTTTTGTTTCATCAGCAAAACTCAGACATAAGAGGAAAGAGGAAAGCATCCCCATTAATGGTAGGGGGATTGGGGAGCTGAGAACAGATTCTCTTTCCAACAAGACTCTTTTCTTTAGTGTCTAGGGTTGAGGATATGGTAGAGGTTGCAGTATGGGACAGTCACAGGGGTTTCTAGAAGTTTCTGAAGGTTGAACAACTAGAATTCCAAGAGCTTCTCTGGATCCTGAAGCTGGTTCTCTCCTTACATTTGTAAACATTTACCATCCAAGCAGAGGAGTAGAGCTGTTACAGGATTTTACTTTCTACTTGAAATTGAATTTTAGGTATTAATTTGCTTTAGAGCAAAAGCAGAGTAAGAAGCAACATGGTTTGGAGCAGAAGTGCCTAAAGTACATTCTTAAGAGCAGTGTAATAATTACATCTATTTCACATTCTCATAAATAGAAAATTTATACCAATGTTCTAAAATTTACCGACGTTAGTAATTATAAAAAAGACACCTTTTGCATACTCTTCAAACTGTTTTTGTTTATGGGAACATTTTTATTTTACTTATTATATTGACTGCCTGGGGATTGTTTGTGGAATGGGTGATGGCAAGTGGAAACATCCCTTATCAATGTAAGCATTGTAAAAATAACTGTGTTAATCCTTTTCAAGTACTGACAAACAGAGCAAAATGTTTTCCAAGAATGGACTGTTCAGAGATTTTGTTTTCATTAATTAACAAAAATACTAATAAACTGGTTGCTTCTGAGAAAAAAAAATTACTTTGATTGCAAACTCTCTATCATCAGGCCTGTTTCTTTTTTCTGTATTTGTACTGTTCACAACATGACCGGCACTGTTAGCTGAACTTCACAAGTAATAAATAAGAATACCTCAAAATAGTTTGACTTATTTACCATCATTATAAATAACAAATTTGGGCTTGTGCTTATTGTTACCATTTAAACAGAGTATGCTCTTCCTTCCCTTCACTTCTTCAATTGATTTTCTCCTAGCAGCATGTCCAGACAGTTTTTCTTTTAGATGCTAATAGCAAATAATGTTGCATAACACTTTGTGTGTTATGTAGACATTGTTTCAGTGTTCTGAGACTACTTGGCTTCTGTGTTTATAGTGTTTAGAAAAAGCAAAAGCTACTGACAATATACATTTTGAGGGGTCTATCTTGTTAAGTGTATGTGGAGGCACAGTTCCCTGGAATATGCTTTATTTTTTTCTTGTTCTTCCAATATATGTTGAATTTAATAATATTCCGTTTAAAAGACAGGTTCACCCCTGAAATTGGTGAGTTGAATCAGTTCTTTTTATTAACTATGACGTTTTTACACAAAGAAAATATGAGAAGTGCAAGCAGGGAAGTCTGGCTTAGAAAAAAGTACTGAGAATTTATTGTGTCTCTCAAGAAGAAAGGAAAACACTTTCAGTATGTGCACAGGGTCCTTGCCCTTATCTTCAGTGTTCTAGTTCAATTCCCTGGGATGTGGTTGGTGAAGATAAGCTGTATTGTCCAGTAGGTGATCATGAAACATAGGTAGATGTTCAAATTGTTATCATCCACGATCACAGAAATTATTTCATGCTCCATGTCATGCATAAAAAAAGGACAATCTCCAGGAGAAGAGCGAGATTCAAGAGTAAAACCTTCACTGCTGAATTGCTCCGTGTCTCTGAGTCCTCAGGCTGCACCATATCGATCACCTCCATTCCTTCCCCAGTTGAGGAGGCCACAAATGCCTCCTCCATTTCCTCCCAACCTGTAAATGAGGTAAAAAGGGAAAAACATAACCTTTCTTCTTGTTCACTTCTTTCATACTTGAATCCTTTTTACCTCTACTTCCCTCCTGCTTTTTACTCCCTGCTTTCTAAACTTTCAAACCCATTTCATCTTCACTGTATGTGCATTTCCTCCTTCAAAAGCAGCTTTTCATTCATACCTCTCCTCTTTCAAAAGCAGCTTTTCATTCATACCTCTTTCCACTGTCTGCTTCCCTTGTCCTTTTCTTGTTTCTATGATTCTGATTTTGAAATCTTCCCTTTTAGAAATCACTTTTTCCTCATTCTCTCTTGCATCTTCATGTTTTTCTCCTTTCCTGTACTTTTCCATTACAAAAGTCACTCCAGGTTTTCATTTTATCTTTTCAGGGCCTTAACTATAGCAGTACACTGTAACAGCCCTTAAAAGCCTCAGCTGGAGCCTTTACCTGTATCCCATGCATCCAGGAGATGCATTTAAGCTTGGGTCTGGGTCTCAGATCTCTATTTGTGGTCTGCTGCAAGTATACTTATCTCCAGCTCCATCTCTATCACAGCTGTGCCTGGACCCTTCTGTGCTAGATCCTGACCTACAAACTGACCTCCTGGTTTGACCTTGAACATGCCTTATCACTATGGACTTGTCTGGCAGTCATGGGACTGTGTTTTACTCTACTTTCTTTCATTATTTCACCCTGCTCCCCAGGGGTGTCCTGGACCTTTCCTTTCAGATCTCTGTAGGGTGTCAGGGGACAGCTGAGACAGGAGTCTGCAGTCAGGACTGCAGGCCATCTAAGAGGCCTTGACATCTATGACCAGCCTAAATTTGTGCCTTGCCCACGTCCTCTGCCCCGTGTAAGTGTAGGGTTGGGCAGTCACTGGACGGTGTCTGACCCTGGTCACCGTCACTAGGGTTGGTCTTGACACTGACTGGTATTCCTTCTTGAACTTGGACTTGTCTCAACATCGTGGACCTCCCTGGTGACCTCTTGTCTCACCCTGACTGCCATCTCCAGGCCTGTCCTGCTTGGGCCTGTGGGATGGCCTTGCTATCCCACTCCGTTGCAGGCTCCATATTCCTTAGGGATCATCTGGTCTCCACTTCCCTCTGGCATATATCTTCTCATTCCTCCTCTGATTTTCTCTTTGCAAAACCAAGCTTCTCTGTCCCCACCTAGTCTCATATCCTGCCCTTAGCTGCTCTCCAAGCCCCTTATTTGTCATCATCACACTTCAATCCATCCTCTCACCTGCTGTTGGACTGCTTTCTTCTTGTGGTTCATTCTTGGCAGTGTGAATCGTGCTCTGGATTTTCACCGGTACTGAGCAGTAAGTGACTGGGAACAAACTTGTCAGATAGACGGCAAATCCCAGGAAAACTATCAGGGTTGCATTACTGCCCATCCTATTTTCCTGTCCAGCACAAGATACTTTTGCTCCTTGCTGCTTTTCAGGTAATGGAGTCTGGAGATAAGTACCAGCACAGCTTGGTTTGGGGCGCATTGTGACATCATGACAGCACCTGACATACAAAGGTGTCGCATGTTGTTCGACAGAAACACTGTGGACTTTCACCCTATGTAGCTAAGAAGATCCCAAAGCAAGAAAAGTGTGTGAAAGTTTTTGGGAATCATTTTTATTTTAAAAAGTATGTCTCTGCTGAAAGGTAAAAAAGAGAATGAAGGGGATAGGATCACAAAAATAGGATGCTACCTAATGTGAAAAAAATCACACTTAATCCTGAATATTTCTGTAGCTGACAACTGACTGAAAGTGAACAAGAAGTGTTTTATAAGACTGGTACAAGTGGAGTGGAAAATGTAATGAATTTCCCACTTCAGTGCTTAAACAATTATCAGTAATTTGTGTTGTTTGGCTCAAACAGCCTCAGTGAATAGAAATACATTTTTTAAAAAAAAATTCAGTCTAATGACAAGCATGTGTTTTAAATGACCTCTAGATGGTGATCTAACAACATCAATGCAGAAACAGCTCATCTTGCAAAGCACCTATTCTACAGAGAAAAAGCGCATCTTGTGTCTCATTAACCCTTGCCACTGACTTTGCCAGACCAAATTGCCCATTCTAATTAAATCTCTGTCCAGATTGCATTTTAGAACTCTGATGATGGCTTTTCACCATGTAGCCTGGAAGACAATTTTCTGGTTATTTCAAACTCACATTTAAACCCAACTATTATTTGCTGTGCCAAATTTCTTTCACACTCCTGAAATTTACATACAGATTTCTGTTAAGGTCCCTCGGATTTTACTTTCATTTTGTTTGTTTGTTTTTGGTTTTGGCCTGTGTTGATTTTGTTAGAGGGGTTTTTTGGTGGTGTCAGGGGGTGGTTGTCATTTTTTGTTTGTGCTGTTTTTTTCTTTTCTACTATTAGCAATGTCCCTTCATTCAAGATCTTCACATATTTTTCCTAAATGCCCACAAACCTGTCTGGAATTTAGGCAGGTAAGGAAATGAGCTTGTCAAATGAAGAAAATCATTATCCCAGGCCTATGACAGTTACTACAGTCCGTTTTAAGCATATGCAAGGATATATACACTCTGATTTGTAGGCATTGAGATTTCTGCACCAGGTGGTGGTCTTAGGTCAGTTTCAGCTTGCTGTCCAAGACATTCAATGATCTTTTTCCCTGCTAGTCTTGAAAAGATTTTACACTCAGCCCAGAAAGTGCTCATTAGAAATATACTTCAGGAGGTTAGAAGATCAGTTTTTCAGAAATACTCATTGAGTGGAATTGTTGAATGCTACATTCAACAAACAAATAAGGCATTTGGCTCTAAAATAAATTTCTCATCTACTGTCTCCTACTGAATGTTGTAATAACAAGTTCAATACACTGGGTACCAGTAGGTATATGCTCTAACACAGGAGTAGGACAGAAGCTTCAACAGATCTGCATCAGAAAGGATAAGAGGGAGTGGGACTGGAACGTGGAATTTTCAGTCCTGCAGAGCAATTAGTAAAGCAACTTCAAGGGGCATGCTCCCTGCAGAGATGTCTGCATGTAAAGGAATCTGTACCCAAATCAGCATATGATTGTGTTTCAAAAGTGCTCTGCATTCCTCACAGGGAGTGTGGAATACTTTCAAGTCCTCACCCGCACCTCTGAAATTCTTTATTTCACCGAAGTAGGTAAGTAAACAGATGCTAGATGTGAAAACTCTTACTATGGCTGAGGTCATGATGGCATATTCATTCTGGCATAAGCCCATGCTCCTGCCTCAGCAAGGGTTCCTGCCACTGGATGTTCGCTCCTACATCTTTTCCTTTGCTGACACTAGTGTTGGTGTGGCTCAGTTAAGGCGGTGTAGTAGGTGACAAAACCATTTTAAACATAGGTTTTATTAGGTCATTTTTCTATTGGGTGTGTTTTGGATGCAGTTAACTGTGCAGTCACACAAAGGCTGCTCTGCAGCGAGCCAGCAGAAACAAATGATTGGGGCGGGACAGAGGAAGGCTGGACTGCCCTTTACTGAGTGACAGACACTACAAATTCAATAGAGGCCGTGGCCTTAAAAAGAAACAGTGACTACGCAATTCTTCCTCGAGTACAGAGAGTTCTGACTCCTGTTTTCCTTTGTTTGTGGTTATATGTATTCACTGGAAAAGGATGCATAATGAAAATAGGAAAAGGATGTGCTAAGATGAAATGCGAAATGAGAAAGATTTGCTCTCCAAACACAGCTCCATCTCTGAAGAGTTCTTGAAATCAAAATTCCTTTAAAAGAAAAATAAATATGGAGAATCAGACTGTCTGACAAATGTTTTTTTCCTCAGTGTGGCTGACAGTAATAGAATATTTATATGACCATCTCAGACCTTGTATATATATTTCTTCGGCTGTTCTCTGTTACAGTGTTTTGCATGTGTAAATGCAAGTATATGTGAAAATTTCAATTTGTATGCATCCAGCACAATAGAGAAAAAAAGGTTGAAAGAATTAAATTAATAATTACCTTTTTCCCCACTTTATCTCTATTCCCAGACTGAAATCACCCTTTGCCAGCACTGCCACCCCATTGACTGTACTATGTTCTTAAAATCTATCCTCAATAAACTGTTCTGTTTTAAAAGTTTTTAGATATTGGGCCTATTGGACATATTTTAAACACCTTTTTTTGCTTTGGCTCTCCTGGTCTGCACATGAGTAGGATAAGCTCCCTTCTTGCTTCTGAAGAGGACTGAGCCCCCTTCAAAAATCTCACTTCACACGGCCTGGTCCTTTTCTGGAATCCTTCATGGTCCTTTCTGTTTATTGTCACACTGACTGATCTGGAAAACAGATTCCTGCCTAAGGCTGTGCTTTTCTAGCCAGACCAAGAGATACAGGTTCATTTCTGTAGCCAGTGGAGTGGATTCTTAGAGTAGTCCAAAGGACTGCCCTTGGAGTCCTTTGAAGCTGAGGCTCCAAGGTAGAGAACAACAGTGGATATGGATTCCTCTGTCCGTACAAAGGTGGGGAATGAGCAGTCTCTGAGGGAGATGACTACACTGAAACAATTGGATAAACCAGTTAGAGCAATAATTTCTCTCTCTAGGGATTGTGACTCAGTATTTCACGTTTTCCTTCCTTCGAAAATTCTGCAACATGACTCAGTGTGTGGTGCAAAGACGATGAAAATACCCAAGTCAGAACAGCACATGGGCCACTGCTCTCAGGCTGGGCTGGGGGAGGGGGATAAAGCAGACTAGTTAATGTATGCTTTCTCCCTCATCAGGTTGAAAGAGCTGGTGCATGAAATCCAGTAAAAGCAGCTCTCCGGTCCAGTGAAGCACAGGACAATTGGCAGCACCAGGAAGGTTATCACTGTCTGCATCAGATGACTCTCCTATGTGAGGTCAAAACCCCATTGGATTTGTAATGAGGAGGTGGATGAGGCTGTAAAGTCATTCCCAAGATGGAGCAGTGAGGGCCTTGAGGCAAGAAAGAGCCAATGAAGGGAAGAAAGGAAATGGACCGAAAGATCACAATCAGTGAATTTCTGCATCCTACCCCAAGGCTGTATTCCTCAGAGAACAGGATAGTGCCAGGAAATTAAAGGCACACCTACTGGCTGATTTTGATGTCGGGATCAGAAACTGATAGAGATGGAGAATTTGGATATACTGCAGTCTGTAACGGGGAACTCCAGAACATGACTGAAAGCAAATTCCCTTGGGAGTGCCCAGAACTACAAAAGCCAGGCAATAGTGTAGTGGGGAACGGCAAAAGCAGAACTTCGTGAAGATTCTAGAACAGAAATAAGTGGAGACACACAGGACAGGACAGAGGGAACTGGCAGAGGGTTTTATGACTATAGGGTGGGAATGACTTGGCAGCTGCAAGACAGGAATGATGGATGTTAGATTTGAGATCAATCAATGGCTGCAGCTCGGGCCACAGACAGTTGTGAGTAGAGGGCTGGGGTGAAGGGACTGCAGGCACTTGTGTGTTATGGCTACTGCTCTGGTGATGCAGCGAATCATAAAGTGCAACTCAAACTCCCAGAAACTAGTTCCCCTCTAGCAAACCAGGCTTTTCTTTTACCTGTCACACATTATCATCAGAATGCTGACTAATCCGTGGGTGTCTGTTTCTCATGAATATCCCAAAGCAGGTACTCTCACTCTCTGCTTTCTAATGCAGAATTCACAGCTTCTGAGGTCATCAGTGAAAAGAAAATTTAGAAGGAGGGGTCAAAAAGAGAAGAAGGGTTTTGAAGTGTGGCCATTTTTCACCACTAATACTGGATTCTGAAAATGGAAATATCTTGCTTCTTCTAAGAGCAGATTGCAGCAGCCAGGTTGTATCATCCCATGCAAGAGATGATACCCCAAATGTTTTGTCTATCTCACCATGACACAGTAACAACAAATAAAAATTCCTGAGTTGGGAGTGATGGATGATTATTTTAAAAAATAGTGCAAATTGGATTTCCACTGAGGCATGGGTTGTACTAGCACTTTCTCTTCTCATTCTCTTCTTGTGCCATTCCTGTTTTCGTTTGCTCTCATTTGGACTGCTATTAATTATCTAAAATAGTAACAGTAGAGTCATATGCAAGATACATAGTATGAATTAAACCTGTATTAAATCTAGTATTAAGAGCAAGAGAAATAGTCACCTCCACAAGGCACTCCTTTCCAACCAGCTCAAACAGCTGTTACTTTTTACACTTACTCAGAGACTTAACTAATTTCTTAAAACATCTAGATTTGTGGAAAAAACAACCCTGCCTGTAATTTTGATAAAAGTGAATTTAGATAAAAGAGGAAGTTCACATTTGGAAGCTTCTAAATCAGAACAACTCCACTGATTGCTGGGCCACTTCTTTCAAATACATAAAGCACCCAATTCCTTCACCATCAACACAGGAGTCAGAAGAAGCTTTAATTGTTGAGGCACTGGTCTGTGTGGCCTGTTAAGCCTCACACCATTTATCCAAATATCTTTATGTCTGTCATCAGCCATCTCAATGTGCATTCAATAAATATTGAAATCTCCTTTACAACAGCCTTACTAAGCTGGTTTTAAAGCAGTTCTATGGGGGTTTTTTCTAATTTACTTCTGGCTACCCTGACCAAATTTAGACACAATATAAGACATAAATTACTTGAAAAGAATTTCAGCTTCTTATTATTTCAGAAAGTGAAAGTCATAAAAGCAAGTTCTTAAGAAAATTAATAAACTATCTAAGATTTAAAGAAACACAATATGGCAATATTTTTTGCCTTTTGTTCTGAATAGATGTGCTTAATATTTTCAGGTTTCTCTTTAGCACCGAAATCTAGGAACTAATTTTTAAAAAGCTCAAAAAATCCAGGGACTCAGTCCAACATGCACGGTAGGCTTTTGGTAGAAGGCATTGCAGTGTTTGTACAATGCAAGTTGTATTCATTTCCCATGGAATCTGCATATATCCCTACCTCTCTTTTTTATTCAGCTTTTATGATGTAGATGCTAATTTTTTTTTGTTTGTGAAATGATCCAAGGCCTATCCAGAAAAAGATACAATTTAATGACTATTTAATTAACTTAATAACTATAATTAGTAGTCATTATTTAATGAATTAATGTATATCTAAGTATGGCAATAGAATGGGGCCTCCAAGTGGGTGAAGTCTACATATACCCAGGGTTCTTGCAAATGACAATGTGAGGCAACCCTCCATTTGCTTATTGAAAATACAGAGAAGAGGAATAGTATAACAGCCGTGGGAATGCAAAAGTCATTAGGTGCATTGTCAGGGCCTTGGATCCCTTTCTCCCCAGGCAAAACATCAGTGACATTGTTCTGACATGCTTTCTTTATGAATGGGCAATTATACAAGGTTCTGTCTTAATTTCTCTTGAACCCTTTCCAGAGTTGACCACATGATGTAACTGTTCATCAGATAAGTTACACAAATCACTGCTGCAGTCTCCTTCCAGGCTGTAATTTGGTTTGGGGTAAATGAGGGCAGTACAATGATAAGATGGAGATCCAAGATAATTGGGTAGTTGGTAAGAAAGTCTGTGATAGTTCACTGCTGTCAGAGGTGTTGCTCTGAACTGCCCCTGAAGCTGCACAATCTGTGTCATGCAGTATATCCCAGTCACTCTTACTAGCAAGGAAGAATATATAGTATTCAAAGAACTAAGCAAATAATTCTGTGTTTAAAAAATTAAATATGATTATGAAGAAAATTAGTCTCCTTTCATTCTTATTATTCTAATCGTGTTTTCTAAATAGCCACAGAACACTGCTTGTTAACCTGGTGACTTTCTCTTCTGAATTTCCCATGGGATAGATATCATTCCAGTTTCTCTCTTTCTCCAGCTCAGAGCAGTTTTACTGTTCCAGTCTCACTGTTTCTTCCTTTGGTATCTATAAGCCTGGCTCTGCAATATTGACTTGCTGTAATGGAATAGGACGATGTAAGAGACTGGATTGTCCCTTTAAATGTAACTACACTCAGATTTGAAAAGAAGTTGGTTGCAAAACTGCAATGTCTTCATCAGAGCCAAGATTTCACTGAAGTAGTACCTGCATGTTTGCTAGCTAAGTGGGAGTATTACAAATAGTCTTCAAGGTGTCTGACATAGGCAGTTACACAATAAACACCCTAAAATTTTAGAGTGTCGGGGATTTTTTGCTTTCAGTTTGCTGAAACAAAACCAGTCAGTCCAAAATTGAATGTTTCAATGTTATTTCCTGGTAAATTATTTGACTTGTGTAAACAGAGTTGTCTGGAGAGGGAGAGAGAAGTGTTTGTGTCCTGTTATGAAGCATTTGGACTGAGAGAACTGTGTCACAGGATGGACTGGACAGGTAATAGCTGCAGCTGCAAAGATATCTTAGATGAATTGTGTTATCTACATCTTCTGTAATGTGTTTGATCTTCTCTTTATCTATTGGATATATGTGAGTCTCCCTTTTAAGATATTTCTTCCAAAATAGGAATACAATAATACTGCCAACAAATGACTTTTCCTGTTTCTAATGCAGGTGAACCTGTTCTAAAAGTGTAGCTGTGACAGAACTATTCCCTAGTATGATAATAATATAATGATTTCTCAAAATTGCAGCAGAGGGCAGAAGCTGCCAGAACGTGCATTCTTCCCATCACACTCTTGATTATGTGATGCCCAATCTGCCATCTGATCTGTAATTTTTGGAATGTGAGCCGTGCCCACTGCTGCAGCACCTGAGCTCAGGTTATTCCTGGGTTTCTTTATGCATGTCTTGCAATCCAGCCCTAGGAAACAAATAGCAGGAGTTGTTTTGAAGATTTTTGTGTTGGTGTTCCTCCTTCATTCCAAATATAGCAGATTCACAAGGGTTTATGTGAAGAAGAACCCCGAAGGTGGGGAAGTTCAAATGCCCTATATGTAGTAACTTATGTGACTGCCTTTGAGATTCTTGTGAAATTACATAGTTGGAAGGTATACTCTTAGGGTTTTCTTCCTATGACTTCCTAGTCATGGCTTGGAAGGTTTGCTGTTTCTACATGACATAAACAATATGCTATTAATATAAAAAGTACTTTATATAGGAAAGGATAATAGTATACTGTGCATATAGTACATAATATTGCATACATAGGCAGTATTAGAGAACTGACACAAAAGATAAAATGCTAAAGATTGTATTTGCTTTCTAGTAGTGAGAATTATTATTAAAATTGCAAAATGATCTTTTATTAGCCCTGTGATAAGTTCCTCTGTTTTCTAAAGTAATCTGTTCACTTGAGTACAGTTTCAATGTATACCACTCACATAGGGTAGATAGTTGTGGAAAAACTGACCATTTAAATTATTCGGTGTTAAATTACCTTATGATATATTATCAGGTTATAATTGCTCTGTTTATTATTACAAAGTTTATCTCCCACAGGTAATGCAACAAAGTAAGAATGATTGCCCCAGTTTATAGTCATCACCAAGATACTTTTAACACTCATTGTATGGCACCATGCAAATTAAAAATGCAGCCAAGAGCTTGTGTTCATCATACCATGGCAAAGGAATCAGGATAGGTAGTTTCAGACATAGCTGCCATACCTGGAGGAATTACTAGTTCAGAGAAGAAATTTAGTAATACAGTTTAAATTCATATTGTCAGTACTTTTGTTTCTTCCAATTTATTGTTTCTAAATTCTCCTTGACAAAAATGTAACCTTTTCAAAGGTACTCTTAACCAGAAATGTTTTGGAACTAAAAGTATCTGTGAAACTGTTGCAGAGGTGCAGAACACTCATGGGTCTGCAAGCTGGCAGAGGTTTGTGAACTGTGGATATGAGTTGGCAAAGTAAATCCTACAGGTTTTATAAGCATTAGGGTATCGATGTACATGCTTCCCACACTCCATGTTCTGATCACATTATTCCTGAAAAAGCAACAGATATCAGAGTTTTGTTATTGGATGAAGATGTGTCAAAAAATCAGAAAAAGGAAATTTCCAAACGAGGAATGATTTAAAACACTACATAGCCTAAATAAGGAAAAAACAAGAGACGACATGCCACTTCTTGAAAACTGGAACCAAAACACTAAACTTACGGTCTGGTCTGTAATAGAGATAATCAGTGTTTGGATGAAGTTTGTATGTGGCATCACACGAGAAATAGATTGGGAGCCAACATTTACAGCTGACGTCAGAAAAAAATTAAGATGCAGTGAAAGCTTTAAGGCATTACTCTTTTCCTTGGTAATTCAAAACAGGAGAAGCCAAACTGAGTAAGTGTATTCGGTTACCTTTTCTTTTTCAATAAACTTGGTGACTCCAAAGGGCAAATTATGGAAAAATGCCGTGGGTGCACAGGAGATGTTCAGGCGGAAAAATACTTTGTGGTCTTTTCCCCAGGGTTTGGATGAAGGTCACCTGGATACAATGTTCTTACAGCAGTTCTAAAGACATGACCTCTGATCTTGCAGGCTTCAGATCAGAAGATGGGCAAGGACTTGAACACTAATCCTTGTTATTCTGCTGTATGAATGGGAAATGGCCCTCTTAAGGGCTTCAGCTGATCTGATTTAGTATTTGTGAAGGTTCTACTCCAAGTGATGCTACCATTTCATTTATTGGGAGAATGATGGCCTTGAACATCCAGCAACTTGACTCTGAAATCAGGAGGAGCAGATGAGACAAGATTCTTCCAAACTATAAACACAAATATTGTAGAAGTTTCAAGAGATGTCAGGTTAAGAAGCAAGCTGGTTCAGAGAGGACTCTGGTGTGCAGAACAGGTTCACACAGAAAACCCTGCAGGACAACAGAGTCACATTTTTTGGACAGTTGGTCACCTCCAATAACCGCTTTGGCAAATGTTTGTAGGAGGTGACAATCTCGTAATTTTGATGGCTGTACAGCTCTAGCATGCACTAGCATCAAGTAAATAAGTAATGATTAGATAAAGAACATTCATATCTTAATAAAATACTTCTTAAAGAATTGCCAAATTTTAAGTTCTTAGAAGCACTTCTATAGGTTTATAGCCTTTAAAAAGGCTGTAGTCTCCCCTTGCTCAAAGCAATGCTGACATCAAAACTGGATCAGTTTTCTCAGAGTCCTGTTCAACTGAGTTTTGAAAAGCTCAAAGAACAGAGATGTCACAGCCTCCCTTGACAACCTATTGTATTGCTGAATCACCCTCACTGCAGTGTTTGAAAGTTGTTGCTTTTTTCCTTGGTACCTCTGAGAAGAGTTTGGTTCTATCCCCTCAGTGACCCTATTAAAGGTAGTTGAACACAGCAATCAGTCCTGTACCTTCCCTTCCCTTCTCTTCCCCTCCCCTCCCTTTAAGCTATCTCCATGATAAACAAAAGCAGCTCTCTCAGTGTTGTCCATCTTTGCAACCCTCTGTTTGATGTGCTCCTGTTTGCCAGTGTGGGGAGCCCAGCCCTGGATTCAGCCTCTTATTAAATGCAGCGTAACCCCTCTGAAATGGAAGGGAACAATAATTTCTCTTGACATACTGCCTACAGTATTGCTAATGCAGTCTAGCATGTGGTTGACCTTCATTGCTGCAAGGACATCCTGCTGGCTTATGTTCAACTTGCAGACTCTTTTCTGCAGAGATGGTCCCCAGCCAATCTTCCCCTAGCCTGTAGTTTTCCTACCCTAGATCCAGGACTGAGTATTTGTTTTTGTTGAGCCCCATGAGATCCCTCTTGGCCTCTTACTTCATTTTATCAAGTAGTTTTATTTATCTCTGAATGGCAGCCCTGTCTTCCAGTATAGTGAGCATTCCCCACACTTTGGGGTCATCAATTTACTGAAGGTGCCCTCTGTATTTGGATTGTATTTGTGATACCATCAACAATGTGAACGAACTCTGATCAATCCAGTAGAGGTCAGTCAGTCTCTCCTAATTAACACACAGGGCTCAGAGACATGTCAAAGCTTCCACACCACTAGGCTCTTGTTGTGTTTCATAGATATATAGGTTAAAAACTAGGACACTCACTATGGAAACTGTTTGGAATAAGTAAGATAAAATATGCATTTATATTTGCTATTCAGTTGTTGGGTGTTACATGGAGCTTGTGTTTAGTGACAGTGGATGTACACTGACCACACTTCCACACTGGGACATAAGGGCTGAATCAAGAAAAAATGGTGTTATTACTGAGTCACCTCCTGATGCTGTTTCATTATACCAAATTTGTGGTGCCTTGTTGTGGTCTTTGTGTCACATCACCTATACTCCCTTCAACAGCATGAGTGATATTTTTGTTGGTAGTTCAAGGGAAAGGTGTCATTTTGGATCATCTAAACAATAAAAAAAATAAATCCTTGGTGGAGATGTAGTTTAAGGAATATTTAAACATATTTAATTTTTGGTCCATGGCCAATGATAATAAGAGACTTCAGGGAGGATATAAATGAGCCTCTGCCTGGGAAAACTCAGAAGTCATACTTGCAAAGGGAATGGTAACTTTTTATTTCAAATTCTATTCTTAGAATCTCTTATGAAGATAGAACACTTTCTCTAATAGTTTGTTTTCTAAATGTCAGTCCTATTCAGGGCTGTGTAAGTCAATGGAACTTCTTTCTACTTAAGAACGTAGTTGGTTGTCATTGCAAGCATGCACTTCAAAAGCTTCAGGACACTCTTCATAACAGAAAAATTCAGCTGCGTGTGGAGTATGTACAAGTGGCCAAAGACCTGACTTCTCAGGATAATTTTGTTCTGTACTCGGTTTTTAATCAGTGCACATCTGTTTCAGGGGACAGCTTTCTGGTATATTCAACATTCTCAGGGGGAAGAGTGTGATGATTAATTTTGATCATTCATCTGTCTTTAATTATGTGGTTAGAACATACCTCTTTCTGTGGTGGAGTAAAATTTCTCTCAACTTCTTGGAGGGGATGAGGGTAAAAAATTCACTAATGCAAATACAGCTCTTGTAGCTCTTTGGTTGTTGTGGTGCATTGGGTTCAAAATTCATTAGCTGATAAAGTCTAATCAAGTAACACGAATCTGAAGAAGAATCCTCCATTATTAAACAGGGTGAACACAATAGAATCTGAGGAAAAACAAGAATTCAAACAAAAATATCTCAATCGCCAAGTTTTCCAGCAGAAGTAAAGGAAAACATAATAAATTACTAATAAGTAACCAAATAAACAAATTATTTACGTTCTAGTAGTTAAATGAAATCCAACCAATTCCATCTTACAGGAGATTGGTTATTTCCTTTCTCAGTGCTTATAAAATTTTATTTTAAGTTTAGTTCACTGCCATCTCCCTGGATCAGTTTCCCTTTGCGTACAACACTCGTCAGTTTCTGCCATAAAATTTTCCATGAGGTGTATAACAGTCCTTTTCCCAGAAGCTCAGGGCAATGAGTTCTGCAGCCCTTGAGTATCTTTTCTTAACTATTGCAATACCATATCTGGGCACAAAGAGCAGGATTACTCACACAGTAACACAGTAACTTGAGCCTTCCCTGGCTTAGCTAACCAAAGCTGATTAATAGACAAATACTTCTGAATGGGCCATTACCTAACAGTAATTGTTCTTTCCCAGCAACAAGTACCTTGAAGAATATCCTTCAGGATAACCCCTTTGAGAGGAACACATCTAGCTTCTCCTGCTTCACTTCAGAGGAGACCATTTTAAACTCTGTTGACTTGGGATCTAACTGATAAACTCACGTAATCAAATGTTTTCCAATAGTTAATGCAAGAAACCACTGTCTTCTTTGTCACTTGTCTATCAGAAAAATTCTGTAAGCAGGTCTTCAGATAGCACAAGTGGAATCTACCGTTTTCAGTGATTATTCCTTTTCTGGTGTTGAAAACAACAAGTTCCTATAAGCAGAAATATTTGTTTCTACTTTAGGACCAATGGATTCTCTAAGTTAATTTTGCAATCAACCAGTCAGATCTGAAATCTGCCCATGATCTCCTGCTACTGCCAAAACTTCCAGAACCAGTCAAGACTTCACTGGGACAATCTTCAAGACTGCAATTAAAAGAGTAATAACTGCAGAGTTTTTATAGGACATCTTAAATTGTGAGGGAAGTGTTAGGAAGCAGCAAGGGCTGGCTGCACCCTAACAGATGGGAAACAGAGCCTGACTTCACACTGGACAGGACAGGGGCCTCACAGCTGGGGTGTAGTCCCATACTATTTGAGCAAGGTGAGTAGGCAGACCTGGAGATGGCTGCTCAAGCAAGAGCCTAAATTGTGAGGCAATTTCGTGGTGGTGAGGCAGGTCTAGGATCAAGCTAGGAGATTAATCCATTGATCAGAGTGATATCCAGTGATGGTGACAAGGTCTGCTTATCACAAGGTATATATCCGTGTTGACAAGGCAAGCGTGAAGCCAAGCTAGAAGTCAGTGAGCAGGTCAGGGGCCAGATCACTGGAGCCCATGGCCAAACACAAGTACAGCTGCAGGCAGGAGCTGAAGACACAAGACAGACCTTAAACAGGGCTTCTATGCTTCTGGGCAATCACCTGAGTGTGTGTGTGTGTGTGTGTGTGTGTGTAGCTTTTTTGAAAGCCCTGGGTTAGACTGTTCAGGGCCATGAAAGCCCATTAGTACATTCAGGAACCTGACAGTAAGTGTCCCGTCCCATCAAGAGAGTCCTCACATCTTCCAGGGTTCTGCGGTCAGAAAGGGCTGTAAGTAGAGTGGATTAGTTGTTGTGGGTTTCCATAGGATGATTTCCGGGGACACAAAGCCAAGGAGAGACTATTGAGAGAAAAAGCATGGGAAAATTTGGGCTGGGTAGCAGAGTTCAAGCTGCCTCTGAGGTCCCTAAAGGCTGGGTGGGCTTCAGAGACGATAGGGGATGAGTCGGGCAGAAATTCACTCCACCTTTGACAAGATTTGGGGATCGGGCAGAGGGGACAGGGAGAAGGAAACCTGAGGAAAGCTGGGAGGAAACTTGGAAACCTAGGAAACATGGGAGACTGTACAGACTTTGAGGTGATGAGTATGAGGGTGGAGGTAGCAGATGAGGCTTTTAGTACACTCAGGGACCTGACCAAGGTGGGGCAGAGGAATAAAAAGAAGGATTTTTACTCTGCTCTGGGATTTCACAGGTTGCAGCTATTTGTAGCAAGCCCTGTAATCTGAGATGTACAGTTGAATGACTCTACCAGGAATTGCTCTTAGGATGCAATATTCTTAAAGACAAGTGTTTAAAAGGGCCCAGATTTCCTCTGTTTGTCAGGACTAAAGTTTAAGCTTTGTCATCAGCAGTTACCTTCAAAATTCTTCTTCTTCCACCAAAGCATATATTCAGGAATTCCCCTAATGCTGCTTTGGACAACAGCATATCTCAGAGCTGTGTGTTCCAAGTACTGAGTGGTGTCACCTGTTGTCACAAAAAAAACCTCAGTCACAGTCCAAGTTTTATATCCTGTCTGCTATCCTGGCTTAGTAATACAGTCACTATTGGCTAAGACTCAAAAAACTCAGAGTCAAATCAAGATGTATTCATACTTCAGAGGCTTCAGAGGATCTTTTAAGCCTGATGCCAGCTATGAAATTGGGAGTCAGTGAACTCACATCCAGTCTCAAATCAATGCTATAAGGCATGAAAACCAAGCAGCTGTTGCACCAACTTCTTTCTTTCTTCAAACTGCAGAAATGTTGCTGGCCACAGATTTGGGGGTTAGCCTTGCCATGGATGGATCCCAGAACTATTCCTTCATGTTTTTATGTACTTTTAGGAGCAAGGACAACATCTACTGAAAAGCAGGGCCTACCCACTCATACACAGAGCTTTACCATTACTGAATGAAAGACGTAGCAATTCTTGTGGCACTCCTGGGCACAAAATAAAACTAATTAGTGAGGTGGTCTTTTTTGCTAATGGTTTTTCCCACTCTGCTGCAAGCTGGTTTAGAGATTCCTGGTAACACCCTTGGGATACCTTAAAATCCTAGACCTCCTTTGAGGAAATCTGAATGAGAAGGCTCTCATGACTTGATTTCAGTATCTTATAACCCTACTGCCACAATTTTTATGTTAGTTTACAGTCCAGATGAGGTTCCAAGCCCGTTTTTTTTTCTTTTTCTGTATTTTTGTGTTAGGACCCACTACCAGTTTCCTATCTGCAGGAGTAGATTATTGGTTTCACATTTACTCAATCCTCCTTTTATAAAGGAATATGCTTCTGCTTCTCTTGAGTACATGAGTCCCTGGGACATCCTTCCTTGACAGGAGGCTGGGGGATTGGCCTCTATGTAAACCACCAGTAAATAAGCTTCCCAATTCACTAACAGAAAGCTTTCTCACTGTAGCTAGTACTTTAAATTGTAACAGTAGAAAACCATCAAGGATCCTTGCCTGGGCTTCCCCAGTGAGGTAAAATCCCATGGACTCCCTCATTCAAGGTTTTTTATGAATCATTAATACTCTTGGTGATCCTATTTCACTAAGAGATCTCCTTCACATCGCCGATATGACTGCAGTCCTCAGAGGTCTTCAAATCTCTTTTGGCTTTTCCTGGAAATGCTACGAAGTCTGCTGCAAATGTTGGCAGGATAGGTTTGACAAAATCTAGTGATCTTTGTGCTGCTGTTCTGTAACAGACAATGGAGCTATCATTGATCCCTCATCCAACTGATGAGGTCCTTGGGAATGCATCTTTCAAAGGAGTCTGTGCCTCTGCTGCCATTTCTCACCACAAGTAGTTGTCCTTGCTTCTGCTAATTTGAGTCAAGAAGTAGAGACCACTTCACTTTAATTCTCTGAACCAGGCTTACTACACACACGTTCACATACAACAAGCCCACACTATTAATTAAGGGAATTCAGTGTAATACTTTATTTACAGCCCGCTGCCCTCTAGCCTTTTGCACTCCTCCAGGCCAGGAGATGGATTCATGGAATTACACATCAGGACTAGTTGCATAATATAGAGTAGATTCTTCAAGGACACTTATGCCATGATAGAGTTTATATTGCATTGTTAAGTTAAGTCTGTTGCTGGGTTACCTGTGATTTACTGGTGGTGAAGTAATTCATATTTACACAGCAGATGAGATCTTGTGAAGATAAGAGTTTCTCAAGACTGGTGGCGATAACACCACTAGTATTCTGCTTCTGGAATATCTAGTTATTTTCCTCTGTTACTTTGTTTTGGTTTTTGATCGGTGTCACCACTCAGCTGTGTGATATCAAACTGTACAGAACACTGTGCATTTCCATACAGTCATCCACAGCTTTGTTTTCCTATGCTACCCAAGTAAGATATATAACTTGAACAACTGGAAATATCACAGTCCAACAGGATTCCCTAACATATCTGTAATACATCAAGAAGTTGCTGCCTAGTTATTATTACAATCTTCTCAGATGGAAGATTATCCATTATAGACATGGAGAAACTACATCACTGTTTACCGCTGACTTGGTGAATTCCTGACTTTCTGTTCTGTGTTCTCTTGGTACTTAGAAATTCTTATTTGTCATTGCTTTTTCCTGTACTTCTGCTGCTCTCATTCTTTTCTCTCACAAATCACATCTTTAGAGCTTTTATTAGACGTTGAGATTTCAGACAAAGAAGTGCAGTACAACCAGAAATGTACAGGGGAAGTGTTGAAAGACTGGTCTGGTTGTAGGTTGCACTTCCAGTCTTGCTCTTAAGATGGTAGTCTAAACATGGGAATGCAATCCATGCGCTTCGTTTTGCTGTGGCTGAAATGACAGAATTTCTCTTGAGATTTCTGAAGTGGCAATTTTTAAGAGCTAATTTTTATAGTGGTTTGTTGGGTTTTTTTTTGTCAATTTGAGAAAAAAATGTATTTTTATTTTTAAGATTTGAGCATACATGTGATTCAGAGAGATTATATGCAAAAAAGACATGGGGAAATAAGTGGAAGAAAAAGAGTTTCTGAATTGACTTGTCAGTCTGTGGCTCTGGCAAAACAGGCAAATCTTTGTGTGGAAATTTGTCCAGCAGATGGTTTGAAGCAATACTTATCTCTGACAGATAAAACTTGGGTTGTCTGTACTCTAGCCAAGATAACTTGGCTACTCAGTGGCTCTGAATGTGTTAAGCATCTAATTATGCTGCTTTATTCGTCTACCAGATGCTTAACATGGATGTGGGGGGGAAATTTAGAAGGTAAATGAAGAAGGGAATTTCAATTCATCATAATAAATGAGTTGACTTCCCTTTCTTTCCTTTCTCTTCAAAAGCCACCTTGTGTGAGTTCTCCTGATACCACTCATTACATAATCTTCTGTGTTTAACAGAAACCTTAAAAAACTTTTCAGAAGATCAAAATGGGGGATATCTACCATGTGTAGCTAATTTTGTTTTGCCTTTAGGTTCAATAGGTTTCCTTACTTTTACAGTGCCTTTTATCTTTTCCGTTTCCTGCTACTCAGAGCTTGCATTCCTGTGGATTTTGTGAAAGACCAGGATTACACTTACATCTTTATAGTAACTTCAAAATACATCTTTGTAGTAACTTCAAAATATTATGCAGCTCTTGCAATTCCCCCTCCCCCTAAAAAATCTGTAAGATAAAACCAGAAAGATTAAAAAAAAAGCACTCCCATCCTGATTTGTCACCAGATAAGCACATTGGATTTAATCTGACATACCTCCAGTACTCAAAATTTCCAGGAAGGTTAACAGGAGTTTTGTAAGAACATGGAATGTAGGGGTCAGGAGCATTCAGAAGGAAAGGAATCCATGTACTGTGCAAATTACGTCTGTCTCTACATTAGCACTGAAATTACTTTTATAGCAGCCCAGGTAATAGCTGTGTTGATTTATTTTTGAAAAGAAAGAAGGGACTGAAAAGGTGGCTGGGATAAAAACAAAACTGGAGATTATATGAAAAATTTCCTACAGTGTTTTCCTATCATTCTCCTGTAATAATTTTCCTTTTCAAGTATGTTGCTGAAAAATGCTAGCTTGAGTTTCAGGTTCACCAAGAGTCACCTCATTCACACTCAACTCTTCAGATTTGCTTTAAAAAAAAAAAAAAATTAAAAATTCAAGGCTGACCTGAAAGAAATGCATTGCACTCTAAAAAGTGCAGAGTATTGTCTCTGGCAAGATCACAATCCCCAAGAGTGGTTTTTTTGTTCCCTTGTATTTATAGCATGTATGGGAAAATAGGAATTGGTTGTCACTGAAGCATTTCCACACACTGGCTTATTTGCACAGTTTCTGTAGCCCTGCAAAGGGCAGCACATCCTAACTGTGCCATATGTGATATTGATAGATACCCTAGAGCCACGGGGTGACTGAACTGCACAGAACCAACATTGCTCCATCATTGCTGGTCTGTTCTAATTTTGTGTTGTTAGACACTGTGGTGTGAGAAACACATTTGGACAGGTTGTGTTCTGCATTTCTTTGTGCCTACATTGCTATGGATGGCCTATGGATATAGAAGGGAATTTGCGTGTAAGGAGATTTTGACATCAGCTGTCATATTTGTTAGATGGGGTCATGCTGGAATCAAGAGAGTCCAAGAATTGGGTCAATCAGAATTCCCCCATTTCAGAAAGAAGTCAAGACATACACCAGTAAAGGGCATCACTGGCAGCCAGGATAAAGACACGGTTTGCAGTAGGAGCTTGGAACAAGTAGAGCTAGAATAATATCAGGAGATAAAGGGCTAGGAGCCAGTCACAACCTGACTCAGGAGGTGAGGAAAGGGATTCAAAGACCTAAGAGCACCTATCAGGTATTTGGAAAACCACATGCACCAAAACTGTGTAGACCTACAATCCACACCTCAACTACAAAGCCTTATCAGGTCCTTAGTTTTTGAAAAAAACTATTTACAGCCTCCTGCTAGGCTGAAAGCCCAGCAGTGCTTAAGTGGTATGGTCATGATCTGCTAAAGAGGCTTCAGTCTGTACCATACACTGACATATTTCATCCACCTTTCATCCCCTATTCTACTGCCACTGAAAATGACCACTACCATGAATTACAAGAAAACTCTCTTTTGTAGTATTGGACTTTATGTTCATACAAGTGGGTAAGGGAAGACTATTGAGCCAGCTTTACTGCAGTCTGAAGTCATAATGAGAGCCCTAAGGAGCCGCCCATGACCGTGTGGTGAGTCCACCCGAGACACTGGTTTGCAGCTGCTGCGACTGCACTGGCTGCTGCAGCTGTTGCCTCCATGGTGAGCTAGGAATGCCCTCCTCAACCTGCTGTCTGACTGTTCTTCATCTCTTGTACCTTAGAGCTGCTGTCAGGGTGGCAGTGCTGCCCAGAGGAAGCAGGAATAAGTCACTGCTTTCCTGCCCTGCTGATACCCCTCTTCTAGGGCTTATACTGCTTGGAGAGACAGTAGAAAGTATTCTCTGCTTGGCAGAAATAGAGATTGTGTTCGTCTGTCAGAGGCACTTAACACTTCAGTGTCTAAATATCTTTCTCAACTTCGAGAGGAGTTGCTTCCCTCCCACCCCTCATAGTTTTAGGAGGGATTCATTATTGATATTCTTATAAAAATACATTAAAAACATAATATATACTCAAAACACCTGGCTGGTATAAACTCTAACCTCTCAATGAAGCAAGTAATATATTCTTCCCATTCTGACAGCTTAACTTGACATTTCTTCCTAGAACTCGTCAACTCAGTGAATCTTATATTTTAGGATATGATTCCTCACGTTTGCCATAAAGCATATTTTTTTCTGTGTGGCAATTTATGTTTTTATTGAATAGGATACATCATGAGTTCACAGACATTTGGATATTAATCCTGGTTTTGTAACCTCTAAATAAACCAGGAGTGTCAAAGAGATGACTCAGTCCTATAACTTTACACACTTTTCTCCCTTACCTACTGATTCTGCTTAGGTCCACGCACCCTGAACAGAATTGTTTTCCACTACAGCAGGAGTAGGAATGAAGGGATATTTCTTTTGATTCAAGGTGCAAGAATATTAGGACAAGTCTTTAGGGAAAGAAGATTAGAAATTAGGAGCTTTCTGCTTCTCTTCTCTTCTCTTCTCTTCTCTTCTCTTCTCTTCTCTTCTCTTCTCTTCTCTTCTCTCTTTCTTACTTCTTGTTTTTTCTTTTCTCCCTCATAGCTTTCAGCTTCTTCACACAAAGAAGGATATCTTGTCTCTTCATTTTGATATTTGGTCTATTGCTTTGCAGACAAATACCCCCTGACTATGAATATGGTTTTTTGTACCAAAATAAAGTTTTTGTTAAATAAGAAAAAAGTTTTTGTCAAATAGAAATTTTCATCCCTTTCCTAAATGCTGGTTTTCTGGAGGAAATGTGAAGAAATAATGAGAGTTTTTAGAACATTAAATGAAAATGGAATATTGTAAAGATTACATATTAATCTACATAAACTCTTCTTCCAGCTTGTGGAGTAAAGTGGTTTTGTTTTACGTGGAGAAGGTGGAGTCTGTAACGATAATTTCTTTAATGGGATTTGCAGACAGCTGAGGTGGGAGGTGCGTCCTCCTCTCTGCTACCTTCCTAGAGCCCTGTGTCTTTTAGGGCACGTTCCCACATGTTCACTCACCTTAAAGGTGTTTTGCCTGGCTTGCTCAGCTGTCTATTTCAAAATTGCTTACATGTTGCTTTCCAGAGGAATTCAGAGATACAGAAGGAGAATGATTGCTTCTAACTTCTAGATTTCAAAATCAAAATAGTAGAAGCTCAGGACTTTGATTGTGTATGACTTCTTCTGTGCTGTACAGGGTCTTTTTGAGGGGTAGGCTGCTGGCAAGATACTTCTAAATCAGACACACCTTTGGGTTGGGCTATTTTGGAAACTAAGTGATTAATGAGGCTCAAGTATGGTCTGCTAGGAACAAGTGATTTTATTTTGTGTTTTTACATGTACTTTGATCAGCTGATGCAGCTGACTGACAGTCTCCTCTGTAAGTAACTGAGGGTGGAGGAGTGGTGACCTGCAGTGAGCCTTTCCTGACTTCTTTCCGAAGTGGGGATTGCAGGCTTTCAGGCAGCTAGACAAGAGAGAAAAAGGGACGTGATATGGGGGTACCTTTATTTGGGGAGAGCAATCCCTTCTATTCCCGGATCTGGAATGGACTAAGTCAGAAGCTGCAAGGCAAAAAATCCTGGGATAAACATCTGGATGAAATCTACTTACTCCAGCAGAAAAGGTACAGTGCACTTCAGCCTTCTTGTCTTCCCTTTCTTCTGCTGCTCTCCCTGTAGCTGATTCTCACTCTTTCCCCTTAGGCTTTTCTGCCAGTAGATAAACTTTAAACAACCCTGGAGCACTCTTGTCTATCAGATTTCTTCTTTCAAGGTGGAATGCTTCTGAGTTCCAATCTTATCTGCTTTCACAGGTAGATTTACCAGGTTGCAATTGAATTACACTGAGTGCAGGACTTCAGTCACAGATTAATAATGTATTCTCTTGTCTTTCCTGCTTCATTGGTAAAGCTCACAGGAAAATGCATGAAGGTTTGTTTGTGATTATTATTATTATCATTATCATTATTACTGTCATCATTATCATTAACATTATTACTATTATTATTATTAGGAGTATGTGTGAGGTATAGGCTGCAGTCAGCTGAAATAGTGGCGCTTTTTTGTGAGGATTTTGCTTTCTGTTTCTCTAAAGTTTGCTCTAACTGTGGGATAGAGTAGGCTTAATGTTGTTGAACGTTTTGGGGGTCAGTCACCTCCTGGGTCAGACTGTGGTTGCTCAGCCCTATGACCTGGGTGTCAACAAGTACAGTGACTCCTATTAGACCTTAGGTTATCCAGAAGATCCCTGTGTCTTCCCAAGCGAACACTGAATCAAGGCTGTTTGTTACTGCTGTCCAGAGTTGCTCCTTCCACACACAGAAATGTAGGACTATTCATGGAAATACAGCTGGATCTGGTTTTCATTGTCATTTCTGCATGCACAAGTGCTGCAGTACTCAAATAACAAATTGCTTCCAGTTGCTTGTAAAATCTGTTTTTTCTTTCGACACATAACTCTGAACATCTGTGGGGACAAAATCTATCTATACATATGTATATGTATATGTATATACACATATATGTATAGAAATATGCAAGGAAGCATCTTAAGAGGGACAAAAGTACATCTTTAGGGAAAGAACTATATAATGATCTAACTTCTGACTGAGTAACAAAGCCTGTTCCAGTTTGCTTCAGTGCAGTGGGACTTAAGTACACTTAAAATGGGAGGGACAATGGGAACAATAGTATTTCTGTGGAATGCTGAAGTGTTTACATTTTGGTGTGTTCATGAAAAGCATCACAGGTAACTGAAAAATAAGTTCTCAGCAGATTCTGTAAGATCCAAATGAGCAGAAAATAGAAGTCCAAATATATTAATATATTAAATTAATTATATTGATTATATACTAATAATTAATACCAATAAGCAGTAAATTGTACTATGATAATTTTTTATGATTATAACAGTATCTTCATATTTTTAAGCCAAACACATGTGGAAAGAAGCTCTGTTGATCTCTATCTAACCTCCCACTTGAAGCTGAACTATTGCCAGCAATAGATCACATTGCTTAAGCTCAGTCTTGAAAGTTTCCCAGGACAGAAACTCCACCACAGCTTTAGGTACCTGTTACAGTGCTGTAGTAACCTCCTAGTGAAAAATGTTTTTTTTCTTTTCCTAAATATTCAACCTGAACCTCCAAAATCATACATTTCGATGATGTTCCAGTCCCTGGTTTACCATCTCCTGTTGCCAAGAAGGGTTTGGCCCCTTCCTTTTGGTTGCTCCCTTTCACATTGGCCATTTGATTGCCATTGGACCTTCTCTTTGCTCATTAGTCCTCATTAGTCATGGTGCTACAGGCCCATGAACATCTCGGTTCTACTTGGTTCCATGTTGGTTCCATGTTGGTTCCATGTTGCTACTGACAGAGGAAAGCAGAAAAATTGTTAGTCATAGAAACCCTTCTGCATAATCTTCTCTTAGATCACTATAGTGCAATCCCACTGGCCCCAAAGTTAACTTTTCTGTGTTTCTTTACAAAATTCTCTGTAAAACACATGTAGTGGGTACAATATTCACTGTCTGTGAAATCAGGGTTGCACTGGGACACAATTCTCCCTACCATTTTAGGTCTATATGTTTCCCACATGTTTCAGCTAACACAAATTAGCCTTTTCCTATTTGGTCACAAATTACATGGTGCCAATATGTGAAAACTCTTTTCCTAAAGGGGGCAGTTCTTCCTCTTATTATCCTACTCTTTCCTTTCTTGTCCCCGGAGATGCTTAGAGTTTGAGGAGAAAAGAAATGAACATTTTAAAGAGGACTGGGATGAGTTTAATTGCTTTCACGTTTTTAGTTATGTACAGATAGAAAAACACAACAGGAAGACCTTCTTTGGGGACTTGTGTATGGGAACTCTTCTCATGAAACCTCTGCTTTTGTGGAAAAACTGTTGTAAGCCAAAAGGGCTTTTGCTGCATCCTGTCATTTTGTAGTATAGAACTGCAGTGTTGTGGCTTCAGCTTGAGTTCTTCTTAGTGAAAATGGTGTTGGAATACATACAGTAATTAGTAGTGATTAAATTCTACTATTGTCTTATTGAAAGCCAGTGGTAAATATGTTACTATTTAACTGGTGTTCTCTAATTGCACAAAGAAAGTCTTCGAGAGAAGAACAAGGCTTTTTTTCTGTCTGACAACTGGTGATAATACCTGAAAACTGACTGTTTTGGTAGTTGTCACCTTCCCTGGCATTGATATTCATTCTCTTTCTTTGTGTGAAACAGTTATTTGAATCTTACTAGCACTAGATCTCAGCATTATTCACAGAGAGGGATTAATACTGCACTGCATAATATTCCCCCAGGGGAATCCAGGTTCAGAAAATGCCATATAATCTCCTAACCTTATAGAGGATTTTGAGTTTATTTGGCCTTAATCTTCTGGTTTCTCTCTATTGATGACTCTCCTTTTTAAACAGCCTGTAGCTCAATGTGGAACCCCAGGGACAGAGGTCACATCTCATATGTCCTCTCTAGAATCATCTTTGGAAGCAAGATCTGGGATCTACACAGCCTGAAGCATATGAACATAAATCCTCGACATAATTCATAAAGACAGAGAACAGAGAGATAAATACTTATAAAAATTTGGGCCTGATAGAGGTGAAGAAGAATCACAGGTCTGTCACTGTGTAATAGATCTTCCAGAAATTATTTTCAGTGCAAGAGTTTCTAAGGAAACACGAACAAATTCCTCCTAGAATGTGGTTTTAGAAATTCCACCCTATGAGAATTGCACTATTCATAAAAAATAAGCAATATATAAATTAGAGCGAGTATATGGTTCCAGTACCTGTAAAATTATAACAATTATGTAGTATTTTTCCTCCTGTTATTGCCTGTATCCATAACTCTGATTAATAAATAGTAAGTAACACATTAGAGGTGCCTGGAACAATTTGCCTAACTTGCAGAGAGCTATGGTCATTCCAAAGATGCCACAATAAAACCTTTAGTTTCCAAATTCTTTGGTGGCTCTTTAGTGTCCCAGACATATTAGTGAGGTGCTTTGCTTACCCTGAAAACAAATGTGGCACAAATAAAAAAGCAGCTCAGCCTAATGCTGGTAAACTGGATTGTTGAAGAGTTGTACAGGGACACAGAGAGCCTCCAGCTTCTACATAAATCTTTCTCAAGCTGGTAGTGAATGAGATGTCCCCATAGTTTGGCTGTTCATTTGTCTAAAAAACATGACTGGGTTTTCAGCCCAGAATTTGACATAGGATTGTGCTGTCTTAAAGCCCACAATGCCTGTAAGTACTAATTAGTTCCTTTGCACCCAAAGGTGACAGTGAAATAAAGATGCCAGCTTCCAATTCCACTTAATTTATAGCTTGTTGCAACAACAGTGCTTCTGAGTAGTCAAGATGCACAGAAAAATTGGCTGAAAAATCTGCTGCTGCATGTAACATAAAATCAAAAGCATCAATAGCAGCATTTCTGATCTTTTCTTCTGCTGATACACCTTCATCCCAGTGGAAGTTTTGAGACTAATAATGGTAAATGATCTCCCTAATTTCACAAGTGCAAATGTCCTTCAGAATCCGTGTTTCCCCAGCAATGCACAGACATACACACACCCAACCTCAGCCTAAAATGCATCTCAGGCTTATAGATTTAGGAAGTTATTTGACTTCCTAAACTTGGCTATAGGTTTCCTTTTGAAGAAGAAAACATGAAATTTGTACCCTGAAAAAAACCCACCCCACATTAAAAAGCCGTTAGAAAAAAATGATTAGACACAGGGTAAGGAACACAACCTGGAATAAAACTGCAAGAAAATCCCTGTTGAGGAGGGCTGGAAGTTTTGATGCAGAATGAGGTTATACATCAGAGAACAAATTTGTTTTATGAGAAATTCAGTGATAATATATAACAACTAACAACTTCTGAACAATTAAAACAGTTCTAGCATGAGATTATTCTTATGATGGTCTCAGGTGCAGAATTAGGAAAAAAAAGAAGTTAAAGCAAGGATAATGCCCTGCTGGAAATAACTGATAAAGATTTCTACTGCTTTGTGTGGTAGATAGCTAAATATCTGAAGGGATAAGAATTCCCTATCAGTTTCTTGTCTAGTAACATTGGCAATTATTAACCTGTTTAATTTATTTTCAGAGAAGCTCTGTTTACTCTCAGCTGAAGGAGCTTTGACATACATGAGCAAGGGGTTCCAGTTAATTTGCTGAGTCTTGCTGGTGCTGAAGAAATTTGCTGACCCTGTTGATTGTCTGAGCCCCTATTATCTGTCTCCTTTTCACTTCATGCAATTATTCCCTAACTCCTTCTTTGGCATCTTGCTAGGTGATTGCTTTGATCGTCTTTCAGCTGGTTAGCTTCCTCTGAGCAGCCCTCTGCTCTCCTGAAGGCTTTCATACATTTACATGCACGTGCTAGCAGAAGGAAGGGAGAAGACGAATCTCCCCTGGCAATTTCATGATGCATTCTGGACCACGGATATTCTGAGCACAACAGGGAAAGAGGAGAAAGCTAAAATAATATCCTGCTGATGAATTTATAGCTAAGGTTAAAATAATTGCTTTAGAACCTCAGTAACTGACTCTCTATGGGAATAAAGCTTGAAGCTGGAAGCAAGCTTAAATTAAAGCAAACAATAGGGAAATTCCATATAGTGAATGATGGAAGTTGTAGAATCTGAAAAGGGAAGAATAGAAAGAGATGCTTCTTTGCATTCCTGGTGAGTTCAGTCTTGAAATAGAAGCTTCAGATTGGTTGTTGTCCAGACAGTTCACATATTTAATAAATTTCTCTGTTTTGAAAGAATAACCATAGCAATCCAAATTCTTCTTTTTATAACAGAGTTAAGACTTATTTACTAGTCTTTGCATTCTCTACCTCTCCATAAGTGAAACGAGCAGGCTGCACTCCAAAGTGCTTAAGAAGCTGTAAACCTAAAAGCATACATATAACCAGCAGAAAGTGCTTGTGAAATCTTTAATCTTGTTTAGAACTACATTTTACATGACTCCCTCAGTCAGAATCTGACCTACATTTTATCTTCTCTTTGTTTCACAATGGATTTTCAAGTGTTCCTGGTTTTGCCCTCACCTATATTGGAAAAACAGCTCACGGCTTCCCGAGCACGTCATTGAATCACCTCTGAAGAAAACTGTCCGATAGTAACGCATGATGAAGGCTCACTAAATGCCTCCACTCAGACACATGCCTTAACTCAGTGAGAAGAACTCAGGAGCACATCCAGGTGGATACTGTAGTAGTTCTCATTGCCCATCAGAATTACTGGTTTGCTGTGCAGCTGTGCTTATCCTAAACTGATCCTCTAAGGCAACATCCAGTCTGCGTAGTGTTACAAACTTAACTTAGCTGGGTAAATCAGGAGCTTAGTATTCCTTGATTCCGTAACTGTTGAAGGGGATGAACAGGATTAGAACAGGAGCTTAACTTAGATGTGCTGAATTATCTTCTCAAGGTGTCTAGAGATGTCTGCTGAATCATTTTCTGAAAGCCAGCCTCACCATTCAATGACATAATGGTACTTTACAGAAGCCAAGCATCTACTGTAGGCAGTTCTGTTAAGACACTTCAGTTGCAGATTTTGCCAGCTGCTGCTTTGACACAAAAAGGGGCCCAAGTAGTAAAATGCAAAATTCGTGCTGTGTTTGATCTGTCAGGAAGAAAGTTGGTTAAATATGCAGAAGTTAAATAATTGAAAATGTTTTGAAGGTTCTAAATTCAGGTGACTTCATTTAATCTTTTATATTAGCAAATTTGGTTCCCGTCGTTTTTGATATTTATATGCTGAGTACATTGCTGTAATGTATTAAAAATTAGCTGATAATTAGAACGGTATGTTTTAAATGAGAGTAAAATGTTTCCCCAATTATGAGACAGAAAATTAAACAAGAGCAAAAGCATATGCTAGAAGCATGTAACTCATGAAGCTTTGAGACATCGCAGGCAGTGTGCCATGATATTTGCCAGCATTTCTGGGTTCCTCTTCTAGCTTGCTCTTTGGCCTGAGATCTCTGGCACTTAAAGCCCAGTTGGAGGTTGCTACAATAAGAAGAAATGTTTGACAATTTTGCCCTCAGTTTCCAAAAGCTGAGCATAGTATTTTTAGGTGCCTTCCTTGTAGCACTAATGTGATTTAATTAGTTTACAAAAACTTTGGTAATTTTTGAGAAAAAGGTATTGTGTTTGTGTCCTCCCATGTCATCTCTTGCCCAATCCTTCTTTCTCTCTGAGGTCATTTGAGGGACAAAGGCCTACCCAGTAAAGCATCAACATACTAATTGTAGCATTGTTTATACTATTGAAACCCCACCTCTTTCCCACTTCCTGCCTCTGAAACTTATATTTTCCCGGAACACAAAGTCTTTCTCAGCCAAAATAGTGGCAGAGGTGGCAAGCTGACTTTACTAACACTGAATCTTATGACTTTTGCTTGGAGTGCCTCTTTATTTAGTTCCTGTTTGTTTGATCCTAGATGCAATCTCCTCATCAAATCATCTTGTCATTAGTTACTAATGAAACTGATGCATGAGTAAGCTATAGAAGGAATACTTCCCTAACTAGGAGTGTGAAGGACACATAAAAATATCTCAGAATGGCTCCCTGATTTGTTGAGGATGGTTCTTTTTATCCTGAGTGTTTTTATTTCTCCTCTGCTCTTCAGGGGTTTTCTAGTTTAGTTTCTAGTAACTTAGATAATGGGGTGTTTTTGGTGACAGGAAGTGCTCATTTTGTGGAATGATAAACATGATGTTCAGTTATGCTTCTATTACTTGTAGCCCATGTCCATTAATTTACACTTACACAAATGACTTCTACTGATCTGTGTCATTCTGATATTTTTTGTTTTGCTTTCTCCCCCAAGATTTCTCAAGTGCCTAAAGTGTCTTTCCATTACAAACTAGAGCAGAAATCTCACATTTCAAGTGGGTTAAGTCCTGAATAATGGCATATCATTTTTTTTTAATTCAAGATCCTGTTGTCCATAAAAGAATAATTTAAAGCACAAAATGAATATTCCTGTAAGGCACAGAAATCATGTTGCCTATTTTCCTATTGTTTTATTGTTAAACTGTCCTGCACTTACGATGCAAGAGTTGTAAGAAAACATTTTTTGCAATGGGCCATTTAAATTCTCTGTGTCTCTGATGTGGGTTTTATTGTGGCTTATAATAGCGTTATATTCCCAGGTAATGTATTCTCACATCAGTGTTGCCATTTAATGCAAAGCACCTATTGCTTTATGGAGTATTTATCCCCAAAATCTTGTAACTAAATAATACCAGAATACATGGAACATCACCAGGAGGAAGCATTTACTGTATCTGCAGGTAGATGGTTTGACTAATGTGTTTGTCCCACATGTTTTTTGGGGGGTGTGTGCTTAAGACAACTATTGGCAGTTGTTAGATTGTAGTAAAGGGATAGACAGAGGCTGGTAGAAAAATGAGGGCTGGTATTATCCTTGTTCATATCAGCTTGAATTTGTCATTTTCTACTGTAATTCTTTGACTTATTCCACATCACATGCTACAGCTTGACCTGAGCCATGCTAGATAATTAACATCAAATTAAACATCTTTACTAGAAAACAGCAGGGGTGAGATAAAAGCACAAAATTTTAATTTAAACAAAGACCTAAAATTGAAATCTTCCTGTTGGGAGAGAGGAGTCTCTTTCTATTTCATACTGAAAACTCATGAGACATAAATTTTTTTGTTTGGTTTGAGTGTCTTTCCTCCCCTTTTATCTTTATCTCCTGACTATGGGATACTTATAATTCTTTATTTGTATAAAATCAAAAAATCAAAAAGCCCACCCCAAACCACTTTTTAATTTATGAATTACAAGACAAACCTGAAAATATTTAAGGATAACAGAAATATTTACCTCCATTTTGTAGATTTTTTTTTTTTTTTTTTTTTTTTTTTACTTTTGTGTGGCCAACTCATGATTTTGAGCATTGGCAAAGCTTGTTTGGATGCTGAACAAACATTGCAGGTAACTGTCTTCAGGTGTTTATGCAAACTGATAGGAACATCACCTGAGCCTTCTCTTCTCCAGGCTAAACAGTCACAGTTCTCTCAGCCTTTCCTCATCTGAGAGATGTTCTATTCTCATAACCATCTTTGTGGCCTTTTGCTGAACTCTCTCCAGTTGCTCCATATGTGTTTTGTACTGAAGATCTTAAGACCTGGATGCAGGACTCTAGGTACGGCCTCACCAGAGCTGAGTAGAGAGCGAGGATCACCTCCCTTGACCTGTTGTTTGCTTCCAAAGACCTTGCTGTAGTGAAGTTTGGTGGCTGTACTTATAAATTCTTCATCAAGCCCAAAGGATATACTCAAATAATGCAGATCCTCATGGAAGACTCAAGGACATGCTTCAGCTATAAGTGAACCACTCTGTCTGGAACTTGTTTGAGTGTGTGCTCTTTCCCAGGGCATGAACACATTTCAGTTCTTAAAAATTTCCTCAATTCTCTCAGCACTAGAGAAAAAATAGTATAACTAAGCTGTCAAATTTTTCTCCATAACTTTGTATATGGAAGAACGACATTTCAGAGCTTAGTCTCTTAATTATAGAAAGTGTTGCCGGAACACAGATGGAATTCTTGTTTGCCCTTTTCTTTCCACTATGGGAGCAATTCAGATGATGACCTTTTCTTAATTTACTGTGCTGTGTGAAGAAACAACTGTTTTTTTCTGGCTCCTGAGATAACTGCCTGCTTGCAGGAGGGCTTCAGTGACCCATCATTCACTATTTCTGTGCCTCGTAATGTGAGCTATAAAAACAAGAAACATTTTGGTTGTTTCCCTGTCTTTCCCTCTGCTGCCACCGTACGGTTCAGTGTCATTAAGCCCAGAGATGATGAACCTCAGTGTGTTTTTAGAATAGCACTGCTCTGCTTTTTCCTGTTCTTTTTTTGTGCCTTCAGAGAATACCTCAGATGGCACATGTGCATTGCTGATTTTTCAGTGAAAATGTTCAAGATAAAAACTATCTCGAGCAAAGGACACGCTAGCTCTGGAGAGAGGCACAATGTGTTTGACTTTCTTCCTTATCAGCCGCTTTTTCTTGACTACAGGATCTGGGAATCCCCACTCCTCCAGGCTGCCAAAGAGAATGACCTTGCTGCCATTAGGAAACTTCTCACTGACGGAACATGTGATATCTATCAGAGAGGTAACTGGGATTACTTGAGAAAAATGGTTTTCCGTGCAAGGCAAGAGCTTCCTACGATGAGTAGCTTGTAAGTTTGCTAAAACATTTGCATCAGCAGAGTCAGATGATGACTTAAATTGGTGTCAGCAACTTTGCAACCAAGTGAGTTTTCTGACTTGGTTGTGCTCATTTGCTTCGTGCCTGAGGTCGGCCATCAACTTACAAACACCTGAAGTTTCTGCTCAGTTTTCAGATTTTGTTGAAGTGAAGGACAGAGACTGTGCAGTTTTGTGACTGTACCAGGCACTACTGAAGGGAGGTCATAGCACTCCCGTAATTTCCCACCTCAATAAATCTATTTCTGCTTTTGTCCCATACAGTTGAATGTCTTGACAATTCACATACTTCTACTCTTTTTAGGTGCTGTGGGAGAGACTGCCCTTCATGTAGCTGCCATATATGATAACTTGGAGGCAGCAGTGGCTTTGATGGAAGCAGCTCCTGAGCTTATCAATGAGAGGATGACATCAGAACTTTATGAAGGTAATATCACTGGGGAAGAGGATGGGCAGGATTCCCTGAAGGGGGGGAGAGGAAGTACTACCTGCACTTTTAGGAAATTGGCTTATACTGCTCCTGGTTCAATATGTTGCTAAACTGTTACACAGCTAAACCAACATACAAATGGCTTCTGACCTTTCTTGGAAGGTGGAATTATATTAAACTTGAGTACACACATGTGCAAACATGCAAAGGCCTCGACCAGGGAATTGCAAGGGATTGGAAAGGCACTGCAAGGATATGTACAGTTTGCTTTCTCACATACTCGTTGGTAAAAAAAGGGATATCTGCCTAACCTCCCCTGGAAGGAGAAAAAGTAGTTATTTGGTTGAGAAAATGAGGAATGTGGCCACTGCTTTTGAGGCTAAACTCCTATCCAGATTTTAAAAGAATGCTTCTGGTTGAGTACACAGAAATTCCAGTCTGAATCTCAAAGCCACTAAAATAATAATGATGGGGTTTTAAAAATTCTAAAGCCTAGTTTGAAGGATTAGAGGAAATCTTTGGGAGTTTTTTCTTGACCTTATCTTCATTTCTTATGAAGGGAAGTGTAGTCAATCTCATAACTTTCTGTTTGCTTCCCAGAAGAATGTGGCAAGTCTTGATTTTCAAAAGGAAAAAAAAATCTATAAAGTGCACTCTGTTGGGGTTTTTTGGCAATTTGTAAAGTCAGTTTTAATAAATTCATGAACAGATTTAAGTAGAGTGGAACCTCTGGAAAATCTCTAGGACAACCCTTTGCACACAACAGGGATAACTTCAAAGCTAACTCCTTTAGCTGCTGTCCATTTACCATGACTGACATGTGAACTGGGGGCTGCCGATCAGCCTGCAGTTGCTTTCTTGGGAGACAAGGTTTTGTTTCTGTCTCTTGCAGGGCAGACAGCTCTCCACATTGCAGCAGCCAACCAGAACACCACGTTGGTGAAGGCTTTGCTTAAGAGAGGAGCCAATGCCAGCACAGCCAGGGCCACTGGGCACTTCTTCAGGCGCAGCTCCCAGAACCTTTTCTATTTTGGTACAGCCTTAACTTGTTCCCTTGCTGCCCTAGGAGGAAACCAGCAGAGTAGTGAGGGGGAATGGGGAGGCTTACTGTAGTCTCCATGTAAAGTGGATAAACAGGGGCTCCTACCTCCAAGTGTCGTCAGACACGCACCTTTTAGCAGACAGTAAGACTTCCTCTGAGTATGTAAATGTTATGTAAATATAAATAGTACACATTTTATAGATTTGCATGTATGCAAATAAATGCTTATATTGTATAAAAATTGTAATTTAGTGTCTTCCTAGCAGCAAATTACTTGTCAACCTTCTTATGGAGGTAAATCCCTGAGAAGAACATTTCTTCATATTAGTGTTTTGTGGGACAGGTCTTTTTAACCTTTTTAACCTTTCTGAGTACTATGAGGAGAGGGGCAGGAAACTGATAAGTTCCCTAAAGTAAGTCCTCCTTTCATCTCCTAAGGCTTCATAGCATGGATAGCTTTCCCTCAGCATCATTCAACCTCTTCTACCTCCTGGGTTCTTAACATTATTTCTCCCCATTCCTTTCATTTCAGGAGAGCATGTTTTATCATTTGCTGCCTGTGTGGGAAATGAGGAAATTGTGCAGCTGCTCATTGAAAATGGAGCTGACATTAGAGCTCAAGATTCTCTGGGTATGTGCTGTGAGGCTCAGTGAATTGCATAGAGTGGATCTGGACATTTTAATTCAGACTGTTGTCTGTGCATACAAATATTCTTCTCTCACTAGAAACAGCTGTGGGATGAGGGATATGAGGAAAATAGAAGCCATCAGTCAATTCTCAATCTTTGCACAGGGCTGGGCTATTCCAGATACTTTATCCAGTCTGCTTCCTTCATAGGTAACACTGTTCTTCACATCCTGGCTCTCCAGCCTAATAAGACGTTTGCCTGCCACATGTACAGCCTGATACTTTCCTATGACAGGAACAAAGAGGGACCAGGGTCACTTGAACTGATTCCTAACAATGAGGGACTCACTCCATTCAAATTGGCTGGAGTTGAGGGCAACACTGTGGTGAGTTTGTGTGACACCGGTACCTCGGTACAAAAGAGAAATGGAGACCTTGAAATAACATCATTCAGAGCAAGGGAGTTTGTGCATGTTCTTAGTGGGTAGAAGATACATAACAAGATTTTTTTCCAGAAGTCTTATGTAGGTCCCAAAAACCCTTTATAAGAAATTTCTTTATCTTAATGAAAGAAATTAGTGCTTAAAGAATAGATATTTTCCCCCAATTTTTGAGGCATTTGAGTTAAAGAGGTATTAACAGACAGATTTAGCCAAAGCAATTTTTTGAAAGGCTCACTGAAATTATTTTCTTGGTTGTCTAGATTTCATTATTCTAAAGGTGACACATGGGAAACCTCTTCAGGTATCCACAGGCATTTATTAATAGACAAAATCTTAGCATTTAATGTAAACCCTCATCCTTCCACTCAATGAAAAGCAAGGGTGGTGTTTCTTCTTTAGATTCACAAGGGACAGGATCATTTCCCTTGTCACACGTCTCTTTCGAGAACTTGTAGAAGAGTATTAAAACATTTTTTTTTCTAATCAACATGTAATTCCATCTGAAGTCTATTGTCAGGAGGTATAACTGTGTCAAGTAACTTTAGCAGTTTGATTAGAATTTAGAGTAAAAAGCACTCATCCTTTACGTCAAGCATGAGCTAATAATCAAAGAGGAATCAGAAAAATACCTTCCACTTCTTAACCTGCTGTAATTGTTCCTGAGAGATATGGGAACCTCAACAGCTACCAAGTTCAAGGAAAATATGTCATAATTAAGGGTTTTTAAGAACTTTTTTTGTGCTCATTGCAAATACATGATATACTGGAAAGCTTCTGATATCCTTGTCTCCCTTCTTTTCTCCTCAGATGTTTCAATACCTTATGCAGAAGCGGAAGCAGAATCTCTGGTCCTTTGGCCCCTTGACCACTGTGCTGTATGATATCACAGAGATTGACTCCTGGGCTGAAGATCAGTCCTTCCTTGAGCTCATTGTATCCACCAAGAAGAGAGAGGTACCGTGGGCACCTTATGCTTTCTGTGTGCAAACCGTGGGGATCATCAATGGAGAGGAATGATGAGTTTGAAGGTTTGAGCTCACTGATATAATCCATAGAGCAAGGACCTTGTACCACGAGCTGCAGAGAATACATGAAGTGTAGGGGTTTATTAATGATCTGGCTACATCTGATGCTATATATACAGTTTCTTCTGAGGTGTGAAAATTACAAGTTATTGAAAGAACAAGTATGAACAAACTGCAGAAAAGGGTTTTCTCTCACTAGGCTCAAAGATACACTAAGAACCTGTAGAGTAGCTCTAGCAAGTATCTTCCTGTAGCTATGGTACTGATAAACTCTCACAATGTCCCTGTGAGACAGGAGTGCATTCAGAAATCCTAAACTGGAGTGCGTTTTGGAACCACTCATTATTATTATTCCCTTCATTTAATGACAGGTTATGACTCAAAACAAAGTGGGCAAATTACCTCTGCTGTAGGGTCAAAAGCCCTATAAAGGGATTAATAAGACAAAAATAGCAGAGTGTAAAGGCAAGCTTTGACAGATCTCCGTAGGACTTTCAAGGTACACAACCCTATCAGTGGTAATGACCTTAAATAATCCTAACAGGACAGGAAATGAATCAGAAGACACTTCAATTAGCACAGTTCTGCCCATCCTGTATTATTTCCATCTATCAAAATTTTGTCAAACCTTTCTAACAAAAGTTTGAGCTTCTGGAGAGCTTTGCTATGGAGCTGCTGTCTGTGGAGCTCTCATTTGCTCTTACGTGAAATCCTCTAAATTTCTGTAAGTGGTGATACATATGGAAATCCAGAGAAAAGCAGTCCATGTCAAAAAATAGAACCAGCTTAAAAGTTGTCCACTTTAGAAGACTAAACCATAATCCTAAAAAAAAAGCAGAATATTGTGCCTCACTCTTACTCCAAAACGTTCATATAGTGCATGCAGATCCAAGAATCCTAATTTCAGAAGATACGGTGTGCCCAAATATCAAGAGGTGTAACAGTCCATTTTCCAGAATGCTCTTACATATGTGCATTTGCACTTTTTTAATGCATAACTAGTAATTCGTTTTTGCATTTGATATGTTTGGCCCAAAATGTTTGCTGTCTCCTCTAGAAGAATGCCGTGTGTGACCCCATCCCATCATGCCCTCCCTGTTCAATATTGGACTAGAGGAGCATCTTTAACCCCCAGTCAGAAGTGGGTTCCTCTTGTATTAAGGGGAATGCATATACACAGAGGTATTAAGATGTATTTTATGATCTTGAAGTGGAAGAAAAGTAAAAGAAATAGAAGGGAACTAAGCTACAGGAAGATTATAGTAAGCTTCAAACTTGTATCATCCCTATGAAAATGAAATTTACTCTCCTATGCAAAGAATTCGAGAATACTGGCTCCTATAGAAACCAGGACACCTATAGGTGGATTCTCTCTCATGCAGTTTTAATCCTTTAGGATATTTCATAGGCCATTCAAGAGTTTTGTTAGAGTCATGTCCATTTATGGAAACATTTCTTGCACTTTGCTCACTCAGCAATTTTTGGCTGACTTAGAGGAAACAGGGCATTGTAGCAATAGAAGAAAAACATCCAGAGTGCAGTAAGAAGTTTTTCTTTAAAGTAACCCAGTCACAAAAATTTGACTTACTTTACTTTCTTGCTTATTGCAATAGTCCCCTAAACAAACAATAGAAAGTAAGTCTAGAAATATTTAATAAAATGTGTGGCTCAGATTCATAAGTAAGTTATAAAGTACACCTGTCTCTTCTACTTATGCTCTGTCAGTCTTCTAGTATAAGCTGAAGGCTTGATATAGATGATTCAGTTAATTATCACCCAGATAATAAGGCAGAAACTTAAAAGGTAGTACTTTTACATAAGCCATAGAGCATTAGACAAGTACAAATATCTTTTAGAAAAATGTTTCTGTTTTCTTATTTTAAAACATCTGATAAAAAAAACTTGTGTTTTACTAACAGGAATATTCTGTCATCCTCAGTTCTATGTTCCTACACAGAGGACAAATTTATTCCAGTATCTAACATGCTTTTCTTGTACTTCTCACTGGTACTCAAAAGCTGTTCTCTGCAGGATATATTTCTTTTTTCCAAAGCTCTTTATTGTCAAACTGAGCAAATCCAATGCCCACTAGAGCGTTCCACTTTTGCAAAGTAAATTCAGTTTTCTAATGCCGAATAGGGTAGATGAGAATAGTTTGTTAACACCCTCTCAGGAAAATTTGTGAACGATGTTTATAAAAAATGCACTTTTGGCAAGTAATTCCTTCTCTTGCTCTTTCTCAGGCACGCCAGATCTTGGACCTAACACCTGTGAAGGAGCTGGTGAGCCTGAAGTGGAACATGTATGGTCGTCCCTATTTCTGTTTCCTGGCCTTATTCTACATCCTCTACATGGTCTGCTTCACCATGTGCTGCGTCTACCGGCCTCTGAAACCCCGAACAGGCAACAGAACCAGCAGCAGGGACAACACAGTCTATGTCCAGAAAATGCTTCAGGTACTGTGACTGTAGGAGTCAGAGCCCCAATTGGGCAATTCCCATTTAACCTACTCAACTGGAAAGTCCAAGCCTTCCCCAGTCCCCAGCTATTGCAGCTGTCCTCCTCCCCTCTTTCGGCCAGCTGACCTTTGTCAGGGAGGAATAGGAGGTGGGCTCTGCTCTCCACTGCTGGGGCTGGTTCCACTGGCATTGCCAGGACTACTCATGTTTATTATAGTAACAATACGTTTTCTTCTCCCCCATCCTCTTTTTAAATTAACTTTCACTTTCTTTAAAATCTAATTGTAACTTCCATTAACTTTTCTTCAGGAGTCATACGTGGCATATGAGGATGAGCTGAGGCTGGTGGGGGAGCTGATCACAGTCATTGGAGCTGTAGTAATTTTGGTTCTCGAGGTAAGAGAAACAGTGAGCTATACAGTTTCAAGCTTCATCAAGGCAGATTTTACTTACAGACAAACATGAATTCGTGCTCACTACTTGGTAGGGCTTATTTGCTTAGGCTGAGTACTTCGACACTTCAACACAATAGATATTGCCAACAGTGTCTATTAGATGAGACAGAGAATGTGACAATGTCCTAGTAAGACTCCAGGTGCGGAAGAAGCAATTAGAAGGATTGGTCGCACTCTCCAATACTGTCTGCAGGGTAATCCACAGTTCCTGTTAGCACCATCCATGGTCCAGCTGACTCCCAGATGTTGCTTCACCCAGTACCCATAAATATCCCTGTGTTTAGGCGTGCTGGGTGAAGTGATTTCTGTGCATAAACAGAAAAGTTTATATTTAATTAGAGATCAGTTACACTTATGGACTTGTAACAGGAGCCTTTCTCCACCATCCCCCACTTGATTTTATTATAATAGGAAATAGATTTGTGAGAAAACTAAAAACACGATGACAGGAAGAACTGAAAATAAAACAGGGCTTGTAAACAGCTTTCTGCCTGTGTGGCATACATCAGGCACAGTATCACCAGCTGGTCAAAGGAGGTGGTTGTCCCCTCTGTGCTCTGCACTGATGTGACCTCAGCTTGAGTGCAGTGTGGAGTTTCAATTCTATGATATGTTCCAGAGGACAAGTCCTTCTTCCTGTGCTTAGTCAGGACTCTGGGGCTAAGGCTACAACTAGCACAGTGTGAATTATAACAAACTCCTTTGATTCACCAGGAAGGTCTTTTTGTCTTTTTTACTGAGGCACCTCTCTGCGACGTGTCTCTCAATCTGCCCAAGCATTCTTAGATTTTCCAGCAATCTCTGTCTCATCCCAAAAAGGGCCCACCTGACTCAACCATTCTGATTTTAAAGTAATGTAGAAGTTGATCCATCGAAGGAGATGTGGCTGACTCTAAGAACTTGTGAATGTTGGTGGTTGCCATGACATTTAGTAATATGATGGAAACTCTGTGAGTCCTCAAGTTAATAGGATGTCTTTCTTAGATTCCAGATATCCTTAGAGTTGGAGCAGCGAAATACTTTGGGCAAACAATCCTAGGAGGGCCTTTCCACATAATTGTGTAAGTACAGAACACTAAGTCTAATAAATATATTGTCTCTCGTTTTCCCCACTGCTCTCTTTTGCCAGATGAGTTGCTTTCTCCATGTTTTTAAAGTATTCCTTCTCTGGATTTCTTTCTCTTAATGACTTGACTGATACTTCCTTTACTGAACATTTTTTCACTGTCTCTTTTTCTTTGCAGCATCACATATGCCTGCATGATTCTGGTGACCATGGTGATGCGTCTCACCAGCACGACTGGGGAGGTGGTGCCCATGTCCTTCGCCCTGGTGCTGGGATGGTGCAATGTCATGTACTTCGCACGAGGCTTCCAGATGCTCGGACCTTTCACCATCATGATCCAGAAGGTGTGAGACACAAACAAATATGGGCTATTCACACACATCCTGACACCTCTTTGCAAATGGGGAGAACTGTAAGAATACTTTTTTCTCCCTCAGGACTATTTGCTTAATTTTGCGTTAATGTCAAATGAACAAGTTCTTGTCTGCACAGAGCATTTTAGAACTTTCACATTCTCTCCTTAGTGCAAAAGTTTCCTTTAGTCCACTCATGGTCTTAAAATCTGGAAAAAGATTTACATAGGGTGGCACTGTGACTTGGTGGAGCACTTAGGCCTTATGGCGGCTCTGTCTTTGCTCTACAGATGATATTTGGAGATCTTATGCGCTTTTGCTGGCTCATGGCTGTGGTGATATTGGGCTTTGCATCAGGTGAGTCTACAAAGAGAAAATAATAATATGTTACCCCTGCCAGCTGCTTCGGTATGAATTAAGAGTGTGGGTTTTGATTTAATCTCTGATTGCCCTCTGAATATCTGGAAAAGCTGGTGATGATATTTAGCTTCTATTTCTCTGAGCATGGTCACTTTCCCAGTACTGATTTCTGTTCTCATGAGTTTGGTTTTCAATTCTTGCTCTTTCCAGGGTAATAGAAATGAATATAATTCAGATAATTCCATATATTTTTAAGTCAAGGTCTAAAAACATACTGCATTTATGATATTTGTCTGTAGAAAATTAGATTAACACACATAGTTTTATCATATCCTTGAGGATGAAAAGATCACTACTTTGAGAAATAAATAAACAATCAAAGTAATTTTGGGTCATTTTATCATGGAGACCAGTGATTCTAATCAGGGATTTGTCCTTGCGTAGAAGCACGTGCATGTCCTGCCCGGACTAATTTTTTTTGTGTCAGAATCTCTTACAGGATTCTGTTATTCCTCCTGGAATGTGATTCCTGTTGTTAAACTCTCTCTTTTTCTCTCAATTCCTCTCCTCCAGCTTTTTACATCATCTTCCAGACAGAGAACCCTGAAAACCTTGGGCAGTTCTACAACTATCCCATGTCCTTGTTCACCACCTTTGAGCTGTTCCTCACTATCATTGATGGCCCTGCAAACTATGATGTGGACCTGCCCTTTATGTACAGCGTGGTGTACTTTGCTTTCGCCATCATTGCCACCCTCCTTATGCTCAACTTGTTAATTGCCATGATGGGTGACACCCACTGGAGGGTGGCCCACGAGCAGGATGAGCTCTGGAGAGCCCAGGTAATCTAGCTCAAGTGGGCATTCCTACATTATTTCAAATAGCAGCTAGAAGCCCATCAGTCTTTCTTGTCCAGCCTGTGTCTCCCTAGATGTTTGTTCCCTACGCAGGGAATCTCTTGTTAAACAGAATTGAAGTTGCATCTTGTTTTTGCAAATCCCATTTCTGTATAACTGAGAGTTAAATTATAATTATAGGGATTGACTGAGGGGGTAATGTTCATAGGAAGGCCAGGAATGTCCATTGAAAGAAGCTGGCCTGACTGTCTTGGTCAAAAGGCAAAGAAATGCAACCAGTTCTATAGCTAATCAACAGGAAATCCATCTCCTATACTTTTCTGTGAGAAAGCAGTCAGACAAATGGTTAAACATAGTCATGTGGCCACAGTGGTAAGTTCTGATGATAATTAAAGTGGGTGTAGATATTCTCTTCTCTAGCTTGCAATTAATTACCCTACTCATTGCCTTGAGGTATAAAAGGAAAGAAATTGAGCAGTGTTTTAAGATCACCACTACTTCTTCAAAACATGTCACAGTTAGACCTAAATTAGTGACTGCCCTATAAGAAATGGAATACAGACTCTATAATTTTTTTTAATTACATGAGGAGCTGTAATAAAGTACGGTATGGGTTGGTGTTCATGAAACTAATATTTTTGAAAGAGAGTCTCATTATTTTTCTAATTCATCTGAGTTTTCTCTTTTTTCTCATTCCAAAGGTTGTTGCTACTACTGTCATGTTGGAGCGGAAACTGCCACGGTGCCTCTGGCCCCGCTCAGGAATCTGTGGGCGGGAATTTGGGCTGGGGGAGCGATGGTACCTCAGGTGAGTTCTCTTGGCATGTGTATGTAAGGATCCAACAAGAAGAACCCAATGTATGGATGTTAATAATGAGCCTTTTCAGTGGTCTAGGGAGTGTTTGAAGTGCTTTCCTTACAGAATACAGACCCCAATCTCTTTTCTGTCTCTGACTGATAGATAGACGAGCACTGCCCCCCTCAGAAAGCTCTGCTGTGCATTTCCTTGTGAAATCAACTGATGCATTCTCATCCAGTAGTCACATTGGGCAGACCCCAGAAACTGCACAGGTTATAAGACCTGAATTTTTCTTTCAAACTTCTTATAATGACTATCACTTAACTTCACTGCTTTGCTTGGTTGGCTGTCCCTGTCCCTGGGATGCATGAAATGGCAGAGGCAGTATTGATCTATCAGGCATTCAGAAGCAATGAGTTGCCCTGTGAATGACTCAAAATCAGAACAGGAATAATTGAAGTCAAAATTTCTTTCTCGTGTGAACCTAGTAAATATGTTATACTTCGTGATGACTGTGTCAGGTGGCAAAGGCACAGGTCCCGGATTTCAGTTTATGCATTGAACTAAAAAACTGTCTGTAGTCAAGATAACACAAAATTCATCATTATTTCTGATTTTAATCAATATTTATGCCAGGTGAGAAAAGATTTAACTTTTGGGCATTTGCATTTTCTAACTGTGCCATCTTTTGCTGATAGAGCCAGAAGGGGGAGTGGTGGCTATATGAATCATAGAATCATAGAATATCCTGAGTTGGAAGGGACCCACTAGGATCATCAAAGTCCTGGTCCTGCATAGGACCTTCTGCAGTTTTTGCAGACAATTGATCCTCGTGGATTTTCAGATTTACTGGGCAGGACAAGCAGACCTAAAGTGGTGCCAATATGCAACACTTTCAGTCCAAGGCATGGAATATAACAATATACTGCAAGAGCAATGTCCCAGAAATTCACTGGGAATAACTGGGAATGCCAATTATTCACTGGATGCTGTGAGAAAAGAGTGTTGCTGTGATTTAGTTCTGTCAAATCACATGGATGTTCATTATATATTTGTGGGATAGCAATTCAGAAGACAATCGATAAGTAATGTAGAGAAGGATTGGTGGAAGTGGAGCAGTTAAGTAAAAGTTCAGCCAGAGATGAGTGACATCCTGAGGCTAGCAGCCATAGAGTATCAGAGGAGGAAAGTCAAAAACAGATAGAATAAATGAATATATGCATATATGCAAGGTCTGCAAATTGCTTACGGCTGGCAAAATGGAAAGGGCAAATCACGACCAGGAAATGAGTTAAAGGACAAGAAACCACGGGCAGACATTGGTACTGAAGTTGATGGGGATGAAGGTCTAGGAGATAACTGTGCTAGTAGCCCCTAGCATCCTGCCTATAATCAGTTACCTGTGCAGATTTTTCTGGAATGTCTGTGTCAGTAGGCCTGTTTTTTGGATGGGTTTGTTGATAAGCTGGTGCTTTCCTACTTCGTTCAGTTTGTATTTTTTAATCCTCTTACAGAATTGAAGACAGGGTTGATCCCAACAAACACAAGATGATGCGTTACACAGAGGCATTTAAGGCTCAGGATAGGGATAACTATGAAAAAGGGTCAGAAAAGCTGGAAACCAATGGCGACACCCTGTGCAAGAAGGATCTGTCTGCTCTGTCACTGTCACGGAGCACATCCAGAACTAGTTCTCACCGTGGCTGGGAGATCCTGAGGCGCAACACCTTCCGCCAGCTTTGTGGAGAGGTGGGGCCTGCCGTGGACGAGGAGGTCTATGATGTCTAAGAAGCCTCTATTTTCACGCCACCAGATGGATCCCTTTTGCCACGACGACAGTTGTCTTTTACAGCTGCTCATACACTCCCCGTCATGCCACATACATTCATCAGCCTTGAAGAACCCTGCTGGTGAAGATTTTGTGAGCAGTTCATGGCATCTGTGCTATGATAAAAGGATGCAGTTTTTTCTCTCCTACTTCTAAGTGTCTCTGCAATTGCACTGATTGCACCGAGCTGGTGGGCTTGTTGAGCTGTGTAATGCAAATGATCAAAAGAAGCCTGCAATGGGATTTCATCCATTTACGAAGAAGTGATCAGTAGGCCCTCTTCCAGACTGTTACATAGAGTATAATCTTTCCCCCCAGTTTCACAAAATTGCAATGCTCTCATAGCACAGAATGACTGAAGTTCTGATTTATGATTTGGTACAGAAGAGAAAAAAACCCCAAACCCTCAAAAACCCCACAAACCCTGTAACTGATCTCAGGAATGAAGGTAGTTGTTGACACTGTGATGATTAAAAAGGACTGTAACTACTGAGCTGGCATTCAGGGCCTGACAGATGTTGCCCTCTGAAGAAAGGCGGTCTCCATTAACTGCAGTTTCAGCATTTCTGGCTTAGCAGGACTGTTTTGGTTTGGTTTGCTTGTTTGGATTTTTTATTGGTGATGGATATTTTTGTTTGTTTGTTTTAATTTTTTGTCACATGAATGCACTTTAAGCTTTTGAGAAGA